>NW_020837951.1:63106688-63671059 GCF_003676395.1 Aethalodelphis obliquidens | reverse complement strand
TTTTTTTTTTTTTTTTTGCGGTATGCTGGCCTCTCACTGTTGTGGCCTCTCCTGTTGCGGAGCACAGGCTCCAGATGCGCAGGCTCAGCGGCCATGGCTCACGGGCCTAGCCACTCCGCGGCATGTGGGATCTTCCTGGACCGGGGCACGAACCCGTGTCCCCTGCGTCGGCAGGCGGACTCTCAACCACTGCGCCACCAGAGAAGCCCTGATACCTGTATCTTCTACTTCAACTCTAAAACCCAATGTTATCAGAAAATCAAAGAAGCAGGCTTTTCTTAACTCAGGACTCATTTCTGATGAAATCTTTAGTTTGCTGTGGTCAAACATTCAAATGCCTACATCTGTCAGATACTGCAAATCAGTGAAAGGGGCCAGGGAGGAACTATTTTACGTTGAAAATCTCATATCTTATCTAAAGGGAGTGGCACTATTCAGCTACAGTGAAATAGTCATACAGGCCTGGTATTATTAGATACTGCAATTTTTGAAGAGAAAATATGGAATCTCAATTTTTATGAGACATTTCATGATTTTTAAAAATATTGGCAACTAATTCAAAAATTTTAAAGCATTGTTTTAAAATAAATACCAAACGGATTATACCTGTGGGTCAGATTGAATCCACCTGAAACTGCTGTGTTACCTTTAGCTTATAGACTCCAGTGATGGAGGACACCATGGCATCTTGCCAACTATTTGGATATCTGCATTATATCTGGTCTCATTGACATTTGGCCTGTTTTTCTTCAGTGAAGAGTTCCCATTTGCCCAACCAAAAAAACATGCATTCATTTATCACATTTTAATGTTTCCAAAGTCTCTTGGTATTGTTACAGAGCTACACTGGCAACCGATTCTGTCAGAAAACCTCTGTTAAAACCCAACCCTTGTATTGATTTTTGTAGTTTCAAGTTATATTTTTCTCCCCAAAACATTACTTTGTGATTAGAGGTATAGTAATTGAGAAAAGGCCCCCTAATATGTGAGTCTTTTAAAAGACTCAAATAGAAGGTGATTCCTTCCTTTTTGAGAGATAAACCAAACCAAATCTTGCTTTATAGTCATTCATGCATTTACAGCATTAATAAGGTTCCCTGTTAAACAATGAGATGCTGTTTACCTTACATTAAAGAGCATCTATCATTTATAGAGTTTACCTTTTTTCTTTTATTTGTTTTATGTTTTGATTTTTCTTTCCTTTAAAAAAATGTATCTGTTGATTTTTTATTTTCTATAGCTACCATAAATTAGGAGTTGGATTCTGTCTCCCATAGGCTTTTATTTTGTTAGATGGGTAGTACAAAAGTCTTGTAGGTGACCATCAGACACCAGAATGTATCAGTCACCAAGATCCTATTTGGACATGAATAAACCCTGAAGAAAAAAGGGAGAAGGCTAATAAATGGTTTATAGATACATAGGGTGGTAGGTTAAGATGGATGGCTTTTTTTCTTGCTCTGCAAAGCAAAAACATAGATGATACTTTAATTTCTGGATTTTAAAAATAGTGATTTTTTTTCCTTTCTAAAAACATAAATGTGTGTGTGTACTTGTGTGTGAAAATGTGCATTTTCATTTGTATTTTTCATTTTAGATTCTTACATCTTAAATTGAGCCTTAAATGGCTCAAACCCTTTCTTTGAACAAATTTATGTTCCAGACCATAGGTCAGCACATTCTTCTGTACTGTTAAGGGCCAGATAACAAATATTTTTAGCTTTATGGACCATATGGTCTCTGTCACAAGTCCTCAGCTCTGTCATTGTAACCCAAAAGCAGCCATAGAAATATGTAAATGAACGGGCATAGATAGCTGTGTTCAAATAAAGCTTTATTTATAGACATTGAAATTTAAATTCCAAGATTTTTATATGCCACAAATTATTATTGTTATGATCATTATAATTTTCAATCATTTAAATTTGTAAAAAACATTCTTACCTCATGGGTCACACAAAAACAGGTGGTGGCCTGGATTTCCCTGTGGACTGTAGTTTGCCAACCATAGTCTACACTACAGAATGAATTACAGTCTTTCTCTGACTCTAGCCAAACGCTCTTTTCTGAGGATACAACATTTTAAGTATGAAATAAATAATTTATTCTTTGCAGTATTATGTGCTGAAATTGCCAATAGCGAATACCCCATATTTATTTTTTAAGGGGCTGGTTTAAGAACATAAAGTTTTCATGTTGTCTTTTAATGAAAATCGGCTCATCAAAGAGAGTCTCCTTCCTGACCATATTCCTTGTAGTATGTGAATTCAAAGTTTTAACATTGGGATATTTGGGAACATCTAACATCCACTAACATGTAGGGGGAAAAAAAAAGTGACATGCTTGTGACCTTGTATTATGCTACGAATGAAATATTTCTGTTTCACTAACAGTTAAATTATCATAGTTCAATTGTACCTAAATTAAGCTTTAATATTGTTGCTCTCTCATGTAATATGTTTTCATTAAAATAAGAATTATAAGTAAGAAACGGAAGAGAATTTATTTTAAAGTGAAATATTTTAAATGTAAAAGATAATTTCTCAACTTTCATATTATTGGAATGAACAGTTGATTTGATATAGCTTTTATTCATACTTTATTGATTTCTTCAGAGACATTGGTAGCAGAATGTTTTTCCAGCACTTTACTATAAAATTCCAGTATCTTGATTTTACTTCTGGCCATTAAACTAGAAATAATGGAATTAAAATAGGGTATCTTTTTAGAAAATTGAAAACTACCCACAATTCTATTACTTATATTTAGAATCTTCCATTTAAAAACTTTTTAAACTTTTCATGCTTTAGCAAGGATTTAGTTACTACCTACTGTGTGCTGGGTCACATTTTGCATATACTAATACTCACTCTGAGTATTGGAATTAGGTTAATTTTACTATGCCCGTACTTGTAGTGAGGTTAGGATATAGTTTTCCATAAGTGATATAAAGTTTAAAAGTTTTTATAAAAGTAAAATTCCATTTCAAGAAATATTAAAATGATATGTTCTATATAACAATTGTCTTATCTTGGTAGATGACTGTCGCATAGAGTTTTTATGGATCTAATTAGAGCAGTTCTTAATGAAAACAAATGACTTTTCCCTTTATTCCTGTAAACTTCATGTTTTTAAGCACAAAGCTTAATTGTGTGCTCTTTCACAACAGACTAGAGGAAATTGCTATTTGGTGGTAGGATAGAATTTTGTAAAGGACTCCTTTATTTCCATTAAATAGTAATGTTCTTCACCTCTGAAACTATTCTAGTACCTCTTAAACCCATCTGAAATCTTTTTCCAACCCTCTCTCATAAACATTCCCAAATGAGTCCATTAATATTTTAAAAAATGGTTTCGTGTGGGGAGTTTGGGAGGATGCCATCTCTGTTTTTCTTACAATATCATAACGATTGATTTTGACTTATTAATCTATGAAACCAATACTCAGCATTATTTCTTCTTTAGAGCCTTTAGATAATAAATTTCTAGAAATTAATTTGTTTAAATATAATTCTGTTTTAATGTAATAATTTGGTTGTACTTCGGGGTTTTGTCATTAAATTTTACTTACAGCAATATGCTTAAACTCAAATATGTTGTTTTCTATCTCTTAGTTTAACTATTAATATTTGTCTTATTTTTATAGTGTTTAAAATTAGAAACGTACAAAATAAAACATGCATAGAGTAGAGCAGCAACATTTTTGGCAGACATTTTCACTGGACACTTAGACATATATATCGAAGAATTCCTATAAACTCTTCTAAACACTTGTTGCTAAATTTCAACATTATTCATGTGCCTTTATTAAATGGATTTTAATTTCCTCCTCTAGAAAGGGAGTTCTGGGAATTGTGTAACAAGTGTAATTTGATGAGACCAAAGCGTTCCCATCACTGCAGCCGCTGCGGCCACTGTGTTAGGAGAATGGATCATCACTGTCCATGGTAAGAAATAAGTAATTCACTTTTTGGAAAAAAAGGTAGTAAAAAATAAATCTTAGTACTTAGCAGATTTAAACAAAGGTTATATTAGAGTTACACAGTTTAAGAAAACCTTTTTAATAAAGATCCCTGTATTTGATCATATGGTTCTGTCAACTCCCAAAGTCATTTTTTTCCAGAGATCCTATATTTTCTCACAAGGAGATATTTGGGCAGAAAACTAAGAATTAACATGCACCCAAATATACAAAAGAACTAAGGTGGTTTTATTAAATGAGGCAATGTATGTAAAGCATTCAGTGTAGTATCTGACATAGAAAATACTTAAATATAAATATAGTAGCTGTTATTGTTTCTAACTGTAATAAACCGTATACATCTCATTGTTTGTATTTCCCTTCCAGTTTGTTTAATTAAAGAGTAACACATTTCAGATACCCTTATACCTCATTTCACCCACTTTCAGCCTTTTTCAGTGCTATGAATTGGTAATAGGTATTAACTGGCTGGATGTGTAAAAAGTGGTAGTTAGCTGATTCTGCTGAACTGCCAACATTTTTGGTCAATAGGGGGCTCTCTTGTAATATTTAAAGAAAATGTTCAGTTGAGAAATAGAATTTTTGAAAACAAATGCTGTGAGAGTTCTTCATTGTATCTCATTTCAAAGCTGTCACAAAAATCTGTGAAAAAGATATTGTATTTAATTCTGCTTTCCTAGCATGGGATCTCTGTATAAATATTTAAACTGGTATGGTGTAGCACTTTATAAATATATCTATATACATATATATTTATGTTTGTACACACATACATGCATATATGCAAAGTTAGCTACATAATAATCTTCTTAAATTTATAATTGCATTTATCTAAGGTTGACTCAGGGTAGAGTTTAGCTTTGCCTAGTAATGCTAATCAATTTAGAGTTTCTCTTGTTTTTGATAACACAAGTTACTATTAGCAAGCTTTTAGTAAGAATTTGGTTTTCACTATAAACTGATTGTTTAAATACAAGGTAATTTCCTGAGATTAAGAAAAAGTAAAAGCACTTTGTTACTATGTAAAAAACTTGAAAATTCCATCAACAGGATAGTTTAGTATATAACATACAGTTGGTGTTGAAAAAATGTGCCTTGACTTTAAACAGATCAATTCTCAAGTGATTTTACAAACCTCAGTGTTCTGTTTACAGTTGCAATAGTAGTAGATTTTTTAAAGCTATATAAAACATGTATTCAGGTAAGGGATAATCACACTTAAAAACTCAATTTTATACACTTTTTAGAGTAATATTTCTGATTAAAAGTATAATAAACGTTCAGGATAGTTGGTTGGATATTGATACCTCCTTTTAAGTGAATGCAATAGCTTAAGCTTAAAAAATAATGAACTAGGAACTGTTTTGGTACTATATAGATGAGTGATTTTATTTATTGATTTATTTTCAAGGAATAAAGATTGACTTGGTGACAAAATAAAGTGCTGTTTAACCAAAATTCTAAGATTGGGGTGAGCTCTCTGTTCCTAGGCCTTGTGCCTCCATAGTTTTAGTCACCTTCTCAGAACACTGGTGGCAAGAGCGAGGGTAGACCAGGGGGCCTGAGTAGATTTAGGGATTTATGTGATTGAATTCCCTAATAGAGCAGTGCTGAGATATTCAGAGAGTGAGGGAAATGTACAGTACAACTAGAAGCAAGGAGAATTTTTGATTTTTTTCAGAAACTGCATTATCTTAGCTGCTTAACAGCTTTGGATTTGGAGGTCAGTTCTCTGATGACCTCAAGGTTTACTCTATTTTTGGCTCTAATCACTCCTTCCAAGGAACTTGCTATCAAAAGAACTCTTACATGTGGATTATCTTAGTGTTTCTTAAAGTTCTGTGCTTAAGAAGAACGCCATGATCATAGCAGTTATTTCTCAAATTTTGGGGGGACAGAAAGGAATGGGGCAAGTATAAGTCATCTTTCAAGCAACAGCTAGTGAAGAGTATTTTTGAGTGCATACAGAAGCACCCTTCTCTGGTAGCCCTGCTTGCAGATAACAAAACACAGGAAGTTTTCTTGTTTACAAAGCATGCACTCTTTAGTCTAAGAAATGCCTCTTCCAGGTTTTCGGTTCAGTTATATATCTGATTTTAAAAAACAGTTAGACAGCACACTTTTAAAACAACAATTTAAGTTAGGAATTTGACCCTATTTATTTATTTTTTCAAACAGTGGCAGTGTAATGCTATATTGAAATGAAAACATTTGTGAAAGGTAATTTGTAGTTTTGAACTAGGGTTTTCTGCTGGAATTGTAAAATATTTTGAAAATTTAGGTACAATAAATAACCTTAAACAATAAAATGGTCAGCTTGCATTAATCTTGAATATTTTGGGATTATGACATTAATCCTTTTTCCTAGTTGTGGTTCACTGTTGTATTGGTGGAAATGTAGCTCTAAGAATTTATAAATACTTTTGGATATGTGTTTATTTTCAGGAACCAAGGTTAGATTTTAAAAGTAAGAAAAATTGTGAATGCTTAGCAGTATCTCAGAGTGGCAGGTTTAAGTTATTTTACTTCACATCATTCAAATTGGTCTGCACAGCTAGAATGCTGCGGTGGAAGAGCAGTATACAGAAGAGGGTTCTTGTTCTCTTGACCACTGTCTCTCCTAACTGTACATCCTCTGGCAATTGTCCTAACTCCTTTGTTCCTTTTTTGTATCAGTGAAGCAAGGAGGCTGCCATCTGTTCTTCCCTGCCTCACTGGGTTGTTGTTGAGTTGAAGGGGAATCATATACAGGACTTCTTTAAAAAGTAGAATGTGCTTTACAAATGTGAAGTGGCATATTTGTGTCATATCTTATGTACTCTTTGCTTTTAGGTTTGAGTGACTTTAGCTTATCTCTGTGAAGTAAAGCACATATGAAGTTTGTGCTTTATGTGAAGTTTGTGTGTGTTTGCGTCTAGTTTTACCGTCCTAAAATTAACATTAAAGTTTGAAATAATTTTTCTTTTTCCTTTTTTTCTTCAGGATTAACAATTGTGTTGGTGAAGATAATCACTGGCTTTTTCTGCAGTTGTGTTTCTACACTGAACTTCTTACTTGCTACGCACTGATGTTTTCTTTCTGCCACTATTATTACTTTCTTCCACTAAAAAAGCATAACTTGGTAAGAAATGTTTATATCAACTAATGTTAGAGCAACTATATTATACAGTTATTAACATGTGGTGCTTTTAAGTGCAGAAAACTGAAAACAAAAACAACAAACATAAACCCTCAAATTGGTGCATTTTAAAATATATTGGAATTGAGAAAGTGGACCCTGTTCTGATATTGCCTTTTAACCACATCTATTTATGATTATTTATTAGTGTTGAGTTCTTTAAAAAGTGACATATTAGATCTCTTAATAATATATTGGTTTAAAAATATCTACAGTAATGAAAAACAAAGTGAAAATGTTAGCTTCTTGTTTCTTCTCAGGAATAAAAATAGACTTGTTTAATTCTTAAAGGTTCTCAAAGGAACATTAAGTTCTTGAGAGAAAGGACAAGACGAATTTGCAGGATGCCCTAAAAAGTTATTACATACACCGTTTGAGGCATTGCTTTTTCCATTTTGTAGAGGAACTACAATAGATGTTAACAAGATTTGCCCAGAATGGTGGTGTTAGTGGTGGCGGTGGTAATAGCATCACCTAGGAGTGTTAAGGCTTGACTGTATATCAACACTATGCTATGGGCGTGTGATTTTAATTCTCACGTTAATGCTCACTACAGCCACATGAGGTGGGTATGATTTTTCCCCCATTTTATAGATGGAAACAGACTAATAGAGGTTGAATAAATAGTTACTGAAGATGCAAAGCTAGGGAAGTGATTATTAAACTGGTTTTAGTTGTAGAGCTGGGATTTGAACCTGATTTTGTGTTTTCTGAATCATATCTTGTGTGCTTTGTGTGTAGAACTGGTATTTGAGCCTGATCCTATGTGTCATTTGGACTTAGATTGTGTTTTTAAAATGCCGTCTGTGTGTGTGTGTGTGTGTGTGTGTGTGTGTGTGTGTGTGTGTGTGTGTGTTTTGTGTGTGGGAGAGAGAGACAGAGAGAGTATGAGCAAGGGTGTGTGTGAGAAACCGGTAGGGAAGAGAGAGGGAAGAAGGAATAGATTCCCTGGTGGAGAAGGGTGTTTTCTTTCCTATTTATATCATTTTATACTGTTTAAATCTTTTTTTATTAAAAATAACAAGTTCGGTGGTGGTACATACAATTAAATTTTGTAATAAGAGAGTGATTGAGAGAAGGTCTTTAAGTTCTGCGTATTTAGATCTTTTTTATACACATGGTCATTTTGTTTAATTAAAAGAAGATATTTACTACTGTTGCTTAGTTGCATATATTAGTGGGGCCTTGTGGTAATTCTCCTTATTAAATACAGAGTGAGCAATTAAAAACTAATAACTGAAAAAAGTTCAAAAGGGAGAACTGTAAATATAGGTGTTTGACATCATCACACTGAGACTTTAGTGCATGCTAGTACTGTGGTTTTAGAAACGTTTTATTTATAGATGAATTTCTTTTTTTATGCTTTCTCATATTTTAATTTTACTTTCTAATAAGACCAGGTACAAAAGAATGGTCACCCAAAACATCCAGATCAAAAGCTCTAATGCAATAGCAGCTAATATTTAGGGAGTCGTTTAGGGTCGATAAGGTACTTTTTCTGCACGTGTTATTTCTTTTAATTCCCACAACAACTGTGTGAGGTGACCTAGCCATGAGTGTGACTTTAAAGCCAAACTCCTTGGGTTTGAATCTCAATTATAGGTTAATTTCTGATATAATTGGTATTGTAGTTAAAATATGTAAAAGGTTATACATATTCTCCCAAGAGTAACCTGTTTCAAGTAGATTGAGCCTAATAAGAAAAGCATTAAGATAAAAATTTACCAGTAAGATTAAGGTCAGAATGTTTTAAAAACTGAGAGAGAGGTAAAATTTAGTGGTATTAATGAAAAGCTGCTAGAGCTTCTCTAGGAGGGAATGCATTGTAGGATAGTGAAGGGATTGGCAAACTATGGGCGTTGGGATAAGTTTGGACCTCTGCCTGTTTTTTTTTTTTTGTCTTCTTTTTCCTCTGCCTGTTTTTGTTAATAAAGTTTTACTTGAAACATAGCTGCTCTCATCTATTTACATATGTTTATGATTGCTTTTGTGCTGCAACAGCAGAGTTGAATAGTTGTGAGAGAGGCATATGGCCTAAAATATTAAGTATCTGGCTCCTTTATTTTTTTAATTAATTTATTTTTGGCTGCATTGGGTCTTTGTTGCTGTGCGCAGGCTTTCTCTAGTTGCAGCGAGCAGGGGCTACTCTTTGTTATGGTGCGCGGGCTTCTCATTGCGGTGGCTTCTCTCATTGTGGAGCATGGGCTCCAGGCACGCAGGCTTCAGTAGTTGTGGCAAGAGGGCTCAGTAGTTGTGGCTCGCGGGCTCTAGAGCGCAGGTTCAGTAGTTGTGGCACACAGGCTCATTTGCTCTGTGGCATAGGGGTTCTTCCTGGATTGGGGCTCAAACCCGTGTCCCCTGCATTGGCAGTTGGATTCTTAACCACTGTGCCACCAGGGAAGTCCAGATTAATCCTTGTATCATTATAAATTATACCTTTTAATCTGTAGTAATTATTCTTGCCTTACAGTGTTTTTCTTTGTTATTAATTTAGCTATATCAGCTTTGTTTTGGTTAGTATTTTCATGGTATGTCTTTTTCTATCTTTTTACTTTCAACCTTTATCAGTTATGTCTTGTCAGTGTGCCTTGTAGACACCAAATATTTCTTTTTTTTTAAGTTTAGTTGGATAATCTTTGTCTTCTAATTGGAATAGTCCATTTTTATTTACTGTGACTGATATTAATCCTATCAGCTTACTATGTATTTTCTACTTGACCCATCTGTTCTTTGTTTCCATTTTTCTCCTTTTCTTACCTGCTTGGAAATTTTCAATTTAAAAAGATTTCCAATTTATCCCTTCTGATGGTGTTTCTCCTTTTACTCTTTTTAAAGTGGTTTTCCCAGAGGTCAAAACATTCTTCCTTGGTTTTCTGAAGTTTAATATAAGTTGGTACTTTAAACATTGCTGTGATTGTAAATGTAGTGGCCTTAGAACCCCTCCTATCATCATTTTTGGTATTCTGGGCGCATAAAATAGATGTTGAACTAAAACTCATGACAACAAGAAGTAATTATTGTCGTTTATATATTATGTGTTATAATACATATGTTATATGAAGTCACTATTTGTTTAGAGTTACCCACATATTGATGCTTTTTCTAGTCCTTCATGTCTTCGTAAGTTTCTGAGTTTCTTTCTGGGAGTATTTTTTTTCTGCCTCTTGGTGGAAGTGTACTGGAACAGATTCTCCCAGTTTTGGTTCACCTGAAAATGTCTTTATTTCTCTTTCATTTTTGAAGGATTTATTTGCTTGGATAGAATCATACGTTTGGAGTTATTTTCAGGTTTTAAAAGATGTTATTTCCTTGTCTTCTGGTTTCCATCATTTCTGTTGTAAAGTCAGTTGCTAGTTTTATTGTTCCTCCACTGAAGTAATGTATCTTTTCTCTGACTGCTTTTATGATTTAGTTATTTATATTATTTCAGCTTTGCTGAGGCATAATTATATAATTAACATATAAATTTATAAGATACTTAAATTGTGCATTATGATAATTTGATATATGTATAACTTTGAAAGGATTTCCCCATCTAGTTAATTAACACATCCAACGCTTCACATATTAATCTTTCTTTTTATGAGAACATTTAAGTTCTTCTCTCTTAGCGAATTTCAGTTGTACAGTACGGTGATAAAACAGTGGTCATCATGTTTTACATTAGATCTTTACCTTATTCATCTTATAGCTAAAATTTGCACCCTTTTACCAACCTCTCCCTATTTCCCACAACCCCAGCCCCTGGCAACTACTTGTCTACTCTCAGTTTCTATGAGTTGAACTTTTTTTTTCTTAATTCCACAGATATGTGATACCATTTGGCTTATTTCACTTAGTATAAGGGCATCAAGGTTCATCCATGTTATCACAGATAGCAGGATTTCCTCCTTTCTCATGGCTGAATAATATTCCACTGTGTATATATACATCTTTTTTATCCATTCATCTATTGATGGACACTTAAGTTGCTTCCATATCTTGGCTATTGTGAATAATGCTGCAGTGAACATGGGAGTGCTGATATCTCTTTGATATCCTGTTTTCATTTCCTTTGGATATATACCTAGAGGTAAAATTGCTGGATCATATGGTAGTTCTATTTTTAATTTTTTGAGGGGTCTCCATACTGCTTTCCATAGTGGCTACACCAATTTCTATTCCCACCAACAGTGCAAAAGTATTTCTTTTTCTCCACATCCTTGCCAACACTTACCTTTTATCTTTCTGGTGATAGCCATTCTAATCTAACAGGTGTGAGGTGATATCCCATTGTGGTCTTGATTTGCATTTCCCTGATGATTAGTGATGTTGAGTACCTTTTCACATACCCATTGGCCATCAATATATCTTCTTTGGAAAAATGTCTGTTCAGGTCCTCTGCCCATTTTTTAATCAATTATTATTATTATTTTTTGCTGTTGGGTTGTATGGGTTCTTTATATATTTTGGATATTAACCCTGTATCAGAGATATGATTTGCAAATATTTTTTCACGTTACATAGGTTGCCTTTTCATTTTGTTGGTGGTTTCCTATGCTTCGCGAAGGTTTTTAGTTTGATTTAGTCCCACTAGTTTCTTTTGCTTTGGTCACTTTGCTTTTGGTGTCAAATCCAAAAAAACATTGCCAAGACCAGCGTCAAGGAGCTTACCCAATATGCTTTCTTCCACCATTTTTATGGGTTTAGGTTTTATGTTCAGACCTTTGATTCATTTTGAGTGGTTTTTGTGTATGGTGTAAGATAGGGGTCCAGTTTCATTCTTCTGCTTGCGACTGTCCAGTTTTCCCAGGACCATTTATTGAAGGGACTGTCTTTTCCCCATTGACTCTTCTTGGCTCCTTTGTCGTAAACTAATTGACCATATAAGAGTGGGTTTTTTTCTGGGCTGTCTATTCTGTTCCATTGATATAAGTGCCTTTTATGTCAGTATCATACTATTTTGATTACTATAGCTATGCAGTATATTTTGAAATCAAGACATGAGATGCCTCCAGCTTGGTTCTTCTTTCTTAAGATTGCTCTGGTTATTTGAGATCTTCTGTGGGTCCATTACAAATTTTAGGATTGTTCTATTTTTGTGAAAAAAATGCAGTCAAATTGTGATAGGGATTGCATTGAATCTGTAGATTGCTTGAGTAGTATGTCCATTTTAAGAATATTTAATTTTTCCAATTCGTGAGCGTGGAAGAGCTTTCCATTTATTGGTGTTGTCTTCAGTTTCTTTCATCAGTGTCTTCACTGTACAGATCTTTCACCTTGTTGGTTAAATTTATTCCTAGGTACTTTATTCTTTTTGATACAATTGTAAATGGGATTGTTTTCTTAATAACTTCCTGATAGTGTATGGAAATGCAACTGATATTTGTATATTAATTTTGTATCCTGCAACTTTATGAATTTGTTTATTCTAACAGTTTTTTGGTCGAGTCTTTAGGTTTTCTATATGTAATACCATGTTATCTGCAAATAATGTCAGTTTTACTTCTTCCTTTCTAAATGGATGTCTTTTGTTTCTTTTGCTTGCCTAATTGTTTTGATATCCAGCGTTGAATATTGGTGATAAGAGTGGGCATCTTTGTCTCATTCCTCATCTTAGAGGAAAAGCTATCAGCTTTTCACTGAGTCTGATGTTTCTGTGGGTTTGTCATATATGGCCTTTATTATGTTGAAGTATGTTTCCTCCTACACCCAGTTTGTTGAGAGTTTTTATCATGAATGGATGTTGAATTTTGTCAAGGGTTTTTCTTTGTCTTTTGAGATGATCATATGATATTTATCATTCAGTTTGTTAATGTGGTATATCACACTGATTGATTTGCAGATTTTGAAGTATCTTTGCATCCCTGGAATTAAATCCCACTTGATCATGATGTATGATCCTTTTAATGTATTGTTGGATTTGGTTTGCTAATATTTTGTTGAGGATTTTCACATCTTTGTTCATCAGAGATATGGTTTTCTTTTCTTTTAGTGTTGTTGTCTGGCTTTTGTATCAGGTTAATGCTGGCCTTGTACAAAATTTTGGAAGTGTTCCTTCCTCTTCAATTTTTTTTGAAAAGTTTGAGAAGGATTAGTGTTAATTCTTTAAATGTTTGGTTGAATTCATCCATGAAGCCATTTGGTCCTGGACTTTTCACTTTTGGGGGTTTTGATTACTGATTCAATCTTCTTACTAGTAATTGGTCTGTTCAGAGTTTCTGTTTCTTCATGATTCATTGTTGGTAGGTTGTTTGTTTCTAGGAATTTATCAATTTCTTCTAGGTTGTCCAATTTCTTGGTATATAATTTTTCATAGTAGTCTCTTATGATCCTTTGTATTTGTGCAGTATCAGTTGCAATGTCTCCTCTTTCATTTCTGATTTTATTTATTTGAGTTCTCTCTTTTTTTTTAGTGAGTCTAGTGTATTTCGTTTATCATTTCAAAAAACCAGGTTTTAGTTTCCTTGATCTTTTCTATTGTCTTTTTAGTCTCTATTTCACTTACTTGTACTCTAATCTTTGTTTTTTCCTTCTTTCTACTTTTGGCTTATTTTGTTCCTCCTTTTCTAGATCCTTGAGACATAAAGTTAGTTTGAGATCTTTCTTTTTTCTTTTTTTTTCTTTTTTACATCTTTATTGGAGTATAATTGCTTTACAATGGTGTGTTAGTTTCTACTTTATAACAAAGTGAATCAGTTATACATATAGATATGTTCCCATATCTCTTCCCTCTTGCGTCTCTCTCCCTCCCACCCTCCCTATCCCACCCCTCTAGGTGGTCACAAAGCACCGAGCTGGTCTCCCTGTGCTATGCGGCTGCTTCCCACTAGCTATCTGTTTTACGTTTGGTAGTGTATATATGTCCATGCCTCTCTCTTGCTTTGTCCCAGCTTACCCTTCCCCCTCCCCATATCCTCAAGTCCATTCTCTAGTAGGTCTGTGTCTTTATTCCTGTTTTACCCTTAGGTTCTTCATGACATTTTTTTTCTTAAATTCCATATATATGTGTTAGCATATGGTATTTGTCTTCCTCTTTCTGACTTACTTCACTCTGTATGACAGACTCTAGGCCCATCCACCTCATTACAAATAGCTCAATTTCATTTCTTTTTATGGCTGAGTAATATTCCATTGTATATATGTGCCACATCTTCTTTATCTATTCATCTGATGATGGACACTTAGGTTGTTTCCATCTCCAGGCTATTGTAAATAGAACTGCAAAGAAAATTTTGGTACATGACTCTTTTTATTTTATTTTATTTATTTATTTATTTTTTAACATCTTTATTGGGGTATAATTGCTTTACAATGGTGTGTTAGTTTCTGCTTTTTAACAAAGTGAATCAGTTTTACATATACATATGTTCCCATATCTCTTCCCTCTTGCGTCTCCCTCCCTCCCACCCTCCCTATCCCACCCCTCCAGGTGGTCACAAAGCACCGGGCCGATGTCCCTGTGCCATGCGGCTGCTTCCCACTAGCTATCTACCTTACGTTTGTTAGTGTGTGTATGTCCATGACTCTCTCTCACCCTGTCACAGCTCACCCTTCCCCCTCCCCATATCCTCAAGTCCATTCTCCAGTAGGTCTGTGTCTTTATTCCTGTCTTACCCCTAGGTTCTTCATGACATTTTTTTCTCTTCTTAAATTCCATATATATGTGTTAGCATACGGTATTTGTCTTTTTCTTTCTGACTTACTTCACTCTGTATGACAGACTCTAGGTCTATCCACCTCATTACAAATAGCTCAATTTCGTCTCTTTTTATGGCTGAGTAATATTCCATTGTATATATGTGCCACATCTTCTTTATCCATTCATCCGATGATGGGCACTTAGGTTGTTTCCATCTCCGGGCTGTTGTAAATAGAGCTGCAATGAACATTTTGGTACATGACTCTCTTTGAATTTTGGTTTTCTCAGGGTATATGCCCAGTAGTGGGATTGGGGTCATATGGTAGTTCTATTTGTAGTTTTTTAAGGAACCTCCATACTGTTCTCCATAGTGGCTGAACCAATTCACATTCCCACCAGCAGTGCAAGAGGGTTCCCTTTTCTCCACACCCTCTCCAGCATTTATTGTTTCTAGAATTTTGATGATGGCCATTCTGACTGGTGTGAGATGATATCTCATTGTAGTTTTGATTTGCATTTCTCTAATGATTAATGATGTTGAGCATTCTTTCATGTGTTTGTTGGCACTCTGTATATCTTCTTTGGAGAAATGTCTATTAGGTCTTCTGCCCATTTTTGGATTGTGTTGTTTCTTTTTTTGTTATTGAGCTGCATGAGCTGCTTATAAATTTTGGAGATTAATCCTTTGTCAGTTGCTTCATTTGCAAATATTTTCTCCCATTCTGAGGGTTGTCTTTTGGTCTTGTTTATGGTTTCCTTGGCTGTGCAAAAGCTTTGAAGTTTCATTACGTCCCATTTGTTTATTTTTGTTTTTATTTCCATTTCTCTAGGAGGTGGGTCAAAAAGGATCTTGCTGTGATTTATGTCATAGGTTGTTCTGCCTATGTTTTCCTCTAAGGGTTTGATAGTTTCTGGCCTTACATTTAGGTCTTTAATCCATTTTGAGCTTTTTTATGTGTATGGTGTTAGGGAGTGATCTAATCTCATACTTTTACATGTACCTGTCCAGTTTTCCCAGCACCACTTATTGAAGAGGCTGTCCTTTCTCCACTGTACATTCCTGCCTCCTTTATCAAAGATAAGGTGACCATATGTGTGTGGGTTTATCTCTGGGCTTTCTATCCTGTTCCATTGATCTATATTTCTGTTTTTGTGCCAGTACCATACTGTCTTGATTACTGTAGCTTTGTAGTATAGTCTGAAGTCAGGGAGCCTGATTGCTCCAGCTCCATTTTTCGTTATCAAGATTGCTTTGGCTATTCGGGTTCTTTCGTGTTTCCATACAAATTGTGAAATTTTTTGTTCTAGTTCTGTGAAAAATGCCAGTGGTAGTTTGATAGGGATTGCATTGAATCTGTAGATTGCTTTGGGTAGTAGAGTCATTTTCACAATGTTGATTCTTCCAATCCAAGAACATGGTATATCTCTTCAACTATTTGTATCATTTTTAATTTCTTTCATCAGTGTCTTATACGTTTCTGCATACAGGTCTTTTGTCTCCTTAGGTAGGTTTATTCCTAGATATTTTATTCTTTTTGTTGCAATGGTAAATGGCAGTGTTTTCTTGATTTCACTTTCATATTTTTCATCATTAGTGTATAGGAATGCCAGAGATTTCTGTACATTAATTTTGTATCCTGCTACTTTACCAGATTCATTCATTAGCTCTAGTAGTTTTCTGGTAGCATCTTTAGGATTCTCTATGTATAGTATCATGTCATCTGCAAACAGTGACGGCTTTACTTCTTCTTTTCCGATTTGGAATCCTTTAATTTCCTTTTCTTCTCTGATTGCTGTGGCTAAAACTTCCAAAACTATGTTGAATAAGAGTGGGGAGAGTGGGCAACCTTGTCTTGTTCCTGATCTTAGTGGAAATGCTTTCACTGTTTCACCATTGAGGACGATGTTGGCTGTGGGTTTGTCATATATGGCCTTTATTATGTTGAGGAAAGTTCCCTCTATGCCTACTTTCTGCAGGGTTTTTATCATAAATGGGTGTTGAATTTTGTGGAAAGCTTTCTTTGCATCTATTGAGATGATCATATGGTTTTTCTCCTTCAATTTGTTATTATGGTGTATCACGTTGATTGATTTGTATATATTGAAGAATCCTTGCATTCCTGGAATAAACCCCACTTGATCATGGTGTATGATTCTTTTAATGTGCTGTTGGATTCTGTTTGCTACTATTTTGTTGAGGATTTTTGCATCTATGTTCATCAGTGATATTGGCCTGTAGTTTTCTTTCTTTGTGACATCCTTGTCTGGTTTTGGTATCAAGGTGATGGTGGCCTCGTAGAGTGAGTTTGGGAGTGTTCCTCCCTCTGCTATATTTTGGAAGAGTTTGAGAAGGATAGGTGTTAGCTCTTCTCTAAATGTTTAATAGAATTCGCCCGTGAAGCTACCTGGTCCTGGGCTTTTGTTTTTTGGAAGATTTTTAATCACAGTTTCAATTTCAGTGCTTGTGATTGGTGTGTTCATATTTTCTATTTCTTCCTGATTCAGTCTTGGCAGGTTGTGCATTTCTAAGAATTTGTCCATTTCTTCCAGGTTGTCCATTTTATTGGCATAGAGTTGCTTGTAGTAATCTCTCATGATCTTTTCTATTTCTGCAGTGTCACTTGTTACTTCTCCTTTTTCATTTCTAATTCTATTGATTTGAGTCTTTTCCCTTTTTTTCTTGATGAGTCTGGCTAATGGTTTATCAATTTTGTTTATCTTCTCAAAGAACCAGCTTTTAGTTTTAGTGATCTTTGCTATTGTTTCCTTCATTTCTTTTTCATTTATTTCTGATCTGATTTTTATGATTTCTTTCCTTCTGCTAACTTTGGGGTTTCTTTGTTCTTCTTTCTCTAATTGCTTTAGGTGCAAGGTTAGGTTGTTTATTCGAGATGTTTCCTTTTTCTTAAGGTAAGATTGTATTGCTATAAACTTCCCCCTTAGAACTGCTTTTGCTGCATCCCATAGATTTTGGTTCATCATGTCTACATTGTCATTTGTTTCTAGGTATTTTTTGATTTCCTCTTTGATTTCTTCAGTGATCACTTCGTTATTAAGTAGTGTATTTTTTAGCCTCCATGTGTTTGTATTTTTTATAGATCTTTTCCTGTAATTGATATCTAGTCTCATAGCGTTGTGGTCGGAAAAGATACTTGATACAATTTCAATTTTCTTAAATTTACCAAGGCTTGATTTGTGACCCAAGATATGATCTAGCCTGGAGAATGTTCCATGAGCACTTGAGAAAAATGTGTATTCTGTTGTTTTTGGATGGAATGTCCTATAAATATCAATTAAGTCCATCTTGTTTAATGTATCATTTAAAGCTTGTGTTTCCTTATTTATTTTCATTTTGGATGATCTGTCCATTGGTGAAAGTGGGGTGTTAAAGTCCCCTACTATGAATATGTTACTGTCGATTTCCCCTTTTATGGCTGTTAGTATTTGCCTTATGTATTGAGGTGCTCCTATGTTGGGTGCATAAATATTTACAATTGTTATATCTTCTTCTTGGATTGATCCCTTGATCATTATGTAGTGTCCTTCTTTGTGTCTTGTAAGAGTCTTTATTTTAAAGTCTATTTTGTCTGATATGAGAGTTGCTACTCCACCTTTCTTTTGGTTTCCATTTGCATGGAGTATCTTTTTCCATCCCCTTACTTTCAGTCTGTATGTGTCTCTAGGTCTGAAGTGAGTCTCTTGTAGACAGCATATATATGGGTCTTGTTTTTGTATCCATTCAGCCAATCTGTGTTTTTTGGTGGGAGCATTTAGTCCATTTACATTTAAGCTAATTATCGATATGTATGTTCCTATTCCTATTTTTGTAATTGTTTTGGGTTCGTTATTGTAGGTCTTTCCTTCTCTTGTGTTTCCTGCCTAGAGAAGTTTCTTTAGCATTTGTTGTAAAGCTGGTTTGGTGGTGCTGAACTCTCTCAGCTTTTGCTTGTCTGTAAAGTTTTTAATTTCTCCATCAAATCTGAATGAGATCCTTGCTGGGTAGAGTAATCTTGGTTGCAGGTTTTTCTCCTTCATCACTTTAAATATGTCCTGCCAGTCCCTTCTGGCTTGCAGAGTTTCTGCTGAAAGATCAGCTGTTAACCTTATGGGGATTCCCTTGTGTGTTATTTGTTGTTTTTCCCTTGCTGCTTTTAATATGTTTTCTTTGTATTTAATTTTTTTTTTTTTTTTTTTTTGATGGTACATGAGGCTCTCACTGTTGTGGCCTCTCCCGTTGTGGAGCACAGGCTCCGGATGCGCAGGTTCAGCGGCCATGGCTCGCGGGCCCAGCCACTCCGAGGCATGTAGGATCTTCCCGGACCGAGGCACGAACCCGTGTCCCCTGCATCGGCAGGCGGACTCTCAACCGCCGCGCCACCACTTCCATATTAGGGAAGTTTTCAAGTATAATCTCTTCAAATATTTTCTCAGTCCCTTTCTTTTTCTTTTCTTCATCCTGAACCCCTATAATTAGAATGTTGGTGCGTTTAATTTTGTCCCAGAGGTCTCTGAGATTGTCCTCAGTTCTTTTCATTCTTTTTTCTTTATTCTACTCTGCAGTAGTTATTTCCACTATTTCATCTTCCAGGTCACTTATCCGTTCTTCTGCCTCAGTTATTCTGCTATTGATCCCATATAGAGTATTTTTAATTTCATTTATTGTGGTGTTCATCATTGCTTGTTTCATCTTTATTTCTTCTAGGTCCTGTTAAATGTTTCTTGCATTTTGTCTATTCTATTTCCAAGATTCTGGATCATCTTTACTATCATTATTATGAATTCTTTTTCAGGTAGACTGCCTATTTCCTCTTCATTTGTTAGGTCTGTTGGGTTTTTATCTTGCTCCTTCATCTGCTGTGTGTTTTTCTGTCTTCTCATTTTGCTTATCTTAGTGTGTTTGGGGTCTCCTTTTTGCAGGCTGCAGGTTCGTGGTTCCCGTTGTGTTTGGTGTCTGTCCCCAGTGGCTAAAGTTGGTTCAGTGGGTTGTGTAGGCTTCCTGGTGGAGGGGACTAGTGCCTGTGTTCCTGTGGATGAAGCTGTATCTTGTGTTTCTGGTGGGCAGGTCCACGTCTGGTGGTGTGTTTTGGGGTGTCTGTGAACTTATTATGATTTTAGGCAGCCTCTCTGCTAATGGGTGGCGTTGTGTTCCTGTCTTGCTAGTTGTTTGGCATAGGGTGTCCAGCACTGTAGCTTGCTGGTCGTTGAGTGAAGCTGGGTGCTGGTGTTGAGATGGAGATCTCTGGAAGATTTTTGCCGTTTGATATTATGTGGAGCTGGGAGGTCTCTTGTGGATCAGTGTCCTGAAGTTGGCTTTTCCACCTCAGAGGCACAGCACTGACTCCTGGGTGCAGTACCAAGAGCCTTTCATCCACACGGCTCAGAATAAAAGGGAGAAAAAGTAGAAAGAAAGAAAGAGAGGAAGGAAGGAAGGAAGAAAGGAGGGAGGGAGGAAGGAAAGAAGGAAGGAAGGAGGGAAGGAAGGAAAGAACGAAAGAAAGAAGATAAATAAAATAAAATAAAGTAAGATAAAATAAAATAAAGTTTTTAAAATAAAAAATAATTATTAAGAAAAAAAAATTTTTTTAAAGAAAAAAAAAAGGACGGATAGAACCCTAAGACAAATGGTGGAAGCAAAGCTATACAGACAAAATCTTACGCAGGGGCATACACATACACACTCACAAAACTAGGAAAAGGGGAAAAAATCATAAATCTTGCTCTCAAAGTCTATCTCCTCAATTTGGGATGATTCGTTGTCTATTCATGTATTCCACAGATGCAGGGTACTTCAAGCTGATTGTGGAGATTTAATCCCCTGCTTCTGAGGCTGCTGGGAGGGATTTCCGTTTCTCTTCTTTGTTCACACAGCTCCTGAGGCTCAGCTTTGGATTTGGCCCCACCTCTGCGTGTATGTCGCAGGAGGGCGTCTGTTCATCGCTCAGACAGGACGGGGTTAAAGGAGCAGCTGCTTCGGGGACTCTGGCTCACTCAGGCCATGGGGAGGGAGGGGTACGGATGCGGGGCGAGCCTGCAGCGGCAGAGGCCAGTGTGACGTTGCACCAGCCCGAGGCGCGCCATGCGTTCTCCTGGGGAAGTTGTGCCTGGATCACCAGACCCTGGCAGTGGCGGGCTGCACAGTCTCCCCGGAAGCGGGGTGTGGGTAGTGACCTGTGCTCGCACACAGCCTTTTTGGTAGCGGCAGCAGCAGCCCTAGCGTCTCATCCCCGTCTCTGGGGTCCACGCTTTTAGCCGAGGCTCGCGCCTGTCTCTGGAGCTCCTTTAAGCAGCGCTCTTAATCCCCTCTCCTCGCGCACCAGGAAACAAAGAGGTAAGAAAAAGTCTCTTGCCTCTTCGGCAGGTCCAGACTTTTCCCCGGACTCCCTCCCGGCTAGCCGTGGTGCACTAACCCCCTGCAGGCTGTGTTCACGCCGCCAACCCCAGTCTTCTCCCTGCGCTCTGCTCCAACCGATGCCCAAGCCTCAGCTCCCAGCCCCGCCCACCCCGGCGGGTGAGTAGACAAGCGTCTCGGGCTGGTGAGTGCCGGTTGGCACCGATCCTGTGTGCGGAAATCTCTCTGCTTTGCCCTGCGCACCCCCATTGCTGTGCTCTCTTCGCGGTTCCGAAGCTTCCCCCTCCACCACCCACACTCTCCACCCGCGAAGGGGCTTCCTAGTGTGTGGAAACCTTTCCTCCTTCACAGCTCCTTCCCACTGGTGCAGGTCCTGTCCCCATCCTTTTGTCTCTGTTTATTCTTTTTTCTTTTGACCTACCTAGGTACGTGGCGACTTTCTTGCGTTTGGGGAGGTCTGAGGTCTTCTGCCAGCGTTCAGTAGGTGTTCTGTAGGAGTTGTTCCACGTGTAGATGTATTTCTGGTGTATCTGTGGGGAGGAAGGTGATATCCGCGTCTTACTCTTCTGCCATCTTCCCCTCGTCTCCTCTCTTTTTTCTTAATGTAGGCATTTATAGCCATGAACTTCCCTCAGAACTGTCCTTGCCTCATCTCGTAAATTTTGGTGTGTTGTGTCTCCATTTTAATTTGCCTCAATATTTTTTAGTATCTGTTTTGATTTCTTCTTTGGCCCATTGGTTGTTCAGTGGTATGCTGTTTAATCTCCACATATTTTTGAATTTTCTAGTTTTCTTCTTATAATTGATTTCCAATTTCATACCATTGGGGTTGGAAAAGATGTTTGATATGATTTCAGTCTTCTTAAAATTATTAAGGTTTGTTTTGCCGCCTAATATATGATTTACCCTGGAGACTGTTTCCTGTGAACTTGAGAAGAATGTGTATTCTACTGTTGTTGGATGGAATGCTCTTTAAATGTCTGTTAAGTCCATCTGGTCTAACATGTAGTTTAAGTCTGATGTTTCCATATTGATTTTCTGTCTAGATGATGTATCCATTGTTGAAACTGAGGTACTGAAGTCCCCTACTATTATTATAATGCTGTCTAGTTCTCCCTCAGGTCTGTTAATATTTGCCTTATGTATTTATGTGCTCCTGTGTTGCATGCATCATATTTATACAAATGTTATATCCTCTTGTTGGAGTGACTCTTTATTGTTTTATATTGACCTTCTTTGTCTCTTCTTATAGTCTTTGGCTTAAAGTCTATTTCATCTGATATAAATATAGCTACCTCTGCTTTCTTTTGGTTTTCACTTGTGTGGAATATCTTTTTCCATCCCTTCACTTTCAGTCTGTGTGTCCCTAAAGCTGAAGTGAATCTCTTATAGGCCCTAGATGACTGGATCTTGGTTTTTTTTGCCCATTTAGCCATTCTTTGTCTTTTGATTATAGAATTTAGTCCTTTTATATTTAAAGTAATTATTGATAGGTATGGACTTACTGTTGCCATTTTAAAAATTGTTTTCTGGCTGTTCTGTAATTCCTTTGTTTCTTTCTTTTTCTCTTGCTTCCTTTGTTTTTTGGTGATTTTCTTTAGTGCTGTGCCTGATCTATCAATATAAGATTCACTCAGCTAGTTTCTGGACTTCATTCAAAGGGAATTGCTTCATGCTTAGTAGTAGATTCATTGTGTCTGTGGGAAGAGTTGAGTTCAGGAGCCTTCTCTCTTGTCATCTTGGACCAGAACTCCTATGATTTCTTTTTGTTTTTGTATTTAGCAGTTATTCTATGATGTGCTTCATTGTTGTTTTCTTTGCATTCTTCCTGTTTGAGAGTTTATATAACTTCTTAAATCTATGGCTTGATGACATTTTTAAGTTATGGACATTTCTTGGCCTGTGTCACTTCAACTGTTACTTCTGCCCAACTTTATCTCCTGCATTCCTGGGATTCTGATTATATGTACATGACATCTCACTGCACTGCATAACTTTTGCAGTCTTTCCTGCATTTTTTCCTTTTTTTCCCCTCTGTGCTTCAGACTGGGTATTTCCTACTGACCCCTCTTCTGGTTTACTGCTCAACTCTTCTGCTCTGTTTAATCTGCTGTCAAACCCTTCTGTTGAGGTTATTAATTCAGTTATTATATTTTTCTCAGTTATAATTTCCACTTGATATTTTTTTCATAGATCACTTCTCTGGTGAAATTCTTCATTTGTCATCTAAAGTTTTGAACATTTTAATGGAAGTTATTTTAGTGTTTATGTCTGATAACTTCAGTGTTGAGATCTACTTGTGGGTCTGTTTCCGTTGACTTTTTTTTCTTCTCTCTTGTAGTTTCCAGATAGTTTGTCCTTTCTTCTGATATATCTAATAAATTTTGTTAGATACTGGGCATTTTGTATGACAAATTGTAGAAGAGCTGGTTGATTCTTTGTTTTTCAAGGTATGATTTACTTCTTTTGTGGACCGTCAGTAAGAGAAGACTCATCTTGATCCAGTCAAGGATTTGTATAATAAATATTTCTAAGGCTAATAACAGAATATTGGTCTTAATACAGCAGTGCTTTTGAAGATGACATTTACTGTGTTTATTGAGACTTTGTAAGGATTTATGATTTCGGGTTTGGTCTTCATAGAAACTAGTTTCAGTTTGCCCTTTCTCTTATGTCATAGCCCTTCAGGAGTTTCTCAGCTGGAAACTTCAATGTTAACAGTGGAGTGTGCCTTCTCCTTTTTGTTTCCCCAGTTCTCTGGGATTGCAGAAAACTCTGAGCCTCCACTTCTACTTGACCTTTCATATGTAATGTTTATGAGGTGGCAATTACCTTTAAGTAAAAAGTACTGAGGAATGTAGGACTCACCTTAGTGCATTTCTACTCTTTCTGGAATCTTTGTCCTTTAAGTCCTGGCTAGTTTGGCTACTTCCCAGTGTCTTCAGTTAGCTGTTTATTGACCAATTAATTGGATTTTATCTGGCTTTTAGTAATGTTCTTATTGGTAGGGTTAGTCTCATACAATCTTTTCCTGCCTAGGTGTCATTGGCAGTAACAATTTGTTTAAAAATTTCTTCCCAAGTGATTTTAATCATTGCTTCCTAACTACACAACTCCAGGAGACCACACTCATGTCATAATCTATGTAAACAATATCCTGTGGAGTTGTGCAGAACCATACGACTATAGCCATAAGGTTTGAGAACTATTGTGCTGTAGAAAATGAGACTGGTGATGGACTTGATAGTATTGGTAGAGATTAACCAGATGGAGAGATGAAGGAAGTCATTGCTGGACAAGAGAATAACAGAAAGCTTGAGGCAGTTAATTGGAAATTGGTTTTAAGGTCACATTTTTTTCTAAGATATTAAAAAACTCTATAGCAAATATTTTTAAAGCTAAATAATAGAAAATTATCCTTACTTATAACAGGTTTTTTGGTTTGTTTTTTTAGTGATGACATTTATTACATTTTTTTATAAAGGTAGAAAATTGCCAGTAATTTCAGTACAAAAGTCACTATTGACATTTAAAAAAATTAATGTTTTGTAGTGGAATATTCTTCAAACAATCCTGCCCCATCAGTTTTTTTCTAAGTCCTTGCCTGTCTCTCTTTCATTTTTCTCTAAAACAAAGTATATCCAGGTCTTCATTTTGTGTGTAAAGTTGTTCATAAACTTTGTTATTCTTTCCATTATATGGGGTATGGTATAAAGACCCCCAGATATCCCTAATTATCTTTAGAGATTGTGTTATTGATTACTGTGCTTCTTCCTTATGGAGAAAAAGTACAATGAAAGTATGCCATGGACTTTGACTCTATATTCTGTCAGCCAGAGGAAGTGAAAGCTTTAGTCTGCATTTTTCTTTATATCCTTTCAGGTAGATAGATGGCAGCATAGTATCTTTCGTTAAGTTCTAAAACTGAGTGCTTATCTCTGGGTGGGAAAAGAAAGTGTTAAAAACTCTTACTTAGGTTTTTGTTTCTTTTCTTTTCTTTTTTAACATGAAAGTGTTTATTCATTGGACTGACTTTTAAACTTTGTGGTGATGTCGCTTAACCTGTATTTAGTAGAAAACTGGTACATTAATGATTAAGCACATGGGAAAGAAAGAGTTGAGAGAAAGCAGGCTGTTCACAAACTCTGGAAAATAAAGGGTTTGGGACCTGATTTTCTTCCATTTCTCTCTCCTCTTGGCTTTCTCTTTTCAGGGGAGTGCTTTCTCTGCTGGATTGTTTGAATTGCTTTGCAATAACCCCATTGTTTTTGAGAGTAACTTAGTGCTTTTTAGATTTCTTCTTAATCTTTACTTTTAAAATATCCACCTATCATGGACTTTCAAGGATTTATGTGTTTTTACTATGTGAAGTTTTGAGGAAATACTTTAATATATCCTTTAGTTAGAGAAGGAGTTAATAAGAGGTAAGGAAGATAAGGAATTTATTCATCATGAATCAGTGCCCCAAAAAAGGATTTATTTTTATGCTGTAAGTATTGATTTATATCCTAAGTCTTATAAAGAAGGCCTACAAACCTGAGAAGAATTAGTATTACCATCTTCTTTGTAAATAGTAACTAAAAAAAAAATCTCTAAATTCTCAGTTGATATTAAGACAAAAATTCATATTTAGAAAATTACAGAAATGTAAGTAATCGGTATCTTTCCAAATAAATGGGGATAAATAAAGCATTTTTAGTTAAAATCACAGAATCCAAAATTAATAAAGATTATAAGCTTGGAGATATTTGGAGAAGTTTTTCAAATGTTAGATGTCAAATTAGTTTGACCATCATTTGTATTTATCATGCTGCTATAATGTTAACTTTTACTTAAAATCCTGAAACTAATGTCTTCCTTTAAGTAGTTATTGGGATGAAAATCATTTTAAAGATTTCAAAACCTGTAGAGTGGGGAGTGATGTGGCATTTTAAATGAATAAAATGGATAGATATTAAATAAAATAAATTTTCTTTGGCCAAAGTCTATATTTGACTATTTTTCACATAGTTATTTTAAATGTTTATAAGCAAATGCCTGGCCATTTGGCATATTATTAAATTACAAAAATATACTTCGTCTTATTGTATGCTAGTTGTTTACCAAAACCATTATTAGAAAATTACAGCATTTTATTGGGTTGGCCAAAAAGTTCGCTTGGGTTTTTCTCTAACATTTTATGGGATAAAACCAAAAGAACTTTTTGGCCAGCCCAATGATTAAATATGAAGGAAGGTGTCATTATAATTAGGGAGTATACTTTCTAAAGATTATTATTTATTGATCCATGAATATTTCATTAGTCATATGTTTCAGGATTTTTATATTATTCTCAATTTGTAAGAATTGGATTAGTGGAAAATGTCAACTTATTTAAAATATCCTTGAGAGGATAAGTAGTATGGTTCCCATTGTACAGAGAAGGTACTGAGATTCAGAGAGGTCCAGTAACTTGTTTAAGCAGAGAATTATCCCACTTGGCAGAGGTGTGATTTGGGCCCATTTCTGCCTGTTCCTAAGTCAGTGTTCTTTCTATAGTATCAAGCTGCTATTTCCCTTTTTTACACTTTTCCCTGAGGATACTTTTTAGCAGTTTAAAAAATACTCAAGCATCACAAAATTTCTTCTTCAGGGACAGCTTATTGAACCTCCTGATTGGTAAATTCATACTTTGTTGTTTTCATTTTTCATTGAGGCAGTACATTTTTAGTAGTTAATCTAATCTAAAGACTGTCAAAATACATCTTATAAAGGCATTATAGTAGGTTAAAAATATTTTTTAAATTATGTACCTGCTGATAATCACATATTGTAGGCAGTACTATCTCTACTTTCTTTCTATGTGAGAAAACAAGTTGTTTTCTTTCTTAAATAATTGGTAGCTATTAGTGTAGAGATAGATAATTCCCAGATGATTCTTTTGTGTCTATTTTTATGTGAAGGGCAAAAACTAATATACTAACTGAATTTAAGGTTATGGGTAGAGTGATAGAAGTGGGGAAGGAAGGGTGAGAATTTGAATAAAGGACATGCTGCCAATATTCAGAAGAGGAAAATAAATAATGTTTAGCAGTCCAGCCAACAGCTTCAGCTAGGAAGATACATTATTATTATTCTGATTAGCTCCTATCTAATCGTGTTGCTAGGGATTTGATGTCGGATAAAACTATGCCACAGAGTTATTTGCGTAGCTTTTTGGCTAACAAAGAATAGAAGTAGCCAGAGGACTTAGTTGCAGGTAGCTCTGAATATTAGTAAAGCTCTTTACAATTTAGTTTAATCTTTTTATATAATCAATCTCAAAGTATCCTGAGCACTTCTGTTATTTACTGCTATTTAAAAAAAATGATTTAGGCTTTACTCAATATTTATATAGGGTCATTTATTGTGGGTACTTTAGGATGAATAAAATTGCTGAAATATGTATTTAGTTTATTTTTGGCAAGAATAGCCAATAGTGTGGAATTAAGATAAATATGAAATGAAAATTATTTCATTAGCAAGTATAAGGGTAATTTGGTGTTTTTGCCTCTGTATCCTGAAATGTTAGTGGAGGTAGTAGCATCTCTTGGTAAATTTTTCTTTCTCTTTTCTTTCTTTTTTTTTTTTTTTTGCTTGGAAGGTATGGTATCAGATATATAATTAGTTTATGTTTGTAAAAAAAAAAAAAGTATAAGACTACCCTATTATTCTAACAATTGTCAATTCTATATGTCATATATCCCTGTGCTTTGACTGACAGATGGAACAAAGAAACCTTACGCTAAATCTTGACCTTGCCTTGCAGTACCAGGTCTACTGAATATATGTCCTCATTAAATTTTATATAGCTAATTATTTATGAATGTTATAGCACTTAGCATAAAAATTTAGCAGTTTTATTTCTCTGTGAGAATGTTTCAGTCACTTTGAGCTTAAATGGTTAAACGCTGGCAGCAGTTTTACTGTCTCACTCATCTTTTACTTTTATCAAATGCTATAGTACTGTATTAAATGCATACTGTATTAAATGGTAAATGTAGCAAGAAAATATGGTATCTTGTTTTCTTATTGAACAGCTATAACTTTTCTAGAGTTTTTACTGCTAAAAGATGGGAAGGCAGACAAAATGATTTTTCTGAAATGTCGTACCCTCAGCCATGAACCTAGCAGTCAGGTGCCAGTGAAATTTGCTCCCTAAGAAAGCTGCATTTATATCTGTATCAAAATTGAATGTGTAATTCTGGTCACTCAGTGATAGCCATGAGTCAAGTATGAATAGTGATTTTTTTCATTTAGATATTAGTTTCCATTAGGATTTAACAAAACTGAAAAAAAAGTACATTTTACCAGGGGGCTGGAGGTGAGAAGGATATACAGAATAATTGTGTAACTTCTTTGCCTATAATTTTGAATGTAATGATAAAACTTAAGCTGAGGCCCATTCCCAAAAGTGCTGATAACCCTACAGATATGGTAGGATTTTACTTTATGCAAGAGTAACGGCCACATGAACCTAACTTAGCATGTGAAGTTGGTTATTTAGCCATTTTGAAAATTCAAATCTGTATACTTTAGGTATCTTAGTTGTGATCTAAGCTATTTTCATTTTTGAAAAACAGAGAAAACAAATCCCTTCCAGTATTACAGTGGGGGAAGGAGGGAGTCTCTGGCCCCCCTTCCCCCGCTCCACCCCAGAGACATTGGTAATGGTATCTGGAGACTTTTTTGGTTGTCACAACTGGGAGAATGCTATGGGCATTTAGTAGGTAGAGGCCAGGGATGCTGCTAAATATCCTACCATCATAGTACCACCCCTTACAACAAAGGCTGATCTGGCCCAAAGTATAGTAATGTTGAGGTTGAGAAACCCCTTCAGTAGGAGGAAGATAACAAATACCTCCCATGTTAATTTTCAGGCTAGTCTCATAAAAACACAAAACGACTTATAAATAATAGTTTGTAAATAAAATTGCTTCCTACTGATTAATATAAGACTATTATTTTATATGTAAAATTTTATTTGTAACACAGTTGTTTATTTTCAAAAATTATGAAGAACATTCAGTAAATCATTTAACAAATATTTATTGAGTGCCTGCGATGTGCATGGTAGCCATTCTAGGCTCTGAGAATGCAGCAGTGAACAAAACGAAGTTCCTGAATTAAAGAGCTTACATTCTAATTGGGGGAGACAGGCAATAAACAAATATATGGTATACAAGATTAGTATTATGAAGTGTAATAAAGGTGAGTAAGGGATAGAAAGTAATGATTGATGATATAGTCAAGGAAGGCCTTTCTCATAGTGACACTTGAGCAGAGACCTGGAGCTCAAGGATGTCACTGATATTGGGAGGAAGAGCATTTCAGTGAGAGGAGAGAACCAATGCCAAGACTGTGAGGTGGGAGCATGCTTGACATTTTTAAGGAAGAGTAAGGAGGCCAGTGTATCTTGAGTAGAGTGAGGGAGAGAGTTGTAGGAGATGAATTGAGAGCAGTGAGGGCTGGGATTGAAGGTGAGACTTTGTTTTGTCAGGATGTTTAGTGGTTGGGACTTTGGAAGCTTCTGAAGGTTTTTTAGCAAAATTACACAAACTCATTTACATTAGAGAAAGAAACCTGATTGCTAGGAAGAATAAATTTAGGGACAATCATGGCAGCAAGAAGACCATTTACTAGACTGTTAAAATATAGTCCAAACAAGATGATGTGGGGAGTAGTGGAATGTTGAGAAATGGTGCGTTATAGTTTAAGAGCTGACAGGATTTAGTGTTGATTTGGATGTGGGGTATGAGATAGAAAGTGACAAGTAGAGGATGACTGCAAGGTTTTATGTCCTGAACAACTGGAAGAATAGAGTTGTCATTTACTGAGATGGAGAAGCTTGGAGGAAGAGTAAGTTTTCGGAAAAAGTTTGAAGATTTTGGTTCTATTGAGGTGCCTATTTGATATCCAAGAAGAGATGTTGTTAAGTAGACAGATATGGGAATCTGGATTTCAGTAGAGTGGTCTGAGCTGGATATATAAATTTGGGACCTTTAGGTGTAAAGATGGTATTTAAAGCCATGGGACCTGATAGGAGATTTTCTAGGGAGTAAGTATAGCTAGATAAGAAAGGAGGTCTTAAGACTAAGCCTGGAATACTCTTAAATTTTAGAAGACAGAAAGATGAGGAGGAAACAGAAAGGTGACTAAGCAGGAGCACCCGGTGAAACCAGGGAGCACTAGTGAAAGAGAGCATCAAGAAAGTTGACGGGGGCTTCCCTGGTGGCGCAGTGGTTGAGAGTCCGCCTGCCGATGCAGGGGACGCGGGTTCATGCCCCGGTCCGGGAGGATCCCACATGCCGTGGAGCGGCTGGGCCCGTGAGCCATGGCTGCTGAGCCTGCGCGTCCGGAGCCTGTGCTCCACAACGGGAGAGGCCACAACAGTGAGAGGCCCGCGTACCGCCAAAAAAAAAAAAAAAAGAAAGAAAGTGGACGGTATATATTGAAGGAGAAATTATAACAATGTAGTGTGGACTGTAAACAAGTAGGAAGTCAAGTGAAGGTATTGGAGGAAGGCATTGATGGACAGTGAAATGGTGGTTGGGTCAACAGATCGGACGTTCATTGAGGGTGAGAATGTGTTAACATTGATGGTCTACAGGGAGTTAGATTGAAAGATACAAGGTGGTATTCAGAAGGTGATGTGTTTGAATTTGCAATCATGTTATGAGCACAGTGATGGGAAATATTAAGGTAGAGGATATAATCATAGAATTTGGATTGAGATTGGAATAAGATTATTAGAAGAAATGAGTTCAAGGAATTCACGGACCAAGTATTGGAAGAATTATTTGCTAGATCATAAATAGCCAAATCTGATCCTTGGTTTATTTTCATTTAGCTTGCCTCAGGAGGTGATGACCCCACTGCTCCCTAGTTGTGTACCATTTTCAAATTTTAAATGATGTAATTAGCAGATAGGAATATAGGAATATTATTTCATGTAAGTGTCCTTTTCCACCTCTCTTGTTTGTGTGACGTGTGTCTATGTACATGTTGCCTATGTGTTTCTTTTTCTGTGTTTCTCTCTGCTATTTCATGTGTGTAATAGTCTTTGTAGGTAGTACTCTGACTCTTCATGTGTTGGGGGAGACTGCTTTTTTGGCTAGCTTTCTTCCTCATTTTCATTTATTCATTCAGTAAACATTTATTGAGCACCTACTGTGAGCTAGAGCGAGTTCTAGGCTCCAGGGACTCATCATTGAACAAAACAGTCAAGAGTTCCCATCTTCAAGAAACTTACTGTTATGAGAGACAGATAGTAAATACATACATAATTACATAAATGAGTAAATATCAGATGGAGGTAAGTACTCTAGAAAAAATAAAATAGACCAAGGCAGTAGGGAATGCTGGGATTTTCTGTAGTTTGGTCAAGGCAAAATAAGCAAATGGGCCCTGGTAAAAATAAACAAATGGGTCTCCGATAAGGTGATGTTTAAACAGAGACCTAAAGAAAATGAGGGAGTAAACCTGTGGATATCTGGGGAAAGATTTTGCTGGGAAGAATAAGTGTAACATCACTGATGTGGGGTTTGCTTCATATGTTGGAGAAATAGCAAAGAGCTCAATGTGGTGGGATCAGAGTGGTCCAGGAAGAAAGTGGTAGATGAGCTCAGAAGGCCAGTCCGACTCCTCCTCTCTCTTTCTTCCCTTTGTCTCTTGTATCCTTTTCTATAACTTATTTGACATTTTTTGTCTGTCCTTTCACAGGCCATATGTAACTAAACGTTTTCATTTTGCTATATATATTTTAAAAGAGTTCTTTTTCTATTCTAAAATTAAGAAAGTATTTTTGTATTTAATATTTCATGATCACAACTTTCTTTTTACTGCAGTTTCAGTTTTTGTACCTTTTGTATTGTAAAATATAATACACATATATAGGTGTGCACAAAAATAAAAACATACAGCTCAGTGAATTATGGCAAAGCCTCTTTGAGCAATATTTATAAGATTTATTCTTTTGTTACATTAGATACAGTTTATTTTCATTGCTATGAACATTGCTACAAATATTCATAGTATTTTATTTTATTTATTTATTTTTTTTGCGGTACGCGGGCCTCTCACTGTTGTGACCTCTCCCGTTGTGGAGCACAGGCTCCGGACGCGCAGGCTCAGTCAGCGGCCATGGCTCACGGGCCCAGCCGCTCCGCGGCACGTGGGATCCTCCCGGACCGGGGCATGAACCCGCGTCCCCTGCATCGGCAGGCGGACTCTCAACCACTGAGCCACCAGGGAAGCCCCTATTTCATTTTCTAATAAATTTATTTATTTATTTATTTTTGGCTGCGTTGGATCTTCGTTGTTGTGTGCGGGCTTTCTCAGGTTGCTGCGAGCAGGGGCTACTTGTCCTTGCAGTGCGCGGGCTTCTCATTGTGGTGGCTTCTCGTTGCGGAGCATGGGCTCTAGGCACGCAGGCTTCAGTATTTGTGGCACACAGGCTCAGTTGCTCTGTGGCATGTGGGATCTTCCCAGACCAGGGATCGAACCCGTGTTCCGTGCATTGGCAGGCGGATTCTTAACCACTGCGCTACCACGGAAGTCCATAGTATTTCATTTAATGTAAAATAGTTTATATATCCATTCTATTGATGGACATTTACATTGTTTCCAGTTTGGGGCTATTACAAATAATGCTGCCAGAAGCAACCTTGTTCATGTCTCTTGCTGTACAGGTGCATGTGTTTCACTTGGATGTACAGCTAGAAGTGGCTGTGTTCAAAGGTTATGTGTACGTTCCTTTAGATACTGTTAAAGTTTTACGAAGTGGTGGTACCAATTCAAAACCCCACTAGTAGAGTATGTAAGTTCACGTTACTTCATAGTGTTGCTAATACTTTTTCAGGTTTTCCTTTTTTTTTTTTAATGGCATAATATTAAAAGTATCTCCTTTATTTTTCAATTGAAGTATAGTTGATATACAATATTACATAAGTTATGGGTGTACAATATAATGATTCACAATTTGTATAGTTATTATAAGATACTGGCTATATTCCCTGTGTTGGACAGTACATCCTTGTAGCTTATTTTATACCTAATGGTTTGTACATCTTTTCCCCCTACCCTTATATTGCCCCTTCCCCTTCCCTCTCCCCACTGTAACCACTAGTTTCTTCTCTATATCTGTGAGTCTGCTTCTTTTTTGTTATATTCACTAGTTTGTTGTATTTTTTTAGATTCCACATATAAGTGATATCATACAGTGTTTGTCTTTCTCTGTCTGACTTATTTCACTTAGCATAATGCCCTCCAGTCATCTTAAAGTTTGTAATTTTAGTGGGGATGAGCAGTACTTCATTGTGTTATTGAGCCCCTTTTCACGTGTTTATCGACCATATGTATAACCTGTTTGATGCAGTGTGTCTGTTTATTTTGCATGTTTGGTAGGGGGGTTATTTAACTTTTTTTTTTCCTGGTAATTGTAGGATGTTTTAGATTTGAGTCCTTTTATGATTATGTATGTTGTAAATATCTTCTCTGTAGCTAAATTTTTTACTCTCTTAATGCTATTTTTTGATGAACAGAAGTTTTAACTTTACTCCAACTTACCAGTCTTTTCCTTTTTAGTTAGTGCTTTTGAGGTTCAATTTAAGAAGTATTTTTCTATCCTAAATCATCAATATAATTCTCCTATATTGTCTTCCAAGTATTATATTTTTTATATTTCTACCCAGAATTGATTTTTATAATGCTTATGAGGTAGGAGTTAGGATTTCATTTTTTTCACAGATGGATATCCAATTGATTTAGCACCATTTATTGAAAAGATAATTCCACTGTGCTCTGCAATACCATCTTTGTCATAAACCAAGAGCCATATATGTGTGTATCTGTTTCTGCTTTTTTTCTAGTCCATTAGTCTATCTTTGTGGTTGCACCACACTGTTACAACTGTAGTTTTATAATAAATCTTGCTATCCAGTATAAGAGAGTTTTTCTGCCTTTTTTTTTTCATTATTATTGCTCCCATCAGGAGCCTTTTTAGACACTTTCTCTTCTTTTCTCTGTGGAGTTAAATACTAAGGAATAAGATTTTGTCAGGTAGGATTGATTTGTAGACAGCCACAAATCACTGTAATAGCTAAGTTTTTTTTCCTCCAAGAACCAATTTTCTCCCTCCTGGGGGCGATACTACCCCTACTGAGAATGCATGCAGTAGAGCAGATCCTCCTCCTTGTTCTTTTTATATAGGAGTGGTATGCTATCCTTTGCTTTTGTCTTTTTCAGTGAAATTTAGAAACAGCTTACTTAGCAGTTTACAGATCAAAACAAAGTAAAAAACTCCTACCAGTATATACTCTACTGGTGGGGGAATTTTATTGGGATTGTATTGATTCTATACATCAGTTTGGTTAGTTGACATCTGTACCTTACTGAGTTTCCTGATCATAAGCATAGTATAGCAGCAAGAAGAAGTTGGAAACATGGGTAGTCCTATGATCATGAGTGAGTAGTTAAAACTTTTCCTGAAAAGAATATTCACACATTTACCAGTGAATCCTAGCTCTATCATATACGAAAGGAAACAGTAATTCCAGTCTTATGCATACTCTTCAAAACAGCAGAAAAAGAGGAAACTCCCCAACTCATTTTATGTGTATAGCATATGTTGGGTATATAGCCTATTAAGGGCAATAAGAGAATGAAAGGAAATTAGTCTGATTATGAACATAAATAAACAACCCCTAAACAAAATTTTAGCAAACTGAATCTGGTCGTATATAACCAGCTTGATCAAGTTGAGTTTATCTTAGGAATGAAAGGTTGTTTTTACACTAGAAAATGCGTCAGTATACTGTTATCAATTAACAAATTAGGGGAAAAAAACCCAGATGTATGGAGACTGTATGTATTAGTGTGTGAGGACAAAGATAAAATTCAGCCTCCATTCATGTTATAAACTCTTAGCAAACTAGAACTAGAGAACTTTTTTAGTGAGATAAAAGGTTCCAAAACAAACAAACAAAGAAAAACCACACACAGAACCCAACACGATAGCTGTAGCATGCTTAATGATGAAATGTTGACCTTTTTCCCTCCAAGTTGAGGGACAAGGTGTTGATGCCTGCTGTGCCCCCACTGCCATTGTTATTAAATATAGTGCTAGGAATTCTAGTCCATGCAGTGAGGCAAGAGGAAGAAAGAGACTGTATAACTGCTGAAATGAAGAAAACCATCATTACTCTTAGATGGTATGATCATGTAAATAACTTACCTGTAGATTCTTTGGAATTTTTAAGCAAGTTTAAGAAGTGTGACTATAAAACAATATTTTAAAAAATCAGTTTTATTTCTATATGCTAGCAAACAGTGCTTTAGACGATGAAATTAACAGCAGAACCATTTATAATAGAATCAAGAAACAGGAATTAAATCTGACTTTAAAAAGCACAAGACCTCTAGGGGAAAATTGTGACTCTTAGTGGAGAGAATATATCATATGTGTGTGTATGTCTGAGTGTGTTGTAACTCGAAATCTAATTTAAAATTTTTATGGGAATACAAATTAGAGTTGACCTTTGAACAATACACATTTGAACTGTGCAGATCCACTTATATGCGGATATTTTCAGTGGTAAATACTCCAGTAGTACAGGATCGATGGTTGGTTGAATCCGCTGATGCTGAGGAACCGTGGATACTGAGGGCCTGCTATAAGATGCATGCAGATTAACCCCCGCCTTGTTCAAGGGTCAACTGTACCTAGAATAACCAATACATTCCTTTTTTTATATTGACATGTAGTTGATTTACAATATTATGTTATTTTCAGGTATAAAACATAGTGATTCAATATTTTATAGATTATACTCCATTTAAATTTATTATAAAACAAAGGCTGTATTTCCCTGTGCTGTACAATATATCTTTATTGCTTATCTGTTTTATACTTAGTAGTTTGTGTCTCTTAGTCCCATACCAAGATATTCTTGAAAAAGAACAAGTTGGGATGAGTTGGCCTACTAGGTATGGAGAGTTATTACAAAGCCATAGTAACTAAGATGTGCTCACTAGTACGGGGATCAACAAATAAACCAAGAGAACAGGATAGAGAGCCCACATCAGACTCAGGCACTTATGGACACTTGACCTCTGATCCCTGAGGAAAGGACAGCTTTTTAAATAAGCCGTCCCGGGACAATTGAGTATTCATATAGTAAAAGTAAATTCAGAACCCTGTATTTCACAGTACACAATCAATTCCAGGTGGATTAGTGACCTAAATGTGAAAGGCAAAGCTATAAAGCTTTTAAAGGCTTTAGAAGGTAATATAGGAGAATGTCATCATCATGTCAGGGTTGGGAAAGATTTCTTAAACAGGAAATAAAAAGCAATAAAAGAAAAGATTGATAAATTGGACTACGTTAAAATTAAGAATTTGGGATTATCCAAAGATGCCATAAAGAGAATGAAAAAGTAGACTCAGAGTAGGAAAAGATATTTGTAATATGCAACTGAAATGTAGCATCGAAAATGTCTGAAGAACGAATCAGTAACCTCTCTCTTTAAGGTAGGGATGCGGGAGAGGATGTGATGGGGAAGAAATGCACTGAGGAAAGCGTCTGCATGTTTTCAAATGTTTGCATTCTTTTCTCTAAACTGAACTTACGTTTTATGCATTTCTCTATATATAAGCACATTTCTTAACCAAAAAATGGAAAGGAATGAAAACAATAAAGAAATACAGTTACTGTATTAGTTTTCTAGGGCAACATAAAATACCACAGACTGGGGGCATAAACAGCAGAAACTCATTTTCTCACAGTTCTGGAGGCTGGAAGTCTAAGATCAGGATGTCGGCAGGTTTGGTTTCTCTGGAGGCTTCTCTCCTGGCTTGCATATGGCACCTTGTTGCTGTGTCTTCGCATGTGCTTGAGCATCCGTGGTGTCGCTTTGTGTTTCTGAGTTTCCTCTTCTTATAAGGATACCAGTCAGATTGGATTAATGTCCACCCTAAGGGCCCCATTTTTCTTGATCTCCTCTTTAAAGGCCCTCTCTCCAAATACTCTCACATTCTGAGGTGCTGGGGTGAGGGTGGGGTTAGGGCTTCCACATACGAGTTTCTGGAGAGGCACAATTCAGACATAATAACACTGATTATGTCATAAAGATTTGAATAGCAAATGGATGCTTGTGATGTAGATAAAATTTCCCAAGCCAATTTTTGGATTCAAAAAGTGCTAGATCTAAAAAAAAAAATCTAAGATAGAAGTAAAGATGTTGTGCTCTGGAGAAGTATGTTAAATGACTCAAAATATGGATTTAGTACTGATGTTAATTATGTGTGTGTAAAGTTGGGATGCATTTTTTGGAAAATGTAAGAGCGATAAAAAGCAATTTCTGAATCAATTTACTATTTTACACAAGTACTCTCTAACATAAATGTATACCTAAGTGAATAAATGTAATTTTAAGCAGATCTTTTAGTCTCATCTTCATCCCTAACATGTATAAATTCTAGTGGACAAAAAAGTTTTTTAATCTTTTCACTGGGAGAAAAGAGGATGCATTTTATTTGGTCGTATATGGCACAGATCTTCCTTGACTTACAGTGGGGTACATCCTGATAAACCCATTCTAAGTTGAAAATATCCAAAGTTGCACCATCTTAAAAGTCGGAAAATTGTAAGGTGAACCGTTGTAAATTGGGGACCATGTGTATTTTTATTAGGGTAAGCTCTACTATGACACAGTATGTTCATTCCTAAAATTTGCCCCACTGTGCAAAATCATGCAATGAAAACCATAGGGCTTATGGGAAAATGAAGACACAACACTCAAAAACTTTGTCAGTGACACTTAAAAGGGTTCCTAATAAAAATAGCAGCACAGTTTTATACATGTTAACTAGTTAAGAAATACGTAAATACTATAACAAACATTGCACTTTACCTTAGAAGAGACCTGAAATTTTCTTGTGGAAGTGGGCATCAGAAGGGTTGCGTTATGTGAGTTATTACCAAGTGATGGAAGGAGAGTCATATGAAATTGGAGGGAAAATTGTGATACCAGGTACGGATGAGTGTGGCTCATAACACACATGACAAATTGAGTTAGCCGGTAGATGTTTGGGGGGGTGTGTTTTGTGTATTCCTGTATGGCTTGGTTTAGCTGGGTGAAGTTTTTACTGTTCATCTTGGGTTTCTTGCAGATAAAATCACACATAAACAAACACAAGAGTCTTGCTATGCTCAAGTTGTTGCTTAGTGTATCAATCATGTTGGAACATATTGGTGTTATCATACAGCATAATAGCAGAGTTTACTGTACTGAATTTTTAGTATCATTCATAGCCCCATCTTTTCCTCTTTACATGTTTGGTAAGGATTTTGCATTAGGCTCTTTCTAGTGAAATTTTGAAATAGTCAAAACTAATATGTAACTGTTACATAACACCTTAAGTATCTTGGTGAATTTTAAGTTTTCCCTGGCTAATAAACTGAGTGGTTTGGGTGTAGACTCAGAGTTTTGCTTAAGTCAGATGGATGATCACTGTGCCACACAGAAAAGCATCAGTTCTTTTGTTTCAAACAAGATCATTATGTTCGGTGACCCCCCTGTTTCTGGTATTGCTACCAGGGTACCTTTAAGCCTTAACCTGAATCAGTATTAAAAGAGCATGTGCGTGGTTATGTTTTGGGGTCCTTCCCATTCGTTTGTTGCTTTTTATCCACTGTGGCTATTTTATTCCAAAGCTTAGTAACTACAGGTTTCCAGAAGTCTTTGTTCTTTCACTCTCTCTCCCTCGACTGGAACGGTCTGGCCAGACAAGGGAGAGAGAGTGAAAGAACAGTGAGGGTAAATGAAATGGCTTCTCCTGGTTTTCCTGACCTCCTGCCACAGTTTCTTTGGATCACTTTCAAGACCCTCATTTTCATGCCCTGGGCTGGAAAATCAGTTTTCCCTCACAGCGTTTCCATTTCTCTCTCCTATCTAGGCATTCCTTTATGTTTCTACTGTCCTCTGTGCACACATTCCTGTTAAAGTATATATCGCATTGTTTTGGAGTTTTGCAGAGTTGGGCTCTCTCTCTCTGAATAAACTGCATACTTCTTGAGGGCACAGACCATATCTTTATCCTTTTCACATTTCTACTACATAGCTCAGTGCTTGGCAGTGGTAGTTGAGTGAGTGGATGGATGAAGGAATGAGTTGGTCTTGCAGAGGGCTGTTCATGTGATCCTATTATTTGTGTTACCCCCTCATTTTGACTAAAATACATAATCTCTAGGTATCTTGGCCACTTGAACTGTAGTATTATGAATCAGATTTGTGCATTCAAGCTTTTTAGCAGTACCATAATAAAATTTCCTTTTGTTGAACCAGAGATTGTACACCATCTGTTTTGTTTTTGTTTTTTGATTTTTGGAGGGTTTTCTGTTTTGTTTTTGCTCCAGATAGTAAATGAGCATGGCTAATTTGCAACTTTAGGATTAGGAGTCTTTATGACAATTGAGTAGTAAAATCCCATTTTTCAGCTTGCTACTATGAATTAAAAACAACTATTTTTGAAATTTTCAAATATTTATATGTTTATGAAGTGGAATAAACTAAAAAATGGGGAGAGTAGTTCTTTTAAGATAATAAGGGAAAATGTTATGGCTCAATTCTTTATTATTGCAACTGTAAGTAATTTTTGAATTGTTTTTAAGATTTCCTTTTTCTTCTTATAGGACCTCTTTGTTGTTAGACATGAATTGGCCATAATGAGACTAGCTGCCTTTATGGGCATTACAATGTTCGTTGGAATAACTGGACTCTTTTATACTCAACTAATTGGCATCATCACAGTAAGTATATTTTTAATGTAATGTATTTGTGAACATATTGCCTAATTACGAACTTAATTCTAAAAAGTTACAGGAAGTTTAGAAATTAAAGAGGAAACTTATCCGTAGTCATTTATGTATTTCCATTTCCGTATGCCTGTGTAATTTTAAAGTAGTTATAATCAGTGTACAGAGTGTACATATAATTTTGTATCCTGCTTTTAAAAATTAGATTAAAGTATTTTTATATGGCTACAGACATCATGTTTATAGTTTTTAATAGTTGGATATACTATTTAGTGAACATAACATATTTTAATTAATCATTTTTCTGTTGATCAGCATCTACTATGCAATCTTTTTTTTCTGTATTACAAATACCTCTTTGAACATCTCTTTTTCCTCTTTAAACTAGTAACTTAAGGTAAATTCCAAAAAATGGAATGTTGCTGGTGGAAACATTTTATTAGTAATTAAACGGGTTTTTTTTAATGTATTTATTAGCCAAAGTGGATTTGTCACAACAGAAAAGATTTTAAAAATGAGAAAAATAACATTGGTTAAGGATTTAAAAGTTTGGAAATACACTGCATTGCAGAAGATGCAGAGTAAATAGGCTTTTTCGTATGTTGTTGGCGGGGGTATAAATTGGTATAAACTTTTTGAAGGGCAAATTGTCAATGTCTATCAAAATTTTAAAGGCACAACCCTTTTGACCACCTCTAGATACTGTTTTTTCACACGTGTGTAAATAAGTGTGTATATTAAAAAAGATCTTCATTGTTATATTGATATAGTGTATGAAAACTTAAGTGTTTATAAGACTATATTCAGTGGAAAAAGATGTAAGAAAATGCATCAAAACTTACTTTAAAGCAACAGTAATCAAGAAAGTGTTGTACTGGCATAAGGATAGATGAAATAGAATTGAGAGTCCAGAAATAGACATATATATCTATGGTCAGTCAGTTTTTCAGCAAGAGTAGCAAGACTATTCAATAGGGGAAAGAAAAGTCTTTTCAACAAATACTGCTGGGACAGCTAGATATCCACATGCAGAAGAATGAAGTTGGGCCCTTACCTCATACCATATATGTAAATTAACTCAAAATGGATCATAGACTTGAATATAAGATCTAAAGTTATAAAACTCCTAGAAGAAAACATAGGATTAGGCAATACTAAGGATTAGGCAATACTAAATCTTAGACTAGGAAATAATATCCTAGATATGAAACCAAAAGTGTAAATAAAGAAAAAAAAGATAATTTGGACTTACTCAAAACTGTAAACTTTTGCACTTCAAAGGATGCTATCAAGAAAGTGAAAGGACAGCTCACAGAATGGGAGAAAATATTGTGTTTCTGATAAGGGACTTGTATCTAGAATAAAGAACTCTTAAACTCAGTAATAAGAAGGCAACCTAATTAAAGCATGGGGAAAGGATCTGAATGGACATTTCTTCCAAGAAGATACAAATGGACAACAAATACTACATGAAAAGATGCTCAACATCATTAGTCATCAGGGAAATGAAAATCAAAACCATAATTAGGTATCACTTCTCATGCACACTAGGAGGCTATAATAAAAAAAGGTAATAACAAAGGTTGGCGAGGATGCAGAGGAAGCAGAACCCTCATGCACTACCAGTGGGAATGTAAAATGGCGCAGATACTTTACAAAATAGTCTGACCATTCTGTAAATAAACATGAGTTACGTTTTGATTCAGCAATTCCACGCCTAGGTATGTACCTAAGAGAAATGAAATGTATGTTCACATAAAAATCTGTACATGAATATTTATAGCAGCATTAGTCATAATAGACCAAAACTCTCAGCAATCCAGATATCTATCAGCTGGTGAATGGATATATACAAAATGTGGTATATATCCATAAAATGGAATATTATTTGGCCATAAGAAGAAGTGAAGTACTGATGCATGCAACACCATAGATGAACCTTGAGAGCATTATGCTAAGTGAAAGAAACCAGTCACAAAAGGTCACATATTTGTATCATTCCATTTAATGATATGTCCAGAATAGGCAAGTCTATAGAGACAAAGTAGATTAGTGGTTGTGTGGGGTTGGGGAGCTAGTGGGGGCTGGAGATAATGGCTAAAGGGTACAGAGTTTCTTTCATAGGGTGATGAACATGTTCTAAAATTGATTGTGGTGATGATTGTATGACTCTGTGAACATACTAAAAAACCATTGAATTGTATACTTTAAATGGGTAACTTTTATGGTATATGAATTGTATGTCAATAAAGCTGTTAACAAAAAAAGAATATTTCTGGCATAAATTAAATGTTAATTTTATTCATTTGTTCACATTCATTCATTTATTTATTCATTTTATATATGGTTTGTTGATGTCCTTTGTCTGTTTTCTATTCAGGTGTTCTTTTCTCTTATGGTTTAATAAGAAATGTTAATAAAAACATTCAAAAAAAAGAAATAATGCAGAGGTAACTCTCTCTATCCCTCTATCTATATGCAAAGACTATCTATGGAAAGACACATGAGATACTAGTAATGGTACTGGCCTCTGAAGAAAACTGGAAGAATGCAGTCAGAAATGGAAGGAAAACATATTTATTGTGTAACCATTGTTTTAATATTTTGCAAGGTACTCATAATAACCTTTCCCCTCTAGATTTTATAGGAAGAATTTTAAACACAGGAAATTTTAAAGAATCTTACAGTGAATCCTCAACCACAATTAACATTTTAGAGTATTTGCTTTATCTCACTTCAAATTGTCCATCAATCCATTATATGTTGTAATATATATCAAAGTACTTTGCAGCATCAGATAGTTCACCACACAAATCATTAACTGGAGCTCAGTGCTTGTTTATGTTTTTTCCTTTGAGGCAAATTTTACATACAATGAAAGACATAAATGCACACATGTGCAACCCAAACCCCTTTCACAATAGAGAATATTACCATCACCCTAGAAAGTTCCGTCATGCCTCATATCAGTAAGTCCATATCCTCTGCAGAGGCAGCAGTGATCTGTTGGTTTTTTTCCCATGCATCACAGATTAGCATTGGTTATAGAATTTCATATATACCCATTAATATGTCTCCTTTCTTTCAATATAATGTTTTTTTGATTCATCCATGTTGTTGCATGTATTGATAATTTTTTTTATTGCTGAGTAGTATTCCATTGTATGACTATACCACAGTTTGTTTATCCATTCTATTAAAAGACAACTGGTCTGGTTCCAGGTTTTGGTAATTATGAGTAAAAACACTGTGAACATTCTTGTTCAAGTCTTTTTGTGGAAACATGTTTTCATTTTCTTGGGTAGATACCTAGGAGAAGAATTGCTGGTCACTTGAGACAGGTTTATCTTTTATTTCATAAGAAATTGCCAGGCCTTTTCCCCAGGCAACTGTATCATTTTGCACTCTGACCAACAATGTATGAGAATTCTGGTTGCTCCACATCCTCATCAGCATTTATTGTCAGTCTTTTTAATTGCAGCTGTTCTAGTAGGTTTTAATAGTATCTGGTTGTTTTAATTTGCATTTCCTTGATGACTAATGATATTGAACACTTCTTCATGTGCTTATTGGACATTCATGGATTGTATAATGTCTGTTTAGATATGTTTTTATTATTATTCAGTGGCTTGAAATGTTTTCTAGTATCTCTTGTGATTTATCTAGTGATGATGATAAATAACATGATATTAGTCACATTCCTGTGGACGAGAATAGGGCTTCCCCTAACATCTTTTTTCTCTGCTTTTATGCTCATTCATAATTACTTTATAGCCTATTCATAAGTCAAGTCTAAATTGCCAGGTTATGCTTGCATTTTTGAATTTCCACTTTTGAATTTGCCCAAATCATTGGTATATATTTATATTTCCTGGAATGAAGTTTCTCTGATTTCCCCCAATTTCTTATGATTAATGACTGGAAATGGACATTTGAGAGTGTTGCTGTTAAGACTACAAGTTACTTCTGAGAGCCGTCAGAGGTTTATAGCTGAGGGTAACAGTTTCCTTCTCACCTAAGCGGAAAGTGGGGTTTGGCAGCAAAGACTTCAAGATATTTTAAGAATTCCTATTCTCAAATTTTAGTAATCACTTCTGAGTTGGACATAAAGTTATTTATAGTATTTGCTGGTTTTTAAAGGGTATATAGTATCAGGTCCCTTTCTGACTATTCCGTACTACCAGTATGTTAATATTAATTTTCAAATTGCATGATTTTCTCTTTTGCTATAATATTGAACAACATTTCACCATTTTAAGACAGGGAGATTGGATCTGATGTTGTGATATTTCTAAAACTGAGTAGAAGCCACATTTGTTAAATAATGCTCTCTCCCCAAGTCTCATCTCTTTCTGTATACATTTAGTACCCTCTCAGAACACTCTGTGCTAGACAGGTCTCATGTCTTTGGAAATTATACATTTGTGAAACATTTAAAAAGGAATGCAAGCATTAAGAGAGAGAATATATTCCATTTGTTAGTCCAACCTTTAGGCACTGTACTTCCTCTTGAATCTAAGTACTTAAAAAAATTACAGTAAATTTCAATTCCATTTACCTGGGCTTTCATAGTGAACTTCAAGTACCACTCTTTTTGAATGAAAAAAACATTTTTTAAAGGTTTCCAGAATTCACTCCTCCCCACATTGATTTAAGGTTCTTTAGGGCTTAATTATTTGAAGTTGTTATGCATTCAGTATTTAATTTTAAATCTAACGAATTATTAGTATTTAAAAATAGTATTTAATATTTAAATTTAAAATATAGATTTTGCTTCCTTTCTTTATAAAATATGCTTGCTGTTTCATTTTATAAAAAATTAATACTGCCTACAGGACATTTCACATCTGGACATGTTTTTGTCATAATCTGAATCCATGGATCTCTCTTTACAGTGTGAAAGCAGTGACGAATTTGTCAGTTAGCATAAGAAAGAAAAGGGGGAGAAAGAATCACAGTGAATTTAATTACTTCATCGATGTCTTCCTCCTTCCCCTACTCCTGCCCCCAAAGACCAAGAGGCATTTTGGGAAAACACTGGTGGGAGTATCATTTCATTATAGAAACTATGTAATTACATAGCTTGAATATAGGCCTGTTAGACTACAAACAAGCAAAACAAGTGCTATCTCTATTTAGGTTTAGGTTGAGGTTTTGAGGAAGCAGTGTATTAATTTTCAGTAATTTTTCCCCATTATTTGTTCTTACTTGGAAAAATCATTTCTCTCCTGTATAAGAGGAAAAATCCCATCTTATTGATAGTAGAAGGTAACAGGATAATCATAGTAATGATAATCTGTTGTCATTTTAGACCTAGTAAGAGCAGATTATCTGTGACCCAGATAAAATAATTAGAAATTACTTAAATTTAAAAACAGTGGATTTCTAATCCCATTTCCAAGGTTAAAAGATCTCAATACAACCTGATGTTTCTATGGAACAGACAAATCTTAAACCCAATTTTAAAGGATTACCTTTGATTATTTTTAGATTTAATTTTAAACAAGATTTAACTATATATGTTTGTTCCTTTTTACTAAAATTAATACTGAAGTTAAAGTGTTTTCAGAGTCTGCTTTGAAGCATTCTTTATTTAGTTAGGGAACAGATTATTCTAATTATTCCTTACTTAGACCGTTTAGCCTTTTTGTTTGTTTCTGAATGAAATGGATAGTGATGTTGTCATTATTGTAATTGATGTCAGAATTTCTTATTGAGCAGTAGTTCACACACAGCCAAGAATAATGTCCATTCTGATGAGCACCAACACTAAGAGTGCTGGGTGATTGTATTAGTCATGTTTTGAGTTGCTGGGCTTGGAGAGAGTTAATCAAGAAGCTCTGTAACAGCTGGTACAGCGCCTTCTGGTGAGGGTCTGACAGTGAGCTATTGTATACCATGACACTGCTCTGACAGTTTATCTAAATTTTGTATACAAGCATTTTTGTTTTCAGGGCACCGTGGAGTTTGTGTAAAAGCTTAAGCTTTTGATGGCGTCTCTGGAGCTTAGTGCTTTTCTCAGTTGTGGTGAGATTGAGGGTGGGGTGGGGAAGATATGTTTAGTTGAAATTTTGTAAAAGGTTTTAAATTCTCAAAGAAAAGAATTGAGCTTTTTATATTTGGTCTCACAGGTAACTATTGTTGGACTCTACTTGAATTACTAAAGATAGCTTAAAGCAAAGCTTTTCAAAATAAAGGGAGAAAATGTTTTCCCCCCTAAATACTGGCTCATGATTACCTAAATAAATATAGACAGAATCACAGATGCAGGAGTGACTTAATTTTAACTTGATTATGTTATACAATGAAAAGTATCTTGTGTTCAAAATGTTAAATTAGTTTAAATGGCATTATCTATTAAATAACATTCTTATTAATCAGATGATTAGTGGACTTACCTGCCTTTTAACATGTACCTAGAAATGTAGTCCTGAGATTATTAATCCTTATAATGAAATTCTGCTAAGTATCCCCCGAATCAGTGTGGTGAATTAACAGCATTCGGTATAGTCTCTGTACAAATTACATTTGCTTTACTCAACTCCAAATCAGCATTGCAAATATGGAAATCGTTGCTAATTATGCTGAACCCAGCTCACTTACATTTCTGTAAAGGGAGCTCTGTACAGCATTTTGTCTTCCTTTCTGAATTATGTTTTCATTTAATAAAAAGAGAATATATTTTTAATACGGTATTTCTAATTATAATATTATGGGAAGTATCTTCTCTGTAGCTTTTTTAAAACCTAGAAGAATCATTAAAATTTAAATTGTTACTTCTTATATGTTTTTAATGTCATATTCTAATATTGGCTATAATATTTCTTTGAATTTTGGATACAGTAGAGAACTTTATAGAAACTAGGTTCCCCCTAGCCAAGGAATTAGTTTAAATACATACTGTGTTACATTGCATAGTAATAGAAAAGCTTTCTTTCTAAAAATTCCTGCTAGCATTGTAATTATTATGTGTGGAAGTGGATTGCTCTTTAGCATAAACGTGTTCCTATGTGAAAATGTATTTATATTGCATCCTCTCTCTTTACTCAATGTAATAAACTTCTTGAAAGTAATTTAAAACAACTTAAATCTATTTCTGTAGATTTTTTTCAATAAGAATAGTGCATTTTAATTTTCTTAAAACATGATGAATAGCTTGAGTGATTAAATAGATGCTTTTTTTTTGGGAAGGAAGCTAAACATTTATGAGTTGTACTTGCTGTTTTTCCCATGTTATTGTTCATGTTCTGAATCCACGTGGATTTTTAATCTGAATTTACAACTTTATAGGATTGGAGAAAACAGTGAATTTTATATTTATAGTTAACTTTTAGATCTTTTTCCACAGTGATTCATATGCTTCTCTCTGTCACAGTCTATCACTATATTAATTACTTCTCAAATTCCAGCCAAAGGGGCACATTAGCCCATCTTACTTCTACTGATAACCGAAAATCTTAGGAAAGTATAGTTTTGTACTAAACATGTGAGAATAGTTGACCTTGATTTGATTGTTGATTGCATACGTAAGTTTTCAGCTGTTTCTAAATAGTGTATGGCTTATTTATATATGTTATTGTGTGTAACCCTCCTCTCTGACATCCTCGGTATATTCCTGTATAATTACTTCTTGTGTGTTTAACTACTTTCACTAGACTGTAAGCTCCTGTTGCTAAGGACTGTGGCATAATATGTACTTAGTAAATTTTTGATAGACAATAAATGAGTAAATGAATCATGCCTTATGTACTTAGTACTTATTTTTTCAACTAGATTATAAGCCCCTTGTGGACATTGGATTTTATCTGTGTAGTCTCCTACAGTCCATGTCATTGTATCTTTGATTATAAAAAACACTTGTTTGTTTAAACATAAATTTTTCTAGTTACATTCTAAGGTAATTAAGATAGCTCCAAGCCCTACAATAAAAACTTAGGCCTGTCATTTATTGAGGAGTTATTAAGGGCTCTAAGATATTAACTCATTTAATTTCTACAAAAACCTATGAGGTAAATAGTAGTATTTGAAAATTGAGATACAGAATTTTAGTAACTTTCTTAAGGTTTTATACAGCCAGAAAATGGCTTGATGAAGAGGAGTATGGGAATTGTGTTGGAAAGAAATGTTTTAAGTGGCTATCAAAGTAACATCTACTGCCTTCTCAGTTTGGTTTCATGATTGATTAAATGTCTATGTTAAACTTAAGATCTCTAATAAAAGATGTAGCTGGTCCTTTGTTGGAGATGGATGCTTATGAACCATTTATTTCAAGTGAGTAATATAGTAGTGAGTTCTGGCTTCAAAGGAGGAGAGAGAGCTAAGGTTAACAGAAAGTTTTCTCTCTTTGGATTGAAAAAAATTAAAGATAAGGAATCATGTTATTTCCGTCCATGTTCAATTACTTTAGTGCTGCAAACATATATCGAGTACCCACTTTGAATAATTTGTGCTGTTCGGTGCTATGAAAGACACAAAGTTAAATGAGTTGCTCTCTGTATGTTGAGCAGAAATTCTAGGAAGTTAAGCAAAAGTCTATTTTAGAATTAGCAGAAATCAGTAGTAGACAAAACAGGTATATAATCTCTAGTTGTGATAAACTTTCCTTAATAGTGTTTTTTACTCCAGGTTAAATCAGCAGAGTCATTGAATCAGGTATGTGCAGTAGAGTTAAAAGCATCAACAAGACCTATGATAAGACTAAAGAGTGCAGGCGATCCTTGAGGTTAGATCGAACTGTCTTCAAGGAGACTTTCTGATAGAATGTTCTTACTTTCCTCAGATCTTCAGTTTGACAGATCTGGAAACTCCGTTTTGAAAATGTTTCCAGGGTTAATCAGGCCCAGAACAGTGACTCTACTTCTAGACTCAAAAGTGATAGTCATATAAACCAGGTTGACTATTTATTCCCTTATGTATGATTGTCAGGTACCAAAGGACTCTGCAGTACATTCTTTCTCCTGTACAACAACATATATGGCAAAGTGTTACTTTGTGAGAATGAACTCAAAGCAGAATGAGTTAGTTGGATGGATTGTATCATCAAGCTGTCTATTCCAAGAGGACTAGATTCTCAGGTCTGTTAACCAGGAAACGTCTGGTGATAAATTCTTGCTCTTTGCCTCTCACCTCCCCCCCCCTCAATTTTTCCAATAGGCAATAAATACCTCCTTCCCCCTTCCTATTAGAAACTTTTTTTTTCCATTCCAGTTATAATCTTACTAGTTGAGATACAGTTTTCCTTTAAGTCAAACATATTTCCTTAGACTGAACCTGAAAGATAATTTCTTAGAGTAAGATGAGCCATCAGGAGAAGATAAAGTATAGTTGATAAAATACTTGAGCCCTATATTTCTGTAAGTCTTTCTTGTTTCTAGTTTATTCTTTTTTTTTAGAAGATAAACTTCCGGTTTTTAAAATAGGAAAGCATTCTCATTTATCTCAGTTATGCAGACTGGCAGAAGTCTTGGATATTTTTATCATTAGACCATAATCAATACATAAATATTTCTTTGGAAATAAGGTATTTTGATTGTAGATAATACAATAAAAATGTGTTTCTTATCATTCCTTGAAGAGTGAGTTTTTCTAGATAGCTGTTTTACATATAACTAAGAATTTATAAAATATACTCCGTGAAGATAGCAATTACCTTTTTGGTCATTTTTGTGATAGTCACTAAAGGTATTGAGTCTTTTATGTTGAATGGAATTAGCTGCACTAAAATCTATTTTAAATATTTTTAGTTTATTTTTCATGTGTGAAATATTCCACAATTCCCTGCTTAATAAAACAAAACAAAAAGTTTATTAAACCTAGTTCGGCACTTGGAAATAACTTATGATTGTCAATATTCCTGCCAGTAGTAACCTCTCTTCTCTTCTAGTTTGCTGTTTCTATTGCGCATATAAATACGATAGCATGATAACTTGTGTTTCCCTGAGTATGCTGTATAAATGCCAGTGCAAAAACTTTGTGACATGTTTGACTGTTCTTTTTTCCTTATAATAGTACTCTGGATAGCTGAGAGATAAGCATTTGCCATTTCTAGTGGAAAAAAATAGTCTTTTTTGGCTAGCCTCACAAATCCTGTTCATAAAGTCATGGTAGACATCACATCCTTTGATTGAATGACAATCTGTTTATGATGACTTGAAAGGTAGTGTTCCTCGTATTTCTTGAACCAGATTCTAGAAAGATGTCAAAAGCACTTGCAAATAAGAGCTTTTCCCATATGAAGTCTAAATTCAAAGTCCTTAAAATTGATTATTTTATTGTCACAACTACATTCCTCAAAGTTATAATCGAGTTTTAAGTTTCTGCACAGTAAAAATATCCTGTAACATTGGCTAGTTCTAGTAGTCTAACCTTGTAATTGCCTTCCTTATCCTGAAATAGTTTCCACTTTTAAGTGTTATCTACACCTGCAATTTGGGGCCATTTATATACCTTTCCTGATAACACTTTTAAATTTCTTTCCTGTCTTTTCCTTTGTATTTTTGCTCAAGCTATCTTAATTGTTTTGGAATAACCTGTCACCATCAGTTCTAAGATACCATTTAAATTACTTCCTTCACTTTTTTTTTCTGATATGGAACCAGAACCCCAGCTTTCCTCTAAGTCTTTAATAAATTTTTTATGTATTTGCAGACTGTGTTTTCACAAAGTAAAACATTATTTTGAGGAAATTATGCAACAGAACCAGGAAAGGTTAATTATAAATAGAATTGTCATTGGAAACCATGAATTTCAGAAAATGCTAGGAAATTAGTGACTATAGAGTGACTAATCTATAGCCTCCACACAGATTACTGGGAAATCTGGAAATGAAACTCTGTTATTAGTTACTAGTCACATAAAAAATGATAGATTTGTTTTCCTGTATGTAGGCCAACTGTAGTTAGACAACTGTTCATACATAAGAATTTAATGTTCTGAGCCATTCGTGTAACTTCTTTAAAGAGTTTTTTGAAGTAAAGGTGCTTTTCAGTAGTATTATTGGAAGAGAGTTCTATAGCTAAATAAGTTCTTGCAATTGGAGTTGCAGCCACAAATATTTGCATGAATAGTATTGCTTAATAACTGCAGTCCACCTGCTATATCTGAGGAAGCTAATAAAGGAAAGGATAAAAGGAGGAAGATTTTTTTGTATATTTAAAAGAATATATTTTCTTTTGTACAACTTAAAAGTATATTTAAAATGTAAATATATATCTAAAATAAGATTATATAATTTGTGTTTTGATTATTTGGATATTCCTTATCATCACTGTTTCTCAGTCTAATGATGGATCTTCCATTAACATGAATTAGACCAGCATGTCTAGAAGCTTTCTTCTCTTTATTGAGTTGTTTTTCTTATATATTTGTGTTAACAGCTTTATAGAAAACACATAATGAGAAATTGCATTATGATGAAGGGACTGGTTTTTCTCTTGAAAAAAAAAAAAAAGTTTTTTTACCAAAGAACACTAATCAGTTAGCTTTCCTTTTCAGAGTAATAAATGTTGTAGTACGGCAAATGCATACATTGCCTTGTTGAATTTGGCTTTGTTTACAGAAATCCATAACCAGTAGCGCTCTTTGGCTCTTGACAGTTTTCTGTTCAATAGTGTCTTTCATTTATCATTTTGGTATTTATTTTTTAATGCATATTTAATGACAGTTGAATTAAATATAGACTTTTAAAAGAATTATCAAGAAGGCAAGTGTAATAAAAGGTTATTTTTTAATGAAGTGAGACTCCTAAAATTTGCGGGGGGCGGGGTTGTAACTGAATAAATTGGTTATTTTTAGCACAACGTAATGTTGATTCTGTTTTTCCAAGGGAATTTCAGCAATGTACATAGATAATTTAAAATTCTTTTTTTTAACATCTTCATTGAAGTATAATTGCTTTACAATGGTGTGTTATTTTCTGCTTTATAACAAAGTGAATCAGCTCTATGTATACATATATCCCCATGTCCCCTCCCTCTTGCGTCTCCCTCCCACCCTCCCTATCCCACCCCTCTAGGTGGTCACAAAGCACCGAGCTGATCTCCCTGTGCTATGCAACTGCTTCCCACTAACTAGCTATTTTGCATTTGGCAGTGTATATCTGTCCTTATATACACTACCACTCTCACTTTGTCCCAGCTTAGTACCCATATATAAACTTTTTGTATCTTTAGAATATTCTCTGAATATGATTAAAAACATCATGAAATAGATATAGAATCAAGCCTTGATAACTGTTATATCTGAGTATTTTTTTTGATTTTTAATAGGATACAACATCTATTGAAAAGATGTCAAACTGTTGTGAAGAAATGTAAGTATGAAAGTGAAGTCTGTAGTGTTCTTATTTGAAAATGCAAACACCTGGTTATATTTGAAAAATGTGTGCATGTAGTGGAAAGATAATATAATGATGGCTTTTTCTTGGTGCCTTTTCTAAGACCTGAGCTAGCAAGCATAACCCAGTCTTACAGTAGGGGTAGGGGTCTTCTAGCCGTGATAGTTTTCAAACAAAATAAGTACTGATCATTCTTGTTCCTTGTCCTACTAAAGTAAGTTAAATTATTTGTCCTGAAAATACATCAAAAGAGATTTGCTACTGTGTTGTTGACACACATTCTGTTAATCCTGAGATTCTCCTCTGCTTCAAAAGTTGCCCTAGGTTGATTGACGACACAGATACAATATCTGCTATCCAGAGTTAAAACTCAGCTGCATGCCATAATGAAAGAAAAGCTGTATTTGTGATGCTGGGACACAATTCATCAGAGTCCAGTAATGGATCCCCAGCCAACCTGTATTGTTTTAGCTGACTGAAGTGCACCATGGGAGTGCTGTCTTTCACTAATAATGCTGTCTTCTGTAGATCGAGGCCCCGAAAGCCATGGCAGCAGACCTTCTCAGAAGTTTTTGGCACTCGTTGGAAGATCCTGTGGTTTATTCCTTTCAGGCAGAGGCAACCACTGCGAGTTCCCTACCACTTTGCCAATCACGTCTAAACAGATGGATGGTGGGCACAGATGGGTCCTCCATGCTGGAAATGCGTTACAGGTTTTCTGATAATAGAACTATGACAGTCTTCAAGTCAATTAAAATCCACCCACCAATCTTAAGCATCATAATGTGCCCCAGGCTTTATTTTAATAGTGATCTTGATCCTGTTGTGGGACTAATACATGATCTATATTTAAGTTTTAAAGCATGTTTACTTTCAAATTAGCTTTCCACAGGGATTTCTTTAAATGCTTTTGTTATTAAACTCAAAAGGCAGTGATTGGGATGAAGTAATTGTACATAATTTCTTTTAGTACTGACAGTGTTACAGATTTTACTTTATGGGAAACTTCGGATGTTTATTTAAAATTTTCACCCTTAAGCAGTACTAACCAAATCTGAATTTCATTCTTTAGGTTTTACAAAAGTTGATACGCCTTATATGTAAATTTTCTTTTTCAAATACAATTTTATGTTATACTTCCTTTTGTATGTGCTGCAAGATTTTTTAAAATTTAGCATATAGGATTGAACAACAACAACAAAACAAAAACAGCAACAAAAAGGACAGTGTTTTCTTAGAAGTAGCTTTCTAATGTTTTTTTTTTCTCTTCACCAAAAACACCACTAAAGTAAAACACCAACTACCTACCTTATTTTAAAGGAAAGATTAATTTTTTTTCACATTAACTTTCCCGTTTCTTTCCCCTGTACTGTTGTAATTATTGGTTTTTGTTAAAATATTTGCTCCAAGGGGAAATTTTTGACCAAACAGGCATGTGTTCCTATTTTACCCTAAGATTTTTATTAGCAAAAAGGGTAAAGAATTTGCAATAATTCCACTGATACCTTTTCTAGTGTAGTTATGTTAGAATGCATGTTTTTAAAATGCTAGTATAGGGCTCCCCTGGTGGCATAGTGGTTGAGAGTCCGCCTACCGATGCGGGGGACACGGGTTCGTGCCCCGGTCCGGGAAGATCCCACATGCCGCGGAGCGGCTGGGCCCGTGAGCCATGGCCGCTGGGCCTGCGCTTCCGGAGCCTGTGCTCCGCAACGGGAGAGGCCACAACAGTGAGAGGCCTGCATACCGCAAAAAAAAAAAAAGCTAATATAACTAGATAATATATAATGTATAGTATAAAGAAGAATATTGTGCTTTAAAAAAATATATGTATACTTTTTACTTTTGTTTACCTACTAGTAGATCTAAAATTACACCTTGAAGGTTTTTATATAATAGATATTGGCCAACTAATATTGAAATTTTATTTATAGGAAGTTACTAGTAAAAGTAACTTTTGTGTACCTGTAATCACCCAGATTGAAATTAAATTTTAATTGACCAACTATAATCTGGATCGAGAGACCATTTTTAGTAGGCAATGTTAGGAAATGACCTTAAAATGAGAAAATATAATCTATATTCATTATTAGCCTTATACAAATTTAAATTGCTAATTGTGATGGTCTCTTGGAAAGCATAGAATATTTGTGTGAGAAAAAATTTAGCATGGTTTGAAAAAAATTCAGTTAAAAATTTTTTTCCATTAGAATACTGCAAAATCCATATATCTTTAAAAAACTAATTATGTACTCAGCCTTTCCCTTGAAGAGAGGATTGAAGGGGTATCTAGTGTTCTTGGAGCATATCAATATTTTCTTTTTGGTTAGTTTTGGTAGTAAGGAGTCATACCTGAGAAATCATGAAACAGAAGGTTACCATTGTCAGCTAGTTAACTATACTGTGGTTATTTTTTAGAAATTATAAATATCTCCTAAAATAATAGAATAAGGTCTACTCAGAGATACAAGTACCATGTCTTTCATGTTCTGATTACAGTGCTTTATTATTTAAAAACTTAGTGGCAGATGGAAATATTTATTGGTGCTGATAAGATTCATAGTAAATTTAATATAAGAAGTATATTTATAGAGCTTAATGAACCACAAAATTAGTACATATATTCATTCCAGGCAGATGGGTTGAGTTTTGACCAAATTTGGCCTGGTGACTGAACTGTTATAAGGAGTAATGTATAGATAATGTAGATAGATGTCAGTCAGATGCCTTATGCTGTATACATTCCTTTCAAATAAGGACATTGAGAAAACAGCAAAGCCAAGTGAAGACCCCCTAAAGAGCTTTATGGACGAATTTATACTTCATATGGTAGCAGTAGCTACCTTGAAAGGTACCAGGGAGGTACTGAGTGCCAACCTCTGTCTCAGTAATGAGAATCAAGAGGTGGTCTCTTTCCCACTCTAACCGTTTCTGGTCTTGGTTTTCTTAGGTTCCCCACTTCTAGGGCACCTCTTCCCACCTTTCTCTTTACCTTCCCTGATCCCTCTGTACCTGAGTTCTCTAAATTACTGGAATACAAACTAATGCACTAGGCAAGGCATATATTTATTTTTGTTTGAATGGCAGAAATGCTACATATCAATATATTTGTGTAGGAATCTATATAAAGTATATCTATATATACTTATGCTGTAACTTTCAGTATTTCAGAGTTAGCACACCTAACTGGGTTTTATGATTCTTGTTAGACAACTTGAGAGAGAACACCTGGCACTTTCCTGGGGAGTCCATAAACTCTAGTGTGCTCTCTGCGCCCTCTTTTGGCTAATTGATGTAATTATACTGGCTCTAGAGATTTGTTGCCCAAATGAAATGTATACCCAAATTCTGAACATTTCAGAGGTACAAACTTAAGGGAAGTCTATGTACAAAAATGTAAGGTTTTATGAAAATTAATGTGTTCCTATTTGTGATTCTGATGTCTGGTTCATACATATATGACTACTTTGCTTCATTTATGTATATTCATATTATATTTTTTACTATCAGACAAATTTATATCAGATCAGGATAAATAAATATAAACCATTTCATGAATTTTATTTTGAACCTTATTTTGGCAAATTAAGTCCTTAGAATTAAAAAGTCATTACCTTAAAATGACCAATTTATTACAAAACAAATTTATCGTAGTTACAATGGCAAGCCAGTGTCTAATGTGTTTTACTGAATATCTAAAAAAATACATTCAGTTTTTTAATCCCAGTTTTGGAATGATTTTTTTAACTGATTCAATTGCATTAAAATAATAAGAGATTAATAATTCTTTCTATACTTCTCTTCATTCTTTTTAACTTTCCTAGTGTGAGTTAGAGCTGTAGCTTTAGCAGCCAATTTATTATATATTCTGGATAACCCTGAAAATAACTAATGATGTTGAGCATTAGAAAATAATTATAAGCAGTGAGATTACTGATGTAATCTGTATATTGGATGAAGTATTTCGTTATAAACATTTCATTTCATTTTAAGCGAAATGTATTTTAAAGGATGTTTTACATTCAGCAAAGTCATTAATTGGACTTCTGGAAATGAAAGTAGTTGTTAAGTACTTGTTATAAATTGCACCTCTTGAACAATTATATTTGTTGCTCTTCTTTTCTGCAAACAAAAATGTTTATGGGCTCAAGATTGTAGGCAAAAAGTGACTGAGTTCAGAATTTTAAAAATATTGTTAGCTGATGTTCCATTGTGAGAAAAATGCTATTTTGCTTCAGAGTTGTATTAAAAATATTTGTGGTTAACATAAGAGATAGATATACTTAAAATATTAATATGTTTATGTCTTTGAACAGGAGAAAGCATAGTTTACTTTTAAGTAATAGAAATAGAGAACATAAGCATAAAGTTTAGTGTAACAGCTAAGTTAAAACTTCTGTCATAATGAACATCAGTGAATGTTTGCTAATGCTTAGAGGTATTTTTCTCTAAGGATGGCGGCTAATTATAACTGTTCTTCATCAGGCTTTTTCAAGTCACTTTCCTACAAATAATTAGTTGAAGGTGTGTCACCCAAAAGGGTGTATTAATGCTCATCATAAAGACTTGAGTTAGGGCAACACCTCCACCCACGAAGTATGAAGTAGTTTTGATTATAACCACATACCTTTCTATGTGTTAGATAATGGAGCAGTTTGAATGTTCTCACATATGTTGGTATAAAATCACAATGTATCCAGCTCTAGTTTACAATGGTATTAATATTAACAGAGCTGCTAGTCTTTCCCTGGACTTTTCTCTAGTGTCTACTTCCCTTGTGCTTCATGTATGAATAGACTACTTAGCTCAAGTTTACTAAACTATTGCTGCTTCATTAAATAAGTTTTTGACATGACCTCTATATATGTAGATATATCTAGAATTTACTTGGTACAGTTTACACTTACAAACATTAAATAATTTATTAATAGATATAAGTATTCGATTTTTTACGCAATTCTGCTACTGTTGCTTTCAAAAATATAAGTACTGGCAAATGTAGTTAGTAAGTCATGTACATTTAGTATGTTCTACTTGCTAGTATTAGTAACCATATAATTAACAAATGAATGAGTGTATTATTTAATGTCCACATTTGTTACTTTCGATCCTAAGAATCCTCTGAATTTCTCTGTAAATCACAAATTTCATTATGCTCTGAATTTAGCCATTCTCAATTGAATTCTAGAATATTCTTCAGCAGAATGTGAGAAAGTAATAGAACCAACTTGCTTGAAGTATTTTGAACCAATGTTGTTCTTATGTATATCAATCAGTATTTAGCATTTCAGCTGCATTTAGGATGATGATGGTTTAACTTCAGGAAGTGTTTTCTCTGATGTCTCCTTTCATTATCATTGTGCAATTTTTAACAACAAAATTTACTACATTTTTTCTGTTCTTCAGATGTTGTAATACTGCCTGCTAGTGCTAATTTGAAACAGAAATAGTAATGGTGTTTATCCTTATGTCATTGGTATTTTCTATTATCATTATTTTTTTTACTATTATTATTTCCTTTTTCCCTTGTCTACCATAGAGGACAGGTACAAATGAGTAGTGAGTAGCCAGAATTAGATAAAGAGAGTATTAAGATGGAGAGAAGGCTAGACAGAGCATGTATAATCAGCATCTCAGCAGAAGGGTTTACTGGATACAGAATCTGTGACGTCAGAGAATTCCTCTGCTACAATCATTTTAGCCTTATCTCTTGTTGACACTGTTTCACTGTAAGAGTTATTGATGCGTGTAAGCGTTTAGTTTGAGTTATTTTATCCAAGGAGTGTATATTGCTGATTCTTGTCAGCTAGTCAGATGCCTTTAAGAAATTATTTTGAATTTTAAATATCGGAAGTGTACAGTGTACGCTAACATGAAGTGTCAGGAATTATGCAAAAGTACAGCTACTTAATGCCAAGCAGAAATGAATAGGTTGCCCAAGGTTTGATTGAAAAAGCTGGGACCTTTTTATAAGTCTCCTCTTGCAGAGAAAGGATATACTAAGTATTGTAGTAAAATCTGTCAAAAGAGGGAAAATCAACAGTTTGTATATAAAGGGTGCTTTTCACTTTAAAATTTGGACTATTTCAGTTTTTCGTATCTTGAGGGTCTCCGTAGCTATTGGTATTTTGAATCCCTGTAACATGTAATGTGGTGCTTACCACAGTTGTTCAACACTCTGATCTTTTGGGTATTGATAGCTTTATATCTAAACAGAGATATGGACAAAACAGTAGCAATGTAAGGTGGTCTTTTTGTGGTTTTGCTTGTCTGTTGACTAAATAAGGGTTTACCTGGGTAGGCTGTCAAGTAAAGGGAGAGCTAGTCTGCATGTTGCACACTCGGTGTTCTTGCCAGGGTGTGTCGGGTGACATTGGAACTACTGGTGCCTGAAGTTAGTGTTTCACAGCCTCAACAGCTGAGACATCCTGGTGCTACTCACTTTAGCATTGAGTGACATTTTTAATTCCCGTACCAAAGAGTTAATTTTCTTTTTGGTTCACTGAGTTTTCTTCTCACATCCTTGTGTTTATAAAGTAGAATTTAATGTCACTAAGAACAATTTTGATTAATAGATCTTAGTTTTTGCACACTACTGCCTCAATTTAGTTGGCTTTAAATGTCTCTCACTTGGTCTGTTTTTTTCTTTTTTGCTTAGAAAGTAAAGTAAAAAAAAAAAGATGTTTTTTTTTTTTTTACTTACTATGGTCTTTAATTTTGTATTTTCCTATAGATTGGCTACTTTTAAAAGTAGTTTAATAGGTCGAACTTAAAAAGATAATTGAAACACTTTACACAAGATTTTTTTGTTTTATTCTGCAGGAATAAATGAGAAATAATAAGTCTTATCTCTACAGATGAACTCTGTAGCTTGTTGGGCCCTTTTAATAAATGCTAAAGCAAAATGCTAAAAGGAGAAGTTAAGGGCCCATTCTGATTACAGATGAAGACTTTTGCATCTGTGTGTGTGTGTGTGTGTGTGTGTGTGTGCGCGTGTATGTGTGTGTAATCCTTAGTGGTATTAAAGAATGATAATTGCCATTTGTCTGTTTTGCGAATAAAGATAAAATTAAAGAACGTTTTAAAAATATACGCATATGTGATATATGTATGCACACACACACGCGCACACACACACTCTTGCCCAAGAGGAAATGCAAAACTTTGATTTAAAAGCAAAACGAAAATTGAACTTTACCCAAAAGAAAGCCTGGATGTTGTTACTCACTTTACATAAGTTAGAGTTAAGAGTATTTTTAAAACTAATTCTGCTTAGTGATTCATTTTACAAAAAATGGGAGAGAACATCCTTTAGAAGTAGTTGTCCAAATGTAATACTGCTATGTGTACTATCCTGGTTCCCTATTTTTTCCCACAGATTTCTAAAACACTCATTTAGTGTCCTTAAAAAAACTGTAGCTGAAATGATTAAAAATTTTGGCAAGAAGATAACTGTGTGTATGTACTGGAAAAGTAGACAATCACATTTGAGAATGTTTTGCATAGTTTTCAATCAACTAAAATCACTCTGTCTTTGAATGTAGATACAGTATATGGTTTTGCAGTGAATTCTGAATGGAAAAAAATCAAGTCAAACTAGTGTGAGATGTGACTTAGGATCATTTGAATGATATGTAGAAATACAGATGTACATATTTTTAGGGGTAAAGACAAAATTTAAAAGCAAAATGGGAAGAGACAACATTGTCTCTCTCTGTCAACAATACATTTTCTAGATTTTGTTGTGACAATATCAGTTCTGAGTTACTCAGCTTGTTTATGTGTTACTTAAATTAATGTGGCTGAATGCAGTTATTTGTTCAAGTTATTGGATAGTAGAAGATTCACAACTATCTGCTCTCCTCCAGAGATGAATATTAAAAAGAAATATCTACTTTAGCATAGGTACAATAAAGCGACTAAATGATACAATAGGAAGAAGTTTCTCCACAATTGGAGATACTCAGACAAATCAGTTGCAGGTCTAACCTGGGGGAATGGAATAGGCTTTTGGGAGAACTGAGCGTAGATGATGTTGCTTGTAGGAGCTTTATGTCCCTGGAATTAGTCTTTTTAAAATGTGACTGGCAAGTTTAATGAATAGGCAAAATTTGTGATATTTCAAGGCTCCTAAAATTTTGTGTCAACCTCAATGGTGTCTAATATTATATCCCTAAAATAAAAGACTTTTATTTTAATAGCGGTATGTTCCAAGTGCCATATGACGATCCTGTTTTTACATTTATCAGGCATTTTTTCATTCAGTGCATATGTTTAAATCTGAGTGCTGTTTTGCTGCATGTCTGTTTTACCTTGTCAGTTACCCTAAGAGCATTTAAAGAAAAATCTTCACTGACATTTCTTGTGCTAAAGGTAATAAGGAAAATGGTAGTTGAGGGATATGAGAATAGATTGAGAAGAGGGAGGAAAATGACAGGTGGGAGGCATGTATGTATCTGAGATATACTTGTTTAAATGAAAAGTCGACACTGGTTCTTAAAATGAAAAACAAACCATGTATCTAGCTTAAGAACGGTGTTTTGTTTTTAATTTATTTTAACGATTTAGTTTTATTCATGTAATATTTCTGTTTTCTTTGCAGATTGCTTTTAATTTAAATTGTGGAGTTTTTACTTCTCTTGAAATGTATTATGTACTGTATTTTTAGAAATCTTATTTTTAAATAAATATTTTTTAAAAACATAGGACTGTTCTTCTCCCCCACCTCTGTATTTATTAAAATCAACCCAAATTCTAGATTTCAGCACTATCAGTGTGGCAGGCCACTTTGTTTAGTTTCATGCAATTTGGATAATGATTCATACATAATAGCCTTAGGATTTTGTTCTGTTATAATCTCAAAATTGTTTATATATTCAAGAAAAACTGGGTATACATAGTAGGGTTGAAATTGACAAATGCAGTATTTCTTGTTAGGCATATTTGTTTAGAGATGACCCAACTGGCTGGATTCAGTCACCCCGTTTCTTTAACATTTATTGTGCCAGACAGTATTTTATGGAACTATTTTTTCTTTGTGGAATAATTTTCATAAAATAAAATGCAGAGAGTATATATCTAGGCATTGTTTTAGATCTAGGGGTATTAAATTACCTAGAGCCTTTGCTGTTATGGAGTTATAGTCTAAGAGTATGTGGGTAGCTTTTTATTGACAAATTTCCTAAGTCTCAACTAATTGCTTTACTTGTATATGCGAGAAGTGAGAACAGAGACGTGTGTATTAGTGGGTATAAATTGGTCAAAAATATCTGAAAAGACAAATCAGTATGTCTTAGAAACAATGAAGGTATAGAAACTGAGATTGAAAGATAGGGGCTTAACTTTATTTTAAAAATCCCTTCTTAAATTCTTATTACCAGAAAAGTAATGTTGATAAATACTCTGAATTAACAGATAAGTTAAACGACTTGATAGAGTTTCAGATAAAACTATAAACTTTGCTGCATTGGTAAATGAAAGCAAATTGTTGCATGCTGACAAACCTTAAAGGATTATAAAACTTTATTCTTGTTCCTTTTTCAATTTCCTTTGCTCTGATTCAAAGCAGCATTTAAAATAGTTGTGCTTTCTCAGTGATGATAAATTATAATTCTCAAGCTTTTTGGTCTCAGAACTCCTTTGTATTCATAAAAATTATTACAGGCCCCAAGGAGTTTTTGCTTATGTAAATAGTCTTTATCAATATTGACTATATTAGAAATTAAAACTGAGTATTTTAAATGCTTATTTATTAATTCATTTAAACATACCAATAATAAACCTATTGCATGTTAACATAAATAATGTATTTTTATTTAGAGATCCATGATTTTACATTTTTTTCAAAGTTCTAATATCTGCCTTTACAAAAGAAAGTTGGGTCCTGATACTCTTCTACACTCAATCCGTTGCATTGTTATTTTGGCTGAAGTATCTAGAAAAATCTGGTCTCATGCAAATAATGGAATTGGAAAAAGGAAGAATATTTTAATAGTCTTTTCAAGTGCCTGTGGATATTCTTTGATAATATAAAAATCTCAACAAGTTATGGTTTCTGAAAGTTTAGTTGCATTGTAGAACCGGAAACAATACCAAGGAACTTCTCCTACTGTGTTACATTAAAAGCCATTGGTCTCTTTTTCACTTTGGAAAGTTCTCTTCACCCATACATGATTTTGTGACATCATTCATTAGTCATTTGGAAACTATTGGAGTAACACAGATCTTCCAAGTGTTACACATTTCATTCGATAAAAATAAGATAAAATTAGATTAAATTAAAAATTTTAAACTAATATTACCACTGATCTGGTCAGAAAAGTAAGTACTAGAAAACTGTTAAGCTCATAATGACACATTACATTTTGTAAAATCCTAATTTTCATGTAAAAACTTGAGTTTTGTTATTGGTAACCACAATGTCAGTGATTTTCCTTAAGGTGACAGGTTCACTTCATTCATTTTGAGAAAATGTTTGCCAGATACCCATGTCTGAAAAATGAAAGTTTGTCAGTTATTCTTTCAAGTAAAAACCGACGTTCCATGAAAAATGTTCAGCTTGAAACTCAGTAGCACCAGTGCTTTTTTCCTCAGGAATGAACAGTCATACTTGGGAATGCAGGTAAAGGGCTTCATGTTTACTTCCCATGTTGTCAAACAGAATATTCAAAATGTACTCAAAGGACAACATTTAATAAAAAAAAATATTTTTACTGATTCATCAAGGGCATATTAAGTGAAACTGGCTTCTCATTTTCTTTTTTAAGCTGAGGTTTGTTTGAGTCTACTTAATTTGAGTCTGTTTAGGGAGGAGAGCAATGGGGAGTGGGGGGGAGGTAGGACAGAACACTATGCATTTGAGACTCCAGTTCATTTCCTCTATATTTGATAAGTGAAAAGGAGCATTAGCTGCTTAAAAAGAGAATTTGTATTTCTGTATGCCTGCTTTTGAAGTACTTAAAATGTAGCGTTCTTAAAGATTCACATCTATTTAGCCTTGTTATAAAGAGACAAAAACTAAAAATACATGATAGTATTATAATACTGCAAAATCATTTGAGAAGCTGCCAGATACTGTAAGTGAACAAATGCATACAAATGCTGCTCTAGGCTGATCAATTATCCATATGAGCAGCAATTACATTAGTGTGCAAGGGCAATTGGAGGGAAAATTGGACCCTGTGGACATCCAGCTGAGCAAACAGGACTGAGGAAGGATAGAGGATGTGTGTTCTTTGGGGAAAAAAAAACAAAAAACTAAGCTTCCTTAAAAAAATATTTGTATCAGTCACAGCATATTCTTTATATGTCCTCTGGTTAGTATTTATCTGTCCCCTGGCCTAGTATTTTTCAAATTAGCCCTTTTCTCCAAACAAAAACGTGCCTCTGTTTAAGGATCAAACACCCAAATAGCAATGTGTTTTGCATGTGAAAAAGCCAGAATAATTCAGGAAATAGAGAACTTGGAATATACAAATCCAGACAGTCAGATGCTACTGTACATATATGCTTAAGTATGTTGTTAGTAGTAAATTGTGGAATGATCTGGATGATATTTATCTTTCTTAATACTGAAATTTACTATTTTTATGACTAGAAGTGTTCCCTCACTCTAATGAGTGATGGTTCTTGGCATAAACTGAATGATTGAGGATCTAATACAATGTGGAGTTGTTATAGTTCCACCTTGAAGCTGTGGGTGAGTAATCTTGATGAATAAGGAATGACCATCAAGTTAATGAAATTTGTTCTATAAACTGTATAAGCTGTGTAGCTGTTGGACCAAATACCCTTATTCCATTTAACAGGTTCATATTTTAATGGCAACTAAAAATAACCAATATCAAATTTTTTGGGTGGTCTACACATGTTATAACTTGATGTGTGATTTAGAGAGTTCTTGAGTGTTTGAAAGCATTTCACATGTTCTCAACATGGAAAAGTATCCACAATATAAAATACTAATCCATACAAAGTGCTCTAATTTTTGCCATTCATTTTCCATGTGTATTTTTTATATTTGAAAAATAATTTCGGTAATTTGGGTGTTCCCGGTGGTAGATAATCTCTAAAAGGACCTCGGGTGTTCCCCACCTCCTGGTATTCAAACTCTTGTAGAATTTTCCCCTTTTCCATCCCTGGAAGTAAACACTATTCTAAATTTGGAATGTATTATTCCCAAACATGTTTTTGTACTTTCACGTGTGTAAACATGAGAAATATTTTATTAGTTGATGATTTTTAAAATTTACACAAACCTCCTCACAGCAGTTATCTTTTGTTCTTGCTTTTTTTTTTTTTTTTCCCTCCATAGCACTTACCACCATCTAAAACAAAATGTGAAAAATCCCCTCTTCCACTGTCCACTCCAAAGGCAGCTACTGAATAGCCTGGTATCCATCATTCCTCTCCCTTTCCTTCACATATCTCATATCTATCTATCTATCTATCTATCTATCTATCTATCTATCTATCTATCTATTCTCATATGCATGGTTATTTGGCTTTCAAGGGAGACCCAACTAACTTTTCTGTGATTTGCCTTTTTAACAATATATCTTGGTGATCATCCATATCACGACATAATAGTCTATCCCATTCTTTCTAACTTTTCTGTAGATCTCATCATATTAATATCCTATAAGTATAAAATAAATATAAATAAATAAATAAGTATGTTCAACCATGCCTCTATAATGAACTTCAAATATATTCCTTTTTTCTTGCTATTGGTAACAATGTTACAGTAAACACTTGTACAAAAACCTTTGTGTCCATTTGCTAGTATTTCTGTAAGTAGATTTCTAGAAGTGAAATAAGTCAAAGGATGTGCATATTTTTAATTTTGATAGGAAATACCAAATTGTCTCCCCAAATTCTTTAATTTACACACAGCCTCACTTGGTACCATTAATCTTTAAAATTTGTGTCAGTCTAATAGAGGTGGGCATCTGTTCATTTTTTTTCTTCTCCAAATTCCTTGTTTATGGCATTTGACTCTTTACTTTTCCTTATTGAGTGTTATTAACTCTTTATATTTTCTGGATATTGTTTTTAAATTTATTCAATATGTTTCTAAATTTTAGCCCAGTCTCTTGTTTTTCTTTATGGTTTTTCTTTACTGCTGTGTAACAAATAACCGCAAACTTAGTGGCACAAAACAACCAACTGTTTTCTTATGGTCACATATTCTGTGGGTCAGGAATTCAGAAAGGGCACAGCAGTTTTTCTCTGTTCCATAGTGTCTGAGGCCTCAGCTAGAAAGTTTTGAACTGTGAAGGAATCTATTACTGGGAACTGCAATCAGCCAAAGCCTCATTTACTCACATGTCTGATGGTTGATGCTGGCTGTCAGCTGGGACCTCAGCTGGGGCTGTCATTGAGAACACCTGCCTGGGTCTTTCCAGATATCTGAGCTTCCTCACAGTATGATGGCTGGGTTCAAGGAGAGTAGCCCAAGAGATCCAGGTAGGAGCTATATCACCTTTTGTGACCTAGTTTCAGAAGTCACAAGCCTGCTGTAGTCTCAACCCTGCCTGAAAGAGAATGTGGACTCCACTTCTTGCGAAGAGTGTCAAATTCACATTTAACAAGAAAATCATCTTGGAAGGGAGGTATTGTTGAGATATATGGAAAATAAAATCTGCCATAATCATTATATTTTATGGAAGAATTAAGTTATCTTGAAATTTAAACATTTTAAGATGTCTGGGGTTTTATCTTGTTTTAAAAAGCCTTTCCTCAATCAAGATTATATATTTTCCTTTATTTTTCAAAAAACTTTGATAGTTTTGCTCTTTTGTATTATGCTGCTGAATTCATTTAGATACTTTTATAAACTCCAGTGTAACTTTAATTTTTGTAAACTTCAGTGTTTTTGTGTATTTATGTAAACTTTTATTTTGTAATAAGTGTATAGTGGGAGACTAACTTTAAATTTTTTTAGATATACAAAATATCACCAACACAATTTTTTGCAAAGTTCATTTTTGCATATATGATTTATAATATCATTTGTGTTCTTAAAGGTAAGTAGCATGCATTTTATTCTTTTAATAGTTATTGGTAAAAATTTCAAAAGCATTCACCTATAGTTTTCTAATTGTAACCTTCATGTAAAAATAGTATTTTTTAATTCCACCCATTTGAAACAATAATTTTTTTATGTTTTAATTCCCTATTTCCGCTTATTTTTTAGTGAATATAATTTGGAATTTTATAGATTATTATTTTATATCATCCATTTTAAAATCAATTTTATTAAGGTATAGTTTATATACAACAAAAGGAACCCATTTTAAGTGTACATTTCAATTAGTTCTTAACAAATATATACACCGTGTGACTACCAGTACAATCAAGATATAGAATATTCATTCAGTCACCACAAAAAATTCCCTGGGCCCGCTCACTCCCAACTCTAGGAAACACTGGTCTGCTATCTCTCACTCTAGATTAGATTTGCCTTTTCCAAAACTTCACATAGATGGACTTATATAATGTGTCCTCTTTTTTTGACAGGCTTCTCAGCATTATGTTTTTGAGATTCATTCATGTTGTGAGTATCAGTTTGTTTCCTTTTCTTACTGAGTGGTATTCTGTTACATAAATAAACCTCAGTGTTTTTATCTGTTCCACTTCCTGAAACAGTTATGAAGAATTGGTATTATTTATTTAAATGTTTGTTAGGTTTCACCAGTGAAGCTAACTGGACCTTGGCTTTTCTTTGCTAGAAAAATTTTAGTTACTTATTCACTTTGTTAACCTGTTATAGGTCTACTCAGGTTTTCTAGTTCTTCCTTTTTTTTTTTAACCATTTTTTATTTGAAGTATAGTTAATTTACAACGTTATATTAGTTTCAGGTGTACAGCAAAGTGATTCATTTATATATATATTATTTTTTAGATTCTTTTCCATTATAGGCTATTACAAGATATTGAATATAGTTCCCTGTGCTATACAGTAGGTCCTTGTTTATTTTTTTATTTTTATTTTTTCGGTACGCGGGCCTCTCACTGTTGTGGCCTCTCCCGTTGCGGAGCACAGGCTCCGGACGCGCAGGCTCAGTGGCCATGGCTCACGGGCCCAGCCGCTCCGTGGCATGTGGGATCTTCCCGGACCGGGGCACGATCCCGTGTCCCCTGCATCGGCAGGCGGACTCTCAACCACTGTGCCACCAGGGAAGCCCCCTTGTTTATTTTATACATTGTATACATTAATCCCAAACTCCTAATTTATTTCTGCCCCCCACCCCCCGCTATCCCCTTTGGTAATTATGTTTGTTTTCTATGTCTGTGTGTCTATTTTTGTTTTGTAAATAAGTTCATGTCTATCTTTTTTTTTTTTTAGATTCCATATGTGATATCACATGATATTTTCCTTTCTCTTCCTGACTTACTTCACTTAATATGATAATTTCTAGGTCCATCCATGTTGCTGCAAATGGGCATTATTTCATTCCTTTTTATGGCCGAGTAACATTCCATTGTGTGTGTGTGTGTGTGTGTGTGTGTGCGTGTGTGTGTGTGTGTGTCTACATATATACACCACATCTTCTTTATCCATTTATCTGTCGATGGACATTTAGGTTGCTTCCATGTCTTGGCTATTGTAAACAGTGTTTCTATGAATATTGGAGTGCATGTATCCTTTCGAATTAGAGTTTTCTCCAGATATATGCCCAGGAGTGGAATTGCAGCATCATATGGTAACTCTATTTTTAGTTTTATAAGGAACTTCCACACTGTTCTTCATAGTGGATGCACCAGTCATTCCCACCAACAATGTAAGAGGGTTCCTTTTTCTACACACCCTCTCCAGAATTTATTATTTGGAGACTTTTTAATGATGGCCATTCTGACTGGTGTGAGGCGACACCTCATTGTAGTTTTGATTTGCGTTTCTCTAATAATTAGTAATACTAAGCATCTTTTCATGTGACTGTTGGCCATCTGTATGTCTTCTTTGGAGAGAGATCTATTTAGCTCTTCTGCCCATTTTTTGATTGTGTTGTTTGTTTTTTGATATTAAGCTGTATGGGCTGTTTGTATATTTTGGAAATTAATCCCTTGTCGGTAGCATCATTTGCAAATATTTTCTCCCAGTCCATAGGTTGTCTTTTCATTTTGTTTATAGCTTCCTTTGCTGAGCAAAATTAGAAAAAAAATAGAAAATATGAACTGACCAATTACCAGTACTGAAATTTAATCAGTAATTTTAAAACTGCCAACAGACAAAAGTCCAAGACCAGATAGCTTCACAGATGAATTCTACCAAACATTTAGAAACGAGTTAACACCTATCCTTCTGAAACTATTGCAAAAAAATTTCAGAGGGAGGAACACTTCTGAACTCATTCTATGAGGCCAGCTTCACCCTAATACCAAAATCAAAAATACCACACAAAAAAAGAGAAAATTACAGGCCAATATCACTGATTAACATAGATGCAGAAATCCTCAACAAAATACTAGCAAACCGACTTTAACAATATATTAAAAAGATCATGCACCATGAGCAAGTGGGATTTATTCCAGGGATGCAAGGATTTTTTAATATCTGTAAATCAGTGTGATACACCGCATTAAATAATTGAAGAATAAAAACCATATGATCACTCAATAGATGCAGGAAAAGCTTTTGATAAAATTCAACATTCATTTATGATAAAAACTCTTCAGAAAGTGAACATAGAGGAAACATACCACAACATAATAAAGGCCATATATGACAGACCCACTGCTAACATCATGAGCTCAATGGTGAAAAGCTGAAAGCATTTCTTCTAAGATCAGGAACAAGACAAGGATGCCCACTCTTACCACTTTTATTCAACATAGTTTTGGAAGTACTAGCCACGGCAATCAGAGAAGAAAAAGTAATCCAAATTGGAAAAAAAGAGGTAAAACTGTCACTGTTTGCAGATGACATGATAATATACATAGAAAATCCTAAAGATGCTTCCAGAAAACTACTAGAGCTCGTCAATTAATTACATAAAATTGTTGGATACAAAATTAATATATAGAAATCTGTTGCATTTCTATACACTAACAATGAAATATCTTAAAGAGAAATTAAGGAAACAATTTCACTTACCATCTCATCAAAAATAATAAAATACCTAGGAATAAACCTACCTAAGGAGGCAAAAGACCTGTAGTCTGAAAACTATAAGACACTGATGAAAGAAATTGAAGATGATATAAACAGATGGAAAGATATACTATGTTCTTGGATTGGAAGGATCAATATTGTTAAAATGACCATACTACCCAAGGGAATCTACAGAATCAGTGCAATCCCTATCAAATTACCAGTGGCATTTTTCATGAACTGGAACAAAAAATTCTGAAATTCATATGGAAACACAAAAGACCCTGAATAGCCAAAATGATCTTGAGAAAGGAGAACAGAGCTGGAGTACTCACACTCCCTGACTTCAGACTATACTTCAAAGCTACAGTAATGAAAACAGTAGGTACTACTGGCACAAAAACAGACCTATAGATTAATGGAACAGGATAGAAAGCCCAGAAATAAACCCACACACTTATGGTCAATTAATCTACAACAAAGGAGGCAAGGATATACAGTGGAGAAAAGACAGTCTCTTCAATAAGTGGTGCTGGGAAAACTGGACAGCTACATGTAAAAAAATGAAATTAGAACATTCTCTAAAACCATGTACAAAAATAAACTCAAATGGATTAAAGACCTAAATGTAAAGCTAAATACTATAAAACTCTTAGAGGAAAACATAGGCAGAACACTGACATAAATCGCAGCAATATTTTTTTGGATCCATCTCCTAGAGTAATGGAAATAAAAACAAAAACAAATAAATGGGATCTATTGCTTCTTAAGTGTGTTTTGGGAATTTATGTCTTTCTAGGAATTTGTCTATTTCATCCAAGTTGTCTAATTTGTTTACACAAGTTGTTCATAGTATTCCCTTAGATACCTTTTAATTTCTTTTTTTAATTAATTTATTTATTTATGGCTGTGTTGGATCTTCATTGCTGCACGCAGGCTTTCTCTAGTTGCGGCGAGTGGGGGCTACTCTTCGTTGTGGTGTGTGGGCCTCTCATTGCGGTGGCTTCTCTTGTTGCAAAGTATGGGCTCTAGGTGCCCAGGCTTCAGCAGTTGTGGCATGTGGGCTCAGTAGTTGTGGTGCATGGGCTTAGTTGCTCCATGGCATGTGGGATCTTCCCGGACCAGGGATCGAACCCATGTCCCCGGCATTGGCAGGCAGATTCTTAACCACTGCACCACCAGGGAAGTCCCACCTTTTAATTTCTGTAGTGTAAGTAGTGATGTCCCCTCTTTTATTCCTAATGTTGGTAACCTGTCTTCCTTTTTTGTCAATTTTGTGATCTTTGTAAAAGACGTATTTTGTTTTCACAGATTTTCTTTACTTTTTCTATTTCATTGACTTGTACTATAATTTCTTATTTCCACTCTAATTTCTTTTCTTCTGCTTGTTTTGAGTTTAGTTTGCTTTTCTTTTTCTAGTTTCTCAAGGTGAAAGTTTAAATTACTGATGTGAAACCATTACTTTTTTTAACATAGATTTTTCAAAGCTATAAATTGCCCTCTTAGCACTGCTTTAGCTGTATCCCATAATTTTGATACGGTGTAGTTTTTTCATTCCATTTTAAATACTTTAATTTCCCTTGTGATTTATTTTTTGATCATAGATTATTTGGAAGTATGTTTAATTTGCAAGAATTTAGGAATTTCTCAAATTTATTTCTGCTGTTGATTTCTAACTTAATTTCATTATTGTTGGAAAGTACACTTTTTTCAATTCTTTTAACTTTTTGAGACTTATTTTATGGCCTAGGATATCATGCATCTTGAAGAATGTTCCAAGTATGTTTGAAAAGAATGTACATTGTGTTGGTTTGGGGTACAGTATTTTATAACTGTCAGTTATGGAAAGTTAGTTAATATGTTTGTTAAAGTCTCTCTCCTTGGTGGTTTTTCGTCTAGTTCTTCTGCCAGTTATTGAGATTAGGCTATTGAAATAGTCAAATATATTGTTGAATTGTTTATTTCTCCTTTTAACTCTTTCAGTTTTTGTATCATTTATATTAGATGTTGTTAGATGAAAATGAATTTATAATTGCTACATCTTCCTGGTTGTATAACTGTTTGGTTTATTACATAGATATTTTATAAAATATATATAACACAATAATGCAAAGGAGGAGAGGAAATGGACCATACTGAAACAAAGTTTCTGTATTTTACTGGAGTTAAGTGTCATTCCCTAGTTGATTTTGATGAGTTACAATGGACATTCTAGTAGCTGAAGTAACCACTGAGAAACCAGTCCCCCAAAATACAGTTTAAAATCAGTAGAAGAATTAAAATGATACACTAAAAATATATATTTAAGACCAAAGGAGGCAGTAGCAGAGGAACAGAGGGGAAAAAGTGTGTAAGACATAGGAAACAAACAGTGAAATGGTACCTGTAAATATAACCACATCAATAATTACTATTACAATGGTACCTGTAAATATAACCGTATCAATAATTACTATTATAAATTGAATAACAACTCCAATCAAAAGGCACAGATGGTCAGATTGGATAGAAAAGCAAGATCCAACTATTTGCTGTCTACAAGAGACAAAATTTATGTTCAAAGACATAAATGGATTAAAAATAAAAGGGTTACAAAAGATATACCGTGGAGGCAGTAATCATAAGAGAGATAGAATAGCTATAATGACATCAGACAAAACAGATTTTATGCCAAGAAATATTACAAGAGACAAAGAGGGATATTTTATAAAAGAGGTACTTAAGGGTCATGATTTAATAATATCAGTAATTTTTACTGCTTCATGAAGAATTTTCTTAAGTGAGACTAACTCTTTTCTGTGCAGATTTAATGATAATGAACAATACAGTGATTGCCAGTACAGTTTGATGTAATATGTTGATTTCTGCTAAGGGACAATAAACCTCAGTTTTAGAACTGCTCAGGCCATTTACACTTAACGTAATTATTTTTATAGTTGTGTTTAAATCTGTCATCTTGCTAGTCATTTATTGTTTGTCCTATCTGTTCTTTGTTCTGTTTTCTTATCTTTTGGGGATTAATTTAGTATTTTGTTAATACTTCATTTTATCCTCACTATTGGTTTATTAACTCTACCTCTTTTGATTTTTAGTGGTTTCCCTCAAAACTGTAATATGCCTCTTTATCATTCTACTTTTAAATATTATTCTACTTCATGTATAATATAAAAATTATATAATATTTTGCTTCTGTTTCCCTTTTGGATATAGTTGTCATATATTTTGATGATCCATGTGTTATAAACCTCACAATACATTGTTAACTACTTTTCTTGTACCAGTCAATGATCTTTTAAAGCAATTTTAAAGTAGGAAAAATATTTTAAAGACTTGCCCATCTCTTTACCATTTCTGGTGCTTTTCATTTCTTTTGTAGATCTTGCTTTCCCTGTAAATCTTTTTCCTTCTACCTGAGAATTTCCTTTCACATTTCTTATGATGCAGTCCTACTGATAATGAATTCACTGAACTTTTGTTTGTCTGGACAACTTTTATTTCACTTTAATTTTTGAAGGATATTTTTGTTGAGTATAGAATTCTAAGTTGGTGGGGTTTCTATGCCCCCCAACACACACATTCATCCCCTTCCATTTCATTGTTTTCTGGCGTGCACATTTTCTGGTGAGAATTGTGTTATAATTTTCCCCCCTTTATCTATAGTTTTCAGCAGTTTAATTATAATGTAGCTTGGTGTAGTTTTCTTTGTGTTTATGCTGCTTGGGTTTATTAAATACCTTATTAAATCTATGGATTTATTATATTCATCAAATTTTGAAAACTTTGGCCATTATATCTTCAAATATTTTGTCCACGTCATCACTTTTAAACATATGCTATAACACTTTGTGTTGTTCCATAGGTGACTGAGACTGTGTTTTGTTTTTTATTTTCAGTCTTTTTTTTTAATCTGTCCTTCTGTTTGAATAGTTTCTATTTTGATGTTTCAGGTTCACTGTCTTTTCTTCTGCAATGTCTAATATACTGTTAATCCCATGTAGTGAATTTTTCATTTTAGATATTGTATTTTTTATTCATAGAAGTTATATTTAGTTCTTTATGTCATTCATTTCTCTTTTTATTATGTACATGTTTTCCTTTAAATACTTAAACATGATTATAACAGTTGTGTTTTAGGCCCCTTGTCTGTTAATTCCATCATTTCTGTCATTTTTGCATCTGTTTTGATTGACTAACTTTTCTCCTAATTATTAGTTATATGTCCATACTTCTTTCTGTGTCTAGTGATGCTTGGTTGAATGCTGGACTCTTTGAAATTGCTATTTTTGAGCAACGAATATTGTCTTAAAACAGTGTTGGACTTTGTTATGACAAGCGAAGTTACTTCTGATCAGCTTGATCCTTTGGAGGCTTTGTTTAAAAACGCTAGTTTGATCCTAGTACTGAGGCATGAGTGTTCAGCTTGAACTTCTCCAATCCTGTGTGAGCTCTGAAAATTGTTCAGCTCACAATTTCTCAGTCGTCTTTTGCTCAACCTTGTGGAGTCTCACCTTATGCCAGTGTGGCTCAGTATTCAGCAGCAGTCTCAGAGATCCTCACAAAGACTTCTGGAGTTCTTGTTCTGTGTGGTACCTTTCCTGTGGTACTCTGCCCTGCAAATCCCAGCCTCCTCTGCCTCTCTGAATTCGGTGAGAGTACCATGCTCTGTGTAGGATTCCCTTCCTTATCTAGCAGCCTACAAAGTGACTACGGGCAGAAATCCAAGGGGATTTTAGGATTTACCTCATTTGTTTTCCCTTTTTTAGAGGTCATAGTCTTGTACTGCCTGTCTCAGAATGGTTGATTCATACATTTTTGTCCACTTTTTTAGTTTTATGGGTGGGGGGTTACATTACTTTTTTAACATTAAAAACATTTAAAATCTTCACCATCAAGGCTATACACATACCCATCACTATGCAAAGTTTCCTGCCACTTGCTTTATTATTTTGTATGTGTGTGCTAAAAACACGTAACATGAGATCCAGCCTCTTAGCAAATTTTAAGTATACACTGCGGTATTGTTAGCTGTAGGCACTAAGCTGTTTAGTGCATCTCCAGAACTTATCTTGCATGTCTAAACCTTTGTACCATTTGACCATCACTTCCCTATTTTCCCATCCCCACACTTCCTGACAACCACCATTCTACTCTGCTTTTATGAATTTGACTATCTTAGATTCCACATGTAAGTGAGCTCATATAATATTTGTCTTTTTGTATCTGGCTTATTTCACCTAGCATAATAGCCTCCAGGGCCATCCATATTGTTATAAATGGTAAGATTTCTTTCTTGTTTATGGCCTTGATGGCGGTGCTGGTTTCACAGCTGTATACTTATCCTCAAATTCATTGAGTTGTATACATTATATACGTACCACTTTTTAACCTGCCAATCATACCTCAATAAAGAGGTTTTTAAAAACATTAAAAATCTTTTAAGAGTGCTTTGGACTCTTGAATGCATTCCCTAGGTATATCCCTGTTTCAACTGGTCACAGGTTTCACTTAACTCTCTGGATCTTTCTTCAGCTAAAAGACAAATTAGTGTATATTGTTTCCCTTCCAATTCTCTTTTCCAGGAGACTTTGACCTAGTGAACCTCTGCTCTCAGCAGATGCTCCTTCTTTACTGTGTGATTCTTTGGTGTTCTGAGCCAAGAAAAGGCATGGAGAAATACAGTGATCAGGGTGCACTTCTTTTGAGGCTCTCTCCATTAATCATTGCCAGTGCTTTGTGACATGGGCTGTAGATTTCAGACAGCACCACAGTTTGCCCTTTAGTTTCTGAGCCAGTTCTGTGTGTGTGTGTGTGTGTGTGTGTGTGTGTGTGTGTGTGTGACCTGCTTGGTTGTAAGAAGATGCTGATGAGGACTACTGCAGGAAAAATTGTTTTCATAGAGCATTCCTAATGCATAGAGAGGGATAGTAGCCTGGTTTCCTGGTTTGTACAGGCTCGATCAACTGAGTCACTGGGCTCATAGTGGAAAGATGGGGACTCTTTTACGCCTTTTCTCAGGCTATTTCTGTTTCATGATTTAAAGCCAGAGTTGGCTGTGACTTGAAGCCTTTATATGTGGTTCTCTTTTTAAATCTTGCCCCAACAGCCTTATAACTAATAATAATAACATATACTTTATTGAGGAATCTCAACATAATGAAGCAAAAACATGAAACTTTTTTTTCTAGTTATACTCTGTTAACTGCCATTTCCATCACGGGTGGTGGGTGCCTTGATATTTTACCCAGATTCTGCAACGTTTTCAGTCACTTTTGGTTATCAAAACAGATTAATAAGCCTTGCTCATAATCGGTTTAAAATGTCAGTCGTACATTCAGTTCAAAGCTCTTTCTGTCCCCATCCCTACCACAAATCGGGCTGGAGATGGGACTTCAGAGCTGCTTCCTCTCCAGGGGTTTGAGTGGGAGAGGACAAGAGGCAGGTCCTTTCACTGTTGGTTGTTCCTGCTTCTCTGGCTACCACTAGCGGGTTATCGACACTTCTGTGTGGCTAGTTTCCCCTTGCCGGCTCTCTGATGGTCTCTTTGGAGGACCCTGGGAGAAACAAAGGACACTGTCCTCTGCAGAGCCCTTGATTTGAGGGATCGGGTTTCAGTTTGGCCTCTTTCCTCCCTTTTGATTCCAGTGAAAGACAGTCCCAGCAGCCTCTGTAGCTGGCATGCTTTCACATGGTAGATGGGGCTCCTTGTTGAGATATAGGTGAAATGAAAAAAGTCCAGCCACCTCTAAGTGGTATCCATCCACCCATGGAACATTCTTGTATCCTTACTATGAATGCAGTGGAAGTGTAAGCAGCTTCTCAGCCACTTCTTCCCTCAATTCTGCCATCTTTCACATTCATTTCTTTAAGCCCAAGGAACACATTAGATCCTCAGCTGACCTGTCGCCTCACCAAACTTCAGAGTAAGGATGATCATTAAATCTCTTGGTTAATGCAAAATGGGGGTGTTGGAATCCCCCAAACTTAGTTAGAATTTTTCTTAGGATCCCCCTCCCTTAGCCTCTTAGAGAAGAAACATCAGGTCTCCTCCCCCATGGGGAAGGGGAGGTTATTATAGACACTTTTTCTGAATATTCACCCAGAGGTCACACTTCTCTGCCAGTTCTTCCTTTGTATTAGTAGTGGAGGGGGGTTGGGGCTAGGGGTGGGGAGGACTAAAATGAGCACCTCGAAGTAAACGTAGAACATTCTGTGCCATTACTTCTGCATTTGCTACAATTCTAGGACAATGGAGGAAATCCTGTTTCACAATGACAACATTAATAACCATGAAACTATGCTACTCATGCTAACATTTGCTAAGTATTTACTCGGTGCCAATGCAGGGCGCTGAGGGCTTTACAGGCATATCTTCTCTAATCCTCAGAACAAGCCTATGAGGCTGTCCCCATTATCTCTACTCTGCAGGTGAGAAAATTAAGGTTACTCAACTATTAAATAGTAGATTCAAAATTCAGAACTTGAATCTGCATTTTTAACCATTTTCCCCATATTGGGCATTGGGCTGGCAGTCTTTGTGATGCTACTGAGAGTTTCTGTTTTTGGGTTTATCTTTATAGGTATCGATTGGAGAAATTGCAGGGGGAGCACTGGTACTGTTAGAAGCCATTCTCAACCAGAAGTCTCATTTTCCCCTTTTTAGCTTTAGGATTCTGTGACTCAGATGTAAATATAAATATGGTTTAGCAGAGGTTAACAAAACACTCATTGACTTACTGCCAACTTCACTCTAAGTCCCAGGGGTTTTTTTTTGTTTTTTTTTTTAGGGAATAACTACCTCTCTGGGAATTAATTTTCCCATGTGTATTTGAAAGAATTCCCTCAGGCCACAGATCTGTAATCTGGAAGAGTTCATTTAGCAAATGGCACCCAGCTTTTCTCACCCTGGTTTGCCAAAGACACTGTGAGGCTCTGTTTGAACACAGGCAACAGTACTGGACAGCAGATGTTTGCAAATACAATTTGTTTAATTGCTCAGGCACTTTATAATAAATTTTTCTCCTAAGCTGTGGGAAACACATTCTTTATCAGTTTTAAAACAGTGCAACTTTGCAGAGCCACTCTGTCTGCCTTTTTTCCTTGTGCATTGGTCCAGACAGATCGAGTGAACAAAAAGAAGAGAAAAGGGAAGCTGTTGGCAGTTACCCTCAACTTTACCTCTTAGTAGCAGCAACAGCAATACAGAAATGAGTACCTTTTCCCATACAGCTCCCCACCCCCTGAAAAAAACAAAAAAACAACCAACAGAAAAGCACTCATGACTATCAAGCTGAAAAGATGAAAAGACAGTCAAGGAGACGGAGATTCACATGGCAGTAGCCCTTCCTAGCAGCCCATCTTACAGTATCTACAGTTAGTGTCTGAACTCTGGGAATTTCACAGGGACTGGGCATTACCTTGGGGCTGGTGCAAGAGCTAATGGGAGGTTCCCACGGGTGCAATGAGTACCCAGCATAGCATGACCTTTCAGTCTGTACGCTGTCACTTCAGCCTCTTACACGTGCTACAGAGCCCCTGACAGTTGCACCCTAGAGGACATGGGTGTGTGGTAGGTTGGTCTAGGTTTCAGGAAGTTTGGAGAAAAAAAATTTTTAAGTGTTAGGAATCAACATGAAGGAGACTTCTAAGGCAATTATGCTAAAGAGGATGGATGAAAAGTACAATACCGCAGGATGGCAATGAACTTGCAGCTTAAAAGATCACAACTTTGGATTTTATACCACTTTCCACTAATATTAGAGGAGAGAAAACTACAGCTTTTGGGGGAAAAAAATACTCAAGTCATTTCCAACCCAGACTCCAAGTTTCTGCAAACAGCTCGTAATGCATCTGGCTACAGACGCATTATAAACAAGACGGCTTCCTCATAGCAACACAGTATTCAGTGTTCTCACATTAAATGCTTCATTTCAAAGCATTCATCTCATCTCTTCCAACAGATTACAACAAAAGGACAACATTCTTTTGTTTTCCTTAATTATTTTTTTTGCAAGCTGCTGTCTCTGTAACGTGTTACAGTGATGGTCAGATTAAAACAGGCCCTTTCAAAAAACACCCAGTCGACATTGGAGTATTTGAAGAAGATACACAAACTTCCAGTTCATCAGCTGTGTGGATGTGGTAACTCTGTCTTGTGCTCTGGAATAAAACCACGTTATGCAAAGAAGAGACTGATTCCAGATGGTCCAGACTTACCTCTGACTTCGAAAGACACACACACACACACACACACACACACACAAGCTAAAATAGCACAGTTAGTGAATCAATCCTCAGTTCTCTCCTTGAGGTATCAAGACCTGTCCTTCTTGGGGTGTATGGAAGTCTTAGTTTTTTATCATTTTTACATATGGCTGCCTTTAAATGAGTTTGTCTTCTCATCCTGTACATAACCAAGAATCAGGAAACCAACAAAATGCTCATCGCTTACTTATGCAACCTTCCTACTTCAGGCCCTTACAACTTGAGACCAGGGTTTGCCCTATTCTTAAGTGTTCTTTTATTTAGAAAATTGTAGAATGTGAAACAGTTACTTCATTCATTTTTAATGTTATTTTTAATAAAACTACATTATAGAAGATCCAAAAAACAAGAAAAAATTACCCATAACTACATTCTAAGAGAGACTACAATCTTTAAATTGGTGTATTCCCATCTAGTCTTTTTGCTATGCATATTTATTACATAATTGTACTCAACAGTCTAATACAGTTTTATACTATTTTGCATTAATTTTATGTCTGAAGCATCCATTCACTCTCCATGCCTCATCTTAAGGACTGACACAAAGATTTCCTACCTTGTCAAGTAAAGTTAGTGGGAGACGTATTTACCAACTCATCTCTCTTGAGGGAAATGCATTGGTTGGTTAGGTCTTAACCCAGCAGTAGCCTGTTTACATTTCTTCTGGTTCCTTAAAAACAAAGAGACTACATAACCATCCAGAAAGCCTACTTGCGTCTCCTTCAATACTGTGATAGTTCTTTTATCTTCAGGAAATCTGGAGAGAACTATGTTCTCACTTTTCTATACCATCTAATGCCTGCTGTCTAGACTCGTTATCTTACACTTGCTAAAAACAAGGTCAGAACTGGGATCCTCACTCGCTTCAGGATTAGCCTAGAATCACGACATGGGTTGCGTGATATGTACCGAGGGTGACAAATATTCTCATCAGTTGGCGGTTGTTGAATAGGAACCTGGGGTCTGTTTTACGTCAGTAGTAGAGTGTGATTGGTTGTTTAGCAGTGTTTGCCTCAGATACGGGGGAGAAGTTATGTGCCGAAAATTTGCCATCCCTTGAGAGAAATATTTACTTTAAGCCTAATATATGCTATGTATAGTACTACTATATTCATATATTATATGCTATATTCCTCATAGCAATACTAGGAAATGGTTTCATTCTCCTATATGGGCAGTGCAGGAGAGCAAAAGTGAAGTGTTCATTTGAACTCAAAAATTAGGAAAATTACCTCAGAGGGTTAAACTGTGAAATCAATACAACATGAAATTCAGAGAAAGTATTTACAACTTTATGCTAAAGAAAGTTGTCAGAAAGGCTCCCAGGATAACAGTATGATTATTTGCCAATAACTGTATTAATGATTAAGCATATTTTAAAGAATGATTGTCAATCAGAAGGTGATTTGATTAATAATGGAAACTTAGATAAGCAGGTACCACTGAGTCCCATTTTGACTGTATATTCCCAAATGAGACCGTTCAGTTTCTTATATTCAGCAAACATTTATTAAACATCTACTGTGGGCCATGCATTGTTCTCATTGTGGGGCATGCAAAGATAACTAAGATATAGTGATATAATGCTTGCCCTTCAAGAAGCTCACAGTTTATTGCAGGAAACAGTTATAAACAGATAATTAAAACTACTGCACAAGGTCAGCTTGGCTATGTGGAAGTAGGGAGGAAAAGCACCCACCCCACCTGGGAGAAAATGGTGAGGTTTCCTGGAGGAGGTGATGTTGGAAAGGAGTCTTAATGTAGCTTTTCAAACTATCTATACTAAAGGGCTAATCCTTTTCTCTTTTTAATTTTCAGTCTGCCATGCAAATACAATAAAAATGATTGACTAGGAAAGCAAAATAAATTTAAAAAAACCTTAAGCCCAGCTTTGTGATTAGAGTACAAAGATATGAAATTACTCTAACATATTACTACAAAACATTTCTAAATGCTGTCTTTCAACTTGCAGACTTACCTCAATTCACCGGTTTAAAAAACAAACAGAAAACTGTTCCTAGACTGGCATACATCCACGGACCACACTTTGAGTGGCCTGGTCTTATAGGATGAGTTGGCATCGGCCATCGGCTAAGGGAAGGAACTGGTTAGCGGGGAGGACAGATTGAGTGAAGAGCTGGCTGTGAGATTTCCTAAGTGGATGGTAGGGCTGGGGATGAAGCGCAAGCATGTGGCAAATTCTTTTGGCCATTTGAGTGACTTAGATGCCCTTCCTTCCTTCTGTCCTGCTTGTGTTTCTCATCCCTCTCTCCCCCACCCTTCTTTCTTTTGTTTTAAGTAATATTTTGGTGTGACTTTTTAAACACAGGCTTCCCATCTGCCCTGATTTCTTCACTTACTTCTGACTGGATATGTTTTTACAAGTCAACTTAGATTCTTTTTAGCAACAAGACGAATTATAAATCGATAAATTAAAAATAAATAAAGGGAGAAAATTTTTGCCTTATGAAGTGGCCGTAATTTAATCTCCACACCCTACCTCTCTGCATGTTGGGAATGAATGTCTTCTGAATGCCCAGCGTTAAATTAAGATTTAGCTCTGACCTCAAAAAGCCTAAAGCCTAGTAGAAAGGTGGGCAATCGAGCAGACACATTAGCAAGTCCGGAAACATGTATGTCTGAAAGTATCTGGCGTCATGTTTGGGAAGTGAGGATTAGAGTTTGGCTGGAGTATAGGGTATAATGGACAGGGGGTAAATAAGGGAGTAGATGGCCCCCACGATAGGTTGTAAAAGTGGACCAAATTATTTTCCTCCCTTGATGCACAGTTCTTGCAACGTGACTTTGAAGCTTCCTCCACCAAGAGGAAGAGTCTTTTCCTCAGCCCCTGGAATCTGGGCTGGCCTGGTGATGGCTCTGGTCAATGGAATGTGGCAGAGGGACAGTGTACAGCTCTGACTAGGCCACAAGGGGCCTTGCATCTTCTACTCACCATTTTGGAACATGCCCACGTGCCATGAGCTCAGCTAGCCTTCTGGAGAATGAGTGACATGTGACCCAGTCTTCTCAGTCCCCCCAGCCAATAGCCAGTTGGTCCCCAGAAGGACCGACACACAAGGAGCTTAACTGAGACCAGAAAATACACCCCTTCCTAGGACAAACCCAGGGGTCTGGGTGCCGGGACCACAGTGTGAATCAGACACCACATGGGGCACAGCGGCAAAGAGGGAGACAGGATGCATTGGTGCTGTAGGAATAAGCTAACTCAAATCAGGAGCTACAGGACTTAGGACCATAAGTATATTCTTCAGTGATTCTGTATCATCTCCATTTCTTAGTAAAATAGTTTCCAAACTTCAGGGGAGGTGTCCTTTAAAGAAATGGGTTTGATAAAAGTACTGTGCAGTTAGGTAGTTCAGAGAGAATGTGGAAGCGTGGGCATGAGTGGAAGGACATAAGTGCTGTCACTCACTGAGGGTGACAGCTGCCAGGGTTTGTGCGTTAGAAAACCGAGCCACCCCCTCTCCTCACCCCCCACTTCAGGTAACGTGGCCCCAAGAGGATGCATGTAGCGTGGGTCTTCAGGTCACTGGTGATATTCTCTTATTTTAAACCTAGACACCTTACATTTACAGTACAGCAGGACACTTGGAAACCCTCTCCAAAGATCTTCTGACATGGTCTTAAGTATACCTTAAAAACAGTCAGCACTGAAAACAAAGCAGCTCTGTGGAGGAGATACACACGAGGACTTTCCAGAGGCTTATCACAGGGTCCCTGAACATAGGATGCTTTTAATGTAGGTGATTGGAACTTCTACTTTTGAGGGAGAGCCTTGGTGTTACCGAAACCAGTTTTCCTCCAGCGTGAACGTTGTTTCTTACTCCTTACCTTCCCTGTTTGATTCACTCCAGACTCAACCCTCTCTAGGAGTCGCCGTCGAGGAGCTGCAGTTCCATTCAGGGAATGTGTGCCGGGCATCTGTGACTTACCGTCCCAAGACTAAATCCCAGAGATGCAGAGAGGCCCTGGAAATGGCTTGCCTCCACAGCATTCACCAGCTCTTAAGGCAAAAAATTTTCTGTCTACTCTTTGATGTCATTACCTCCAATCTCAGACTAGGGGTTGACAAAGTATGGCCCGAGGGACAAGTTTGGCCATTCACCTCTCTGTTTCAGGAACATTTTTTTTTTTAACTGTGGTAAAATATACGTAACATAAAATCATGTTACCCATTTCTAAGTGTACAGTTCAGTAGCGCTAAGTACATTCACATTGTTGTACAGTCTTCAGAAACTGAAACTCTATACCCATTGAACAACAATTCCCCCTTCCCCTTCCCCCCATCCCTGGTAACCACCATTCTTTCTGTTTCTATGAATTTGACCCTACCCTAGTACCTCACGTAAGTGGAGTCATACAGTACTTGTCTTTTTGTACCTGGCTTATTTCACTTAGCATAATTCAACCATGTTGTAGCATGTGTCAGACTTTCCTTCCTTTCTAAGGCTGCATAATATTCCATTGGGTGAATATACCACATTTTGTTTATCCATTCATCTGTCGATGGACATTTGAATTGCTTCCACCTTTTGGCTGTTGTGAATAATGGTACCATAAACAAGGGTGTACAAATATCTCTTTAAGTTTCTGATTCTGATCCTTTTGGGTATATACCCAGAAGTGGGATTGCCATATCATACATTAATTCTGTGTTTAATTTTTTGAGGAACTGCTATACTGTTTTCCACAGGGCTATACCATTTTATATCCCCACCAACAGTGCACAAGGTTTCCAATTTTTCCACATCCTTGCCAAGACTTGTGATTTTTCTTTACTTTTGACGGAAGCATCCTAATGGGTGGGAGGTGGTATTTCATTGTGGGTTTGATTTACATTTGCCTAATGATTAGTGATATTGAGCTTTTCATGTGCTTATTGGCCATTTGTATATGAGCAGCCATTTTCAACTTTTAGCTGTTTTTTATGTGTTTACCTCTGTGCTTCTAAATAACATGATCAAGTGCCCTGTTCTGATTTTTCAGATTTAACACTGTTACCTTTATTATACCCTCTCCTGCATTCCCAATTCATGCACATCAACTTTCCCTTCCATATCCTCTCACTGTAATTATATCATAAATTTGATATATACATGTTGTCTTTACATTAATATAACTAGGTGAATATTTTCTCACAGCTAAGCCATGGTATATATTATGACTGCATTTCTTTTATAGAACAACTTTTTATTTTCCCTGGAGTTCATAATTGCCATGATTTTTAAAATCGTTTACTTTTCTATGCACCGATCAATGATTTAGCTCTAAGCTCATTGCCAGAAGTTAAAATAGTCCCTCAGTATATTCACACATGTCAAGTAGTCCATCTGTTTTATTTATATTCTTCAACTTCAGCTTCCCGAACCCCTCTGTCTCCTCATCTGATTTTCCAATTTGGGGGGAATAGAGATGAGGTTAGGGGAGACACTCAGAAGCAAAATACATATATCACTCTGGCATTGGAGAGAAGAGAAAACACTTTTCCTCTTTATTTACTATTAGTAGTAAATACCAACTTATTTTATTTTAATAAGTCATCAGTTTATTTCCCGTGTCAAGGTATTACATGTCTCTTTGGGCTGTATGGCCTAGAGTTTACTCTGTTACTGGTTTGTGTAACTTACACAAACTTACACACAGCTGGAAAGCACTCATAAACCATAGATTTCTCCATCAACATATAATGGGATGATGACGATGGCTCTACAGAAGATAATGAACAAACGTCTCCAAATTATGTACATTTCATCTTGCAAGTACAGAGAGCAGTCCCAGAACAGGAACAGTGGGCAGTGGTGGTTTCTTCCCTATGGAGCTGCACAGGATGCTTTGAGGAGCCACATGGCTCTTCCGTGGAACATAGATGCAAAACACGATGTGTTCCAGTTCATTATAGCTTGTCATTCCCTCACCCTTCCATGTGTTTTGTACCTCTGGGCTTCTCTTATTGCTGTTCCACCACCATGGAATCCCTTCCTCTCCATCTCCACCTGGAAAACACTTATTCACCCTTGTGAAGGTTTAGATGTCACCTCGTCCAGGGACACTTTCTATGAACCTCCCAGAGGATTCCCTTCTCTCTGTTCTGCAGGGACACACTTTATCTGGCCTCCAGGAGAGCATGCCTTCTACACCAGTATCTAGCCCAGCACTTGGTTCTCTGAAGGTATGTAGTAAAGGTTGACTTAATTAATGTGCAAATGAATGTATGGGTGAATATTCTTAAGTAAACGTTCTCCATGTACAAAGAACCTTTCAAATTCTCCAGAACCACTTTCCCTGAATAAGAAAAATTTCCAGAGCTGTTCCCCCTCCATGATCCTTCTCCTATCTTTATTTTTTGTTATTTCTTAAAAGTATTACAGAATGGAAAGTGACTGACCCTTAATTTCTGACTATTTTTATTAAGCCCGACTGGTGACTGAGTGCAAGTAATCCATTTCACTACTTTGTTATTTTGTTCAATATTCAACACACAGATTTTTCATAAAAATGTGACTTCCTGCTTTATTTCCAGTGCAACACATGAGGGTTCCATAAAATCTACCAGAGAAAATGAAATGTAGTGCAGACAGGAGATTTTATCTATTCACTGTGGCTCCCAACTGTCGACTCATATCGTGTAATTCTACTTAGCACTTCTGGGCCCATTTCCTTCGAAGTACTTTCCAAGCATTACCTAAGTGATGTGAGCGGATGGGACGCCAGGAACTCGAGCTGTAAACGTAGAACTGTTAAACACAGTTCTGAGGAAATTAGATTTTAGAATTGGAAAAGAAATATGGTCCTGACACTAACGCCTATCTCAATTCAAATGACCAAACCTCCACCTTCCTCCAGCATCTCCTCTGTGAGAACAAGGGGATATTATATTAAATGCAAGTGCAACTGAGAAGTGACGTTCCAAAGACTATGGAAAGCTATAATCCCTGATGGGCAGCCATATTAAAGGACACTTTGTTTTTCCAGGGTTGTCAGAAAAAGAACCGCCATCACTGCATAATCAAGACACAGAACACTACTCTTGGAAGAGCCAGTGCATTTTAAGAACAACCAATATTTTAAAATGTAATCACAGCAATCACTGTTTATTGCCTACTGTATACCAGGTGTTTTGCATGCAGTACTTTTAATCCTTTTCACAAAACTTAGAACAAGGTAATGATTCTACACAATTGAAGAGTTTTGCCCAGTCTCTGTGATTCCTTGTAACTTCAATCTAGGAAGGTTCTCTCACATAAGAAGGACACCTTTTAGAAAATGCCATCGAGGGGAGAAGAAGGCAAGAGACTAAAGGAATTCTGCTCAGAGAATGAACTTATTCAGAGCTTTCTGATCTCATGGAAAAGTTTGGAAAATGCAAGTCAGCACAGTTGTGACTCCTGAGGAGTGGGACTAGAGGGTGTTGAGAGGGGGTAGCTTTCAGTTCCTGGTTTGTAGACTTCACTATCACTTGCCATTTTTTAAACAATAAACAGGTAGTTGATTTAGGAATTTTAAAGTATTATAATGAGAAAAAAATATAATGATTCTTTATAATCCAGGTCCTGTTTTCACGTGTTGCTTCTCTGTCCCAATCCGGTGTCACCTGCAAATCCTAGTATCCCTAGTTCAGTTCATCCTGTGGGCAGGAGCATGCTCTGTGTAGTTCATCACTGTACCTACAGCATCTAGAAAATGCCTGGTGCCTAGTCAGTGCTCAGCCATTCTTTTTCTAAAATTTTTTTAAATTTTATTTATTTATTTTTGGCTGTGTTGGGTCTTCATTGCTGCACGCGGGCTTTCTCTAGTCGCAGCGAGTGGGGGCTACTGTTTGTTGTGGTGCGCGGGCTTCTCATTGTGGTGGCTTCCCTTGTTGCAGAGCACAGGCTCTAGGCTCACAGGCTTCAGTAGTTGTGGCCCATGGCCTCAGTAGTTGTGGCTCACAGGCTCTAGAGCACAGGCTCAGTAGTTGTGGCGCACGGGCTTAGTTGCTCTGTAGGATGTGGGATCTTCCCGGACCAGAGGTCGAACCCGTGTCCCCTGCATTGGCAGGTGGATTCCTAACCATTACACTACCAGGGAAGTCCAGCCATTCTTGGTTGAATGAGTTGAATGAGTTCTCTACAGGAATCTTATATTTTCTCTTTCCTTTCAATGACCATATGAAAAATGAAAAGCTCTAGTTGTCTTGAGATCAACATGGTATTTTGGTGCATGGGTTTGCTTTAGTGTTTAAGACTGTGCTTGTAACAAGTGGTCCAGGCTGATGAGAAAAGAAAACTAGACAACTGGACATGTAAATGATGCATGTGTGCTGAGCTGAGGCCAATGACACTGCATCAGGCTGCAGAAGGATGACTCACAGACATCCCCAGCCCCTTCCGGGATTGCCACGTGGAGCTCAAAAGCACCTGCCTGTCGCTGTCTGGACCACTTGAGGTAAGCCAGTGATTTCATGTCAGCCAGAGAACATCACCTGTCACATTAATGCTGTTCACTTGACTTTCACGGGGTTTGCATTTTATTTTTAACATTTAGCTTTGGAGTTATATAAAAGCCACCAGCAACATTTAATCTTATTTGTGCCTGTATTTAAGTAATACTATAATAAAATAATTTAAGTCAAACACTGAGGTCCGTCAAAACTTTCTTTATAAAAGGAATTACTTTGGAGAAACAAAATTTCAAATTGTGAAAATAGTAAACCAGACAAAACCAAAGACAGAGCCCTATGACATATACCTCGAACTATTGATATTAATCCACAGTTTGGGTACTTTTGGTCAATCAGGTAAAAATACACATAATGGAACTACCACCCACACTGTGCAGTGCCCTTGTCCACAGGATATACTCACAGACCTCATCTACTGTTTATCAAAATCAAGACACACGGTATCTTGGGCCACTTCCTCACCTGTCAGTCTAGTCGCCCTATTAGGTGTTCATGTGATGGATGTTTGCCGAGGGCTCCCTGGGTACCAGACCCTGTTCTGGGGCCTTGGAATCCCAGCTATTGGGGCTTTTAGCATAGCCCTTCCGGATTCCTCCTCAGACCTCCACCCGGTAAGGCCCTACCACGTGTACTGTTTACTCAACTGCACACAGTTTTTAATCATTATATGTTAACTATCACACTAGGCAACTGGAAGTGGGATGTATGCAGTTTCTGCCTTCCCTGAGACTTGAATTCCACTAAGCTAAGCTTCCATTTTGTTCTTCTGGCCTCAGTCCTGAGGCCAAGCACTGCCCACCTTGCTGGGCTTTCTCTTCCTGCTCAGCTGCTTTCTCCATTGGGCCCAGGAGACATGTGTGATTTCACCTGAACTTAACACATGTGAAGGAGCCCAGGTCAGCCCACCAGAGGAAGAGAAGCTGTGTGGAGAGAGGCCCCGATTGTGTCAGTTGTGCCAACTCTTGCGGTTTCCTCAAAGAATTGTGAGCTTAAAAAAAAAGGTAGTTATTTATTTTTTTCATATTTAAAAATTTTTTTATTTTATATTGGAGCATATAGATTAATAATGTTGTGTTAGTTTCAGGTGTACAGCAAAGTGATTCAGTTATACCTATACATGTATCTATTCTTTTTCAAATTCTTTTCCCAGTTAGGTTATTACAGATTACTTAGCAGAGTTCTCTGTGCTATACAGTAAGTCCTTGTTGGTTATCTATTTTAAATATAGCACTGGGTACATGTCAGTTCCAAATTCCCAATCTATCCCTCCTCCCCCTTCCCCCCAGTTAACTATAAGTTCCTTCTCTAAGTCTGTGAGTCTGTTTCCATTTTGTAAATAAGTTCATTCGTATCTTTTTTTTTAAAGATTCTGAATGTAAGTGATATAATAAGATATTTGTGTTTCTCTGTCTGACTTACTTCACTTAGTATGATAATCTCCACGTCTATCCATGTTGCTGCAAATGGCATTATTTCATTCTTTTTCATAGCTGAGTAATATTCCATTGTATATATGTACCACATCTTCTTTATCCACTCCTCTGTTGATGGACATTTAGGTTGCTTCCATGTCCTGGCTATTGTAAATAGAGCTGCAATGAACATTGGGGTGCATGTATCCTTTTGAACCATGTTTTTCTCCAGATATGTGTCCAGGAGTGGGATTGCTGGGTCATATGGTAGTTCTATTTTTAGTTTTTTAAGGAACCTCCATACTGTTCTCCATAGTGACTGTACCAATTTACATTCCCACCAACAGTGTAGGAGGGTTCCCTTTTCTCCACACCCTCTCCAGCATTTATTGTTTGTAGATGTTTTGATGATGGCCATTCTGACCGGTGTGAGGCGATATCTCATTGTAGTTTTGATTTGCATTTCTCTAATAATTAGTGATGTTGAGCAGCTTTTCATGTGCCTCTTGCCCATCTGTATGTCTTCTTTGGAGAAATGTCTATTTAGGTCTCTGCCCATTTTTTGATTGGGCTGTTTGTATTTTTGATATTGAGCCACATGAGCTGTTTGTAAATGTTGGAGACTAATTCCTCGTTGGTTGCATCGTTTTGCAAATATTTTCTCCTGTTCTGTGGGTTGTCTTTTCGTTTTGTCTGTGGTTTCCTTTGCTGTGCAAAAGCTTTTGAGTTTAATTAAGTTCCCCAAAAAACAGTTGTTATTTTAAACTGTGAAGTTTTGGGGTGGTTCTTTTACCCACTGAAAGCTAATTGATAAGGCACTTTTGCCAAAAAACAGTCCACTTGCATGTCCAACAGGTGACTGGTTAAATGAAATCTCATTCATTCATGCATTGAAAAAGTGAGATGACCATCAAGAATAATGGCATTGATATATGTTTACCGACATGGGAAGCTATTCTTGATGTGCTTGTTAAGTTGAAAAGAATATTATAAGACATGTAAAATATCTCCTTTTGTGTAAAAACTCAAAACCTAAGTAAACAAGCTATGAATTTGTCTGGCAGGTTATACTTTAATGTGAACATTAGATTATTTTTAGTGTTTTGTTTCTGATGATTTTAAAAAGGTTTTAATATTAATTCTTTGGGTATCTCTATTGTCTCATTTGTCTACTTGGATTAAAAGAAATAATAAGGAGAGTTTTGTTTTATGTAGAAGAGATAGTGAATGTAGTTTGATTTCTACAGGTAATATTTTAATTAACTTTTAAAGAAAGCCATTGTCTCTATCTATGCCCTAGTCCCCAATACCGTGCTCATTTCTTTTCTCACCTCACCTCTGCTTTGTGTCTTTTGCATCCCTACTCTTGGGCTCCCCTTTTTTTTCTATTAATTTTTTTGGAGTATGGTTGCTTTACAGTGTTGTGTTAGTTTCTACCGTATAGCAAAGTGAATCAGCTATACGTATACATATATCCCCTCTTTTTTGGATTTCCTTCCCATTTAGGTCACCACAGGGGCTCCCCTTTCGTGTCTCTCTCTTTTTCTGCTTTCCTCCCTGCGGTTGTTGGCCTCCATGAAACATTCATTATAATTTTATTCTTTGCTTCTGTCACAGCACCTTTCTATCTTACGTTCCCATGCTGGATCTGTGTTTGTGGATGAAATCTGAGAGCACTTGGCTGCAGACAGACTTTTGTCTTCTCAGTAAGCAAAGTAACCTAAGAAGACTGGGGACAGGACTAATGCTGCCAAGTGCATGGGGATGGCACTGATGGGGAGGTGGGAGATGGCAGAGTTAATGGATAGGGAAAATGCGTTCAGGCTCAACATCGAAAAGGAATGCAGAGATAACACGATGCACCACACGCTCTCCCTAATACCTGCTTAGTATTTATACTGTGACTTTGACTAACAAGCTGAATTTCCCTTTTTAAATTGTGACTAATCTTGAGGTAGGCAGACAGCCCCTTTCTACTGATGGAAATATTGAGTACCAAAAATGACTAAGTGATATATCTTAGGTCAAAGGAGAATCTAGTGTCAAACTTCATCATCTGATCTCTACCAGTGGTCTGTGTATTTTCACTACAAATGGACACTCTGAAAAGAATAGTGTGGCAATACTGCTGGGTATTTTTACAAGTAAAATGACAATTTGCTATTAAAAATGCAAAACACCAATGAATGTAAAAATAATAATTAATGGACTTATAATGGGAAAATAGCAATAGTATTTGTCTCTTCATTTCTACTTATCTCCCTCTCTCTGCATCTGTCTTTGCCTAGAGTTTACATAAGTAAAGGCACCATGTTTATGATGCATTTTGGGGCAGTTTCTGAGTCTTTGTATCAGGTTTTTCAAACAATCAAAATGCTAAGTGATGCAGTGTAATTATGTGGTTTTGTGAGCTTCAGGATAGTTTTTATTTTTTAAATTGGTTCAGCCTCATATTTTCCCTAATGGTTACAAATGATTTGAGGCTTGGAGCTATGAACTCTGCTTAGTGGAAGGTAATCCTACTCTGGGAGTCATTCACTGTGCCTGGGGGGAAGGAAAAAAGGAGTGTTTCATCTATTATCAATGTAAATGGCTGCACTGATGCTAAACTGTAACAACTATTAACTGTGGGTATGTGTTAATCCGTAATTACAGTTGAACCACTTTCCTGGAGTAACCAAAGATTTATCTATTTTGGGTATACTTTAATACCATGCGGTAAGTATGGAAATAAATTCCTCAAGCTATATAAAATCAGACTAAAGCCCATTTCCCTTAAATGTGCTCTCTAAAATCTGTGCCTTTCTATTTTCTATTGGAAATCCATATCGTAGTAAGTTACGCATTTTTCTAGCTGTTTTTCTTTATAACTTATTATCTTTTAAGTCCAAATATATTGAAGGAGCAGATAGCAGTGATACTAAAATAATGTTTAAACTAAACATTTTATTTTATTTACTTATTTATTTTTTTGTGATACGCAGGCCTCTCCCCGTTGTGGCCCCTCCCGTTGTGGAGCACAGGCTCTGGACACGCAGGCTCAGTGGCCATGGCTCACGGGCCCAGCCGCTCCGCGGCATGTGGGATCTTCCCGGACCGAGACACGAACCCGTGTCCCCTGCATTGGCAGGCGGACTCTCAACCACTGCGCCACCAGGGAAGCCCTCAACATTTTATTTTTAATCACATAGAACTTGTCTCGTAGTTCTAGTGAACTCCACTTATTGCCCCCCACCCCTCCCCATGAGTGGAGGTTGGAAGCTAAAGTACTGCTATGTGGGGGGATGGTAGGTGGCAGTACTTAAATGCAAAGGGAGAATGGTGTGCCAGTTTACTAAGTCAAATTAATGCTTTCAAATATAATGTGCAGAAACTATTTGCTTATTCATTATATCCTCATCACCTATTATGTGTCCAGAGTTTACGAGGACAGAGTCTTAGGAGGATGTAATCCAAGCCTAATTAGAGATACAGGCCAGCAAACATATCTACACTGCAGTGTGATAAGTGAAAACCGTGGAGGAAAGTATGCATTACAGTTACTTGGTCAACTTTGGTTGGAGAAGGCCAAAGAAGTCTTCAGAGAAGAAGTAATGATTGCACACACAAAGGTCTCCAACATAGGCACTGGAACAGAGAGCCCTGGATGTAAATCACGCTCTTCTACAGAGAAACTCACCCCATGACGTTGGGCACACTTACTCATCTGCACTCAGCTTTAGTTTCCAACAGGAGAAATATGATAAATAATACTAGTGAGGAAATTCATGTAAAAAGCTTTGCACAATCCTTGGTACATAGTAAATTCTCATTAGATGAGAATCTAAAGAACTCTGTGGAGTTCTTTGATAAGAGACCCTTGCACCTGTCCAAGGCTCCAGAGTCCCCTGGGAGGCAGCAAGAATGGGGGAGGGCGGTTGGAGTTGTGCTTCTTGGTGACATAAGGAGAAGGGAGCAAAGAAGGACCCTTGTGCCTCCTAAATCATCTTGAAACTCTTGAGAGCTGAACTGCAGCTGGTAGCACCCATGTCTCCCTGTCACAGATGAGCGAAACTGACCTCATTCAAACTCCATCCTCCCAGGAAATCTGTATTTGTGCAGCACTCCACAGCTTCTTATCTGAACCTCCAAAGAATCCATGCAACTAGCAGGCATGGAACACTATCCTTCTCCTAAAGGCGAGGGCCTTGCAGTTCAGAGAAGTTGAATAATATATGCGGTTGATAAAGCTTATAAGGGTTGAGCCAGGACTTGACTTTAGGTTCACATTGGTATAATGAGGAAATTGTGTTGGTTCATACACAATTTATCCATGGCAAAGTGTCCTGGAATAGTGAGAGTAGAATTATAATCTTCGGTGGGAGAGAGAACGAACCAGTAGCCTGCTGCTGTACTAGCAGCAGGAGTCCCTATCATTTGTAGTTTTAAATATTCAAGATAGAGACTTACCCCTGGGCTCCCACCCCAGGTTTACATGGCCTCCAGTTCATAGCAGGTTGTATGTACTCTTCCCATGCCTACCTTCGTGGCAGCCCATGGCTCACACCTCCACTTCTGATTGCATTGTTTCATCTCTTTTCAGCTTTGCTCTAATTTCCAGCATTTCCACTCTATTACTTTTGTATATTTTTTATATCTAAGATGACAGCCCCCTGCCATACTGACCTGCCTACTGGGCAGTCCAATTTATCTCCCCAGCTACCACGGATCACCTTTTTGTTGGTGCTCTGGTTACAAAATTGCATAGGTTTTGAATGGACTGTCTCTAACTTTATGTTTCCCATTAGTCCTGTTACTTGATCCCTCAGCTTCTGATAAGGAATATGTATTTACTTTATTAAACACTTTATTCCCATTATCATATGAGATCAAGAACAGGTATTGTAAAGCAAGTTCTGTAATTGAGTTTTATTATTACTCCCATTTTACAGAGGAAAAAGTGGAGACTCTGAGAGGTTAAGTAATATTTCCAAGTGGCAGAATTGGAGTTAAAGCCAAGGTCTGCCTGACTCTATTCAGATGTGTAGATTGTGGCTACCATATTGGATAGCACAGCTCTAGACCATTGTGCTGTGCTCCCTGGTGTCAGTTCTCTGCGTTTAATGGCGCTCTGGACTTGCAGTTTGTGAAATTTTAAAATAATGCCAAATGACCTGCCAATTGGGAATGCAGAATCAATGCTCAGAGTCATAAAATGGTAGTTTTATAAGGAACGCTTTGTTTTGTTCATATTATTATGAAGTATGGTGTTAGGATTTAAAAGAGTGTTTGATTTCCTGTTTTTGTTTTGTTTTTTTTTTCTCCCAAAGCCACATACATGTGGTTAGCCTGAAAAAGAGAAAACTGGGAAATATTATAAAGCAGAGTACAAGTATCTGAAAGGCAATTTTATGAGAAAAGGCTAGATTTCTATGTAACCAAACGGGCATGACTGGGAACAGTGGACATGACCACAAGAATAACAATGGATAAAGGACAGTCAGCTCTGTTGGGAGAGAGAGAAGACCACCTTGGAAGGCAGTGGACTCCTAGCACTGGAGCTGTTCGTGCAGAGTCTAAACAGCCACTTGGTGGGCACGTTGTAAAGCCAGCCCATGCACTGGAACATAATTGGCTTGCATTCTTATATCACCAAGAGTCTGTGAGTTTGGAATGACAAAATATGTTTTTAAGCTTTGCATGATTCCCTTCTAAATCTAAATTTAGACCTCAGTATATAGATTTTGGCACCATAGTGAAGATGTCTGTCTAGTGTAAATGTTCAACATACAGTCAGTAAACTCCCTTGAAAACTCCCTTGTGTGATGCCTACCATTGGGTAGAGCTTGGATCTCTGCAAAAGAAAATAACATGCCTTCTTGTTTTATTTTGGAAACATCCAATAAGGATCCTTTAGCTTTTGAATTGATGTAGTGATTTCAAGAGCATACCACCAAAATGAAATCTGCATTTCAGTAGATGTATCATTGATTTGTTATCTACCCTAAGAAGCAGAATATGGTTGCAATCTGAGGATTACTTGTTCCAAAGACAGTGGTGGAGAGGTGAGTCTAAATAATGATAAAACACCCAAAGTCAGAAGGAGCCTTGTAGTTATCTTAGCGTTAAGTACAAATCAGACCACAGTAGTCATGTTAGAGTCTCAGGATGACTTGCTATACATTTTGGATAGATTAGGTCAGTGTTCCTAATACATATGAATTGTTAGGGACTGAATTGTGTCACCCCCCCAAATTCATATGTAGACACCCTAAACCCCCAAATACCTCAGAATGTGACTGTATTTGGAGATAGAGCCTTTAAAGAGGTAATTAAGTTAAAATGAGGCAATTAGGAAGGGTCTTAATCCAATCTGGCTAGTGTCTTTATAAGAAGAGGAGATTAGGATAACACCATGAATGCATGCAGAGAGAAAAGGTCGTGTGAGGACACAATGAGAAGGCAGCCATGCAAGCCAGGAAGAGAGGCCTCAAGAGAAATCAGTCATTCTGACATCCTGATCTTGGACTTCCAGCTTCCAGAACTGTGAGAAATACATTTCTGTGGTTTACGGCACCTTTTCTGCGGTATTTTGGTATGGCAGTCCCAGAAAACTAATACATGAATTATCTGGGGATCTTCTTAAAATGTGCATTCTGATTCAGGAGGTCTGGGGTAGAGCCTGAGACTACATTTCTAATGCTTTGAGTAGCAAAGAGCTAGGTTGGGTTGCAGCAACAATTTTATCCCGAAATCACAATGGCTTAACAAAATAAAGTTGACTTCTTGTTGTGCATCTAAAGAGAGTGGGCTTGAGTGAAGCCATCCACACAGGCAGTCAGTAGCCTTTCAGGAACTTACACTGACAAAGTCTTTTCCCTACCTGCAATATCATTTGTTGCCAAGTCAGGGAAAGAAGGCGTTGAAAGGCTGCCCGTCCACATAACTTCTGCTTATATCCCATTGGGCAGAACTAGTCATGCGGTCTTGCCTAGCTGCAAGAAGTCTGGGAAGTGTAGCCTTCCTTGTGCCCAGAAATGAGAGGCTACCTGGATACCAGTGATGGTAATTCCACTACACTAGTAATTTCCACTACACTTCCATTCTGATTTTTCCCTTTCAGACATTTCACTGCTATCTGGCAATAGTGCTGAATGGGAACAGGAACACACTTGTTTTCCACTGGAGAGACGGAATGGTATTATCTTCCCCTTATAACCCACTAAACTATATTGTAAACAGATATTTGGGGTGGTGAATACAATTTATACCCTCAAGATATTAATATTAGGCTCTCTTTCCCTCGTGATGCTCTTTCAGAGACCATTCAAGATGCAGATCACTGGGGAAGATGTTAAGGAGTTTCACATTTTATTATTTTATTACTATTATTATTCTCAGTCCATGTATTCTTCCACGATATTTTAGAAACATAAACTTGCCCCCAGATTTCCATTTCCTTAGAGGTTTGGAATATATTCCTAGAAGCTATCTTTCAGAGAATCAGTCTGATTGCAAGTCTTTGAGAAACTCTAAAGTCTAGTTTACAGAAAAGAAAGAGAGGATTGTAAAGAAAACAATGGTGTGAGTTTGGCCCTTGACAGGATGAGAAGCTTAGAGATCAGAATGTGGAAAAGGGTGGGAACATGAAGGCATGAGCAAGAGGTTCAGAGGACCACTTTTTAAAGGCTTCTCTCTAAAAGCAAGGAATAATAGTATCCTAGTCTAGGCCATAAGAGAAGTCTCAATAAATTTAAAGGAATTAAAATATATAGGAAATGTTCTCTGGCCACACACAGTATTAAATTAGGGGTCAACATAATTACACTATCTGTAAAATATCCAAATATTTGCAAAGTTAAAAATATACTAGAATGTAATCTACGAACTAAAAATCATGAGACATTAGAAAATATTTTGAAATAAATGATAATAAAAGACAATCTATCAAATTTGTTGGATGAAGCTAAAGCAGTGGTTAGAGGGTAATTTGTAGGTTTGAGTGATTATATCAGAAAGGAATACATGTATAAAATCAGTGATCTGTGGTCAACCTTAAGTAATTAGGAAGAGAGGAAATTAAACCCAAAGTTAACTTTTAAAAAGGAAATTCTAAAAATAAGAGTGGAAATAAATGAAATAGAAAACATGAGCAAGGAGGAAACAAAGTCAAAGCTGGTTCTTTGAAAAGATCAATACAATTAATTTAACCTTAGCTAGACTGATCAAGGAAAAAAGAGAGAAAAATAATTACCAATTTTAGGAATGAAAGAAGAGTTGTTATGATATATTTCACAGATATGAAAACAATAATAAGAGAATATGGTAAATAATTTTAAGAATTACCAATTTCATGAATGAAGTATATTTTCCACAGACATGAAAACAATAATAAGAGAATGTTATAAATAATTTTATACCAATTAATTTGGAAACTTAGATAAGATGACTACATTTCTTTAGAACATATTTTATCAAGATTGACACAATAAGAAATAGGAAGTCTGACTAGGCTATAGCTGCTAATGACATTGAATTAAATTTAAAATTTTTCCAGAAAGAAAACTCCAGCCTCAGATGACTTCACTGGTGAATTCTATCGAATATTTAAGGAAGAAATAACATCACTCTCTTTCAGAAAATAGAGAGGAAGAAAACAGTTCCCAGTTCAAGTAATGAGGCTGAAATTACACGGATATCAAAAACAGACAGGGTTTTTAGAAATTTCATGTAAAAATCTAAAATTCTAAAAATCTTACATGTTCTGGTATAATGTTATAAGTCATAATTCTAGTTATTACTTTAAAATGTATATCTCAGAAATAACTAAATTTCCTTGTCAATTGCATTATTATGAACTTTCATCAAATCTTTAACCGTGGTCATTTTTAAGTCTTCTGTCATTTACAGACAGTTCTGGGTGTACTCTGATGCTTTCGCAAAAACGTTCCTATATAAGGGTTTCATCTTCAAGGAATTCATGGTAAAGATTCTGACAAGTACAGGTTTCTGGTAACTGACTATACTGCTGAACTGAATGAATAAGCATTTTCAGAACTCTGATGGAAAACTGATGAATTCATAAAAGTGCTAACAAAAGATCAAGATGAAAAAAAATTAATTACATGGGACTGAGTGAACTGATGAGGATGATTATAATTTTTGTGACTTTCTGTTTGAATAAAAAAGAATCTCACAAGGACTCAGAGGCAAAAAATACACAAATCAGTTTTCACTGCAAAGTAAAGGTGCTGTTACAGTGGAGGGTTACTGGACTGATTGTCAATATTATGACATAGTATGAGTGTGTTTCGTGTTTGGTAATTGCAATCATTGTTGCTTTTGTTGTGGTCATCCATTTACAATGCTTGGTGTCAGTTTATTTATCTCTTGTAAAAATAAAATACAGTGTATGTGTGTGAATAAAATAAAATAAAAAGTCAAAAAAAAAACCCACCAGACGGGGTGATTACAAGAAAATTACAGAAAATACACCTTATGAATACAGACACAAAAATCCTTATCAAAATATTAGCAAATTACATTTAGCAATGTGTAAAAAGAATAATAGGGCTTCCCTGGTGGCACAGTGGTTAAGAATCCGTCTGCCAATGCAGGGGACAATGGTTCGAGCCCTGGTCCGGGAAGATCCCACATGCTGCGGAGCAACTAAGCCCGTGCGCCACAACTACTGAGCCTGCGCTCTAGACCCCATGAGCTACAACTACTGAAGACTATGAAACATTGCTGAGAAGAATTAAAGAAAATCTAAATAAAGGGAAATATGTAACATATTCATGGATAGGACGACTCAAAATTGTTAAGATGTCAATATTCTCTGAAGTGATCTGAAAAGTCAGTGCAGTCCCAGTGAAAATCTAAGCAGAAATCGGCAAGCCAATTATAAAGTTCATATGGAAATGCAAAGGACCTACAATGGCCATTTTTCATTTTTGAAAAAGAAAAACAAAGTTGATAGGCTGACACTTCTCAAAGGTGAAGTGCTAGTAGGACTTCCCTGGGGGCGCAGTGGTTGAGAGTTCCGCCTGCCGATGCAGGGGACACGGGTTCGTGCTCCGATCCGGGAAGATCCCGCATGCCGCGGAGCGGCTGGGCCCGTGAGCCATGGCCGCTGAGCCTGCGCGTCCGGAGCCTGTGCTCTGCAACGGGAGAAGCCACAGCAGTGAGAGGCCCGCGTACCACAACAAACAAACAAAAAAACAAACCAAAAAAAGTGATAGTAATCAAGACGATGTGCATTTTTTGTTAAAGGATAGACAAATCTAGCAATGGAACAAGTAAATAGAAAGTCCAGCCATTCATCCACGAGTATAAGACCAAATGTTTGTCAAAAATACAAAAACAATGCAACCATTTTCAACAAATTGTTCTGGACATGTTGCGTGAATTGTTGCGTGAACATGTGGTTAATGTCATCCCCTGACCCCCGCCCCAGCCCCAGACTGTTAGCGGCTCCAGGGAAAGGCTCATGTGTAGTTTTGCTCACCAGCACCTAGCACAGTGCCTGGCACATGGCAGGTAAACAATAAATATTTGCTGGAGAAATGGTGACTGGCAAAAGCAAGTGAAACAGTGAAACTCTGCCGTCCATCCTTCCCTCCCTCCTCTAATTCCAAACATACACCACCCTCCCCCAGACTGCCTTTGGAGGCTTTCTCTTCACCTTTGCCCTTTCCCTGAGTTGGTTAGTACCAGCCTTTACTTGTGTACAGTGTGTAGAGGAGGGGAGTGGAGGGGGCAGGTGTTGGGCAGCAGGGAGATTTGTCTCTTAATGGCAGCCTCAGAGCCATAACCCTGCCCTTAAGGAACCCTGCAGTAGGAGGCTTTGACAGTGATTAAGAAATCCGCAGCCCTCTGTATTCCCTCCTAAGAACTTTTACACGGGAGGGCACTCCAGGCCGCCTCTCACTGCTCTCCGGCTTGGGGTTTCATGCTTATCTGTATTATTCATATGTTGAACTTGTACTGCCTCCCTGATTGCTCTTAGGAGCCTTAGTTGTGAAACTCTCCTATCTTTTGGCAAGATTTGCCTTGTTAAAAAGGGGCAACATGGCAATATATTGTTACTCTGCCTTCGCTGCCGCTTTATCTTTCTTTTCCTTTTTTTTTTTTAACATCTTTATTGGAGTATACTTGCTTTACAATGGTGGGTTAGCTTCTGCGTTATAACAAAGTGAATCAGCTATACATATACATATATCCCCACATCTCCTCCCTCTTGTGTCTTCCTCCCACCCTCCCTATCCCACCCCTCTAGGTGGTCACAAAGCACCGAGCTGATCTCCCTGTGCTGTGCGGCTGCTTCCCACTAGCTATTTTACATTTGGTAGTGTATATATGTCCATGCCACTCTCTCACTTTGTTCCAGCTTACCCTTCCCCCTCCCTGTGTCCTCAAGTCCATTCTCTATGTCTGCGTCTTTATTTCTGTCCTGCCCCTAGGTTCTTCAGAACCTTTTTTTTTTTAAGATTCCATATATATATGTTAGCATATGGTATTTGTTTTTCTCTTTCTGACTTACTTCACTCTGTAAGACAGACTCTAGGTCCATCCATCTCACTACAAATAACTCAATTTCGTTTCTTTTTATGGCTGAGTAATATTCCATTGTATATATGTGCCACATCTTTATCCATTCATCTGTCGATGGACACTTAGGTTGCTTCCATGTCCTGGCTATTGTAAATAGATCTGCAGTGAACATTGTGGTACATGACTCTTTCTGAATTATGGTTTCCTCAGGATATATGCCCAGTAGTGGGATTGCTGGGTCATATGGTAGTTCTATTTTTAGTTTTTTTAAGGAACCTCCAAGCTGTTCTCCATAGTGGCTGTATCAATTTACATTCCCACCAACAGTGCAAGAGGGTTCCCTTTTCTCCACACCCTCTCCAGCATTTATTGTTTGTAGATTTTTTTGATGATGGCCATTCTGACTGGTGTGAGGTGATACCTCATTGTAGTTTTGATTTGCATTTCTCTAACGATTAGTGGTGTTGAGCATTCTTTCATGTGTTTGTTAGCCATCTGTATATCTTCTTTGGAGAAATGTCTATTTAGGTCTTCTGCCCATTTTTGGATTGGGTTGTTCGTTTTTTTTGATATTGAGCTGCATGAGCTGCTTGTAAATTTTGGAGATTAATCCTTTGTCAGTTGCTTCACTTGCAAATATTTTCTTCCATTCTGAGGGTTGTCTTTTCGTCTTCTTTATGGTTTCCTTTGCTGTGCAAAAGCTTTTCAGTTTCATTAGGTCCCATTTGTTTATTTTTGCCACTTTATCTTATTCTCTGCCTTCAAAAGCATGAAGGGAAAGTACTCTTACAATCCCACGGACAGGGGACGCTTATAGCACCACAGTCCTCTGTAGAGTATCCATCCCTGGCTCTAGGGGTCAGAAGTTCAAACATTTAGCTGGAAGTGTATTAACTTACTTTCTTTTCCCAATTTTTTATTTTGAAATAATTGTACACTCTCAAGAAGTCACAAAAATAATGTACAGAAAGGTCCCATGCCCCCTTCACCGTACTTTTTGTTTTAATTTATAAATGTAACATAGGAGCAACATAAAATTTGAGTACAAAAGTATGTAAAGTACAAGTTTCTCCCATTAATAATTCTGTCAATATCCTAGCAGTTTTATATGCATAAATGCATATATGAAGACAATTGGAGCTGTTTATCAAAAAATGGGATCATGCTATACAGCAACCTTATTTTCTTACCAGAATCTAAGTCAAAAATCTTCCCGTGTCAGTGGCCAGAGCTGCCGCAAATTCTGGTAAACAGGTATGTAAAAGAGAAAATATTTCAAACACTCATATTCAGAAAATGTGGCATTTTTTGGGGGGAAATTTACTTGAGAAAAGTTAGTAAGAATGAGCACACTTCAATTCCAGACTCACTTATAAAAAAAAAAGGCATGTTCTAAGGGAAGCTCAGCTGCTTCCTGTTTTCAGTCACATTATCCTTTTCTGGAAACAAACACCTGTCTTCAGGAAAAGCTTCAGGTGGGTCATTACTGGTATATCTCCAAATTTAATAACCAGTTGTTTCCTTTCAAACCTCAATCTCCTTGTTTGAACAGGTAAGAAGTCTGCCACTTGTTTCAAAAATGACCTTTTGGCCAGCTTGCTGGACAGGGCTCAGGGCATTCCTTTGGGAGTCATTAGGGACGGGTGAGACCAATTAAGATCAAGTCAGGACAACACAGTGGGAAGGTGACCAGAAGCCATGGCAGCAGGTGGAGGGGAGCGGGGTCCTCCCGAGTGGGTGGGCACGGGATCGGCTCAGTCCGGGCTTCCTCCCAAAGGAGATGCCCAGAGGCCGCCGACTGCCTTCTGACAGCATCCCCAGGAGGGAATGGTGAAGTGCAGCGTTGTGGATGACAGCTGCCGTTTTGAAGGGCTCAGGTACTGGAGGGGCAGCCCCTGGGGCAGGAAACTTTCTCGGTTCACCCTTTGGATTCATCTCTTCTCCCCCAGCTCAGATCAGGAGGGCTCTGACCTGAGGGGATTGCAGTGTATGATGATAGCACCCGAGGGTGAGGGGAAATAGCTTGTAAAAAGGTCAAGGTCTCTCCCTGAATCTTCACAGAGGCTGGAAAGTGGGACTCCTTCCCTCAGAGGAGAATCAGAATGATTTAATACTCCTTTGCCTCATTGCCCCTCACATGCCACCAATTCCCTTCTCTGTTACCCTCAGCTGACCGTGGTCCCAGTGGAAGGCTTACTGAACTTTCCTGACCCAAGCCTGGCTTTTTCTGTCAGGTCTAGGTAGATGATTGGAGAATGTGTCTGACTCTTCCAAACAGTTTCTTAGTGGAAAAGATTCACTTCCTACTATTAGCTGGACTTGCCATTCTCCCATGCTTTTACATTTTGAATCCACTAGGCCTCCCAAGCCTGAACCCCAGGAGGCATTGTACACCCCTCTCTCCATCAGCCCACACACCCAAGACCTGCCCTTCTCTTCTCCATAATAATAACTCTCCACTCCCATCACCACTGTTTGAGTTCAGTCATTCATTTGACAAGTATTTGAGTACTCGTGTGCCAGCCTCTGGGCATGGGGATGTGCAGACTCAGGCGTCACCATCCTTGCCCTCCTAGAGCATATGGCTTAGGAAATTAAAGTCTTCATCAGTTTTCCTCAGGCCTTCTCACTGGGTTTCTCTGTTCATTCTCAGATTTGCTAACCAGTTCATCCCCTGTGTAATGTCCAGCACATTAAAAAAAAAAACAAAAAAGAAACTAACAAATAAACCCCCCAAACCACATCTTCATCCTGTCTCTCTTCCTGGTGGTAAGAGGGGAAGAAGCACTAGATGAAGAAGTCGGGGAGCAAAAGATGAATTTTAGCTCTTCCACTGTCCATGTGACTTCTGAGAAGTCTCAGTTCCCTAACCTTGAAAATGGAGCTGGAGTAGATAACACAACACTGTAATTTGTACTGATTTTAAAAATACCTATAGCTTGTGATGGAGCTTTACAGGGTCTTATTCAATCCTCATAACGACCCTAGAAAGGATACTATTTATTGAGCACAGGGCTCACCTACTCAGCATTAGATTAGATTAGAATTGAACATCAGGGCCAAAAACCTAAAAATAAAATAAACCACAATAGTTTAAGAAAATGATTCTTCAAATAGCATCTAAACTTGTAGTCTTCCATGGGTCAAGAGCCCCGAGTAGTGACCACTCTCGTCCACCGATCCCAACAGGACTTAGGTAACCCCACAGCCTAGGGGCCGTGCAGGGGCTGGACCAGAAGCCAGCAGGGGCTCAGGGGAGGGTCAGTGTGAGCAGAGTGGGCTCGGGAGCCCCTACCAGGGGCTACGGGGACACCAGAGGGCCTCATTTTTGCTTCTCATTCTCTGACTGTCCCTCTCTCTTTTTATCTCTGTATCTCTTTATTTCTCTCTTTTTTCTGATTATCTTTATAGCTCTCTTTTTTTTTTATATGTTGTTAAAATGTCTCTCTTTTTTGGGAGGGAGGGAATTATTTCTTCCTTTCTCATCCCCCCTTAATTATTAACTATATGCTTTGGGTCAAATTATGGGCACCTGTTTCCTTATCTGTAAATAAAGCAAAATGGCACAGACACACACATTGGTCTGCTTCACCAGGCAGGATGTTAAAGCCCTGTACTTACAGTAATTGATGGAATTCTGTCAATTATGAGGTTCTTTATTACAAATTCCATTCTCCAGATGAGAACACTGAGGCAAACATGTTAACTGACTTGCCTCAGGTTACACAGCTAGTAGGTCACAACCCTGTTATTTGAATCCTGGCCACGTGGCTTCAGAGCCCTTGACCTCGCCCCAGGCTCATTCTCAAAGAGGAGAAACTGTGAATCCCCAAAAGCAGTGGCAGGCATAGTAGCACTGGGGTCATCCCGAGGTTATCTGCCTGTGAGAAAGACATCAAAGCACCCCCAGGACATAATAGATCAATAATTGGTGATTGCTTTGGGCTAAAGATCTGGCTTTTGCCAAGCTTTTGTTCTACTGAGTGAGGTGTCGAAACTGGGGGAGGTGACTACAGGCAGCATGGCTGGAAACAGGGGAGGGGAGCCTGGGAGTCAGGGAGAGAACTGGGCATGGACAGATGCTATGATGGAAAGAGCAATCTGAGGGGGAAAAGACTGAGATTGGAGGCATTTTAGGGCTTTAAACCAGGTGGGATGGAACATTCTACTTATCTCCCCACAAATCTTCCTCGCTAGTCATTAGTGCTTTACGAGCTTAATTGGTGTTTTTAACATCTAGTTAACCTTTGACCTGAGTCAGGTGAGATTAGTTCGGCTAATGAATCCAATCACGCTGGCTTCTACCCATGAGTCCGTTCGCCTAATCTCTCCGTGCGTGCACTAGACTGGCACTCTAGGAAGTTTCACGTCGGTGAAAGACGCTCTCCAGGACCACACATGGTGAGTGGTCAGCCCCTGGGTATGCATCTTGTGAATACGACCCCAGATGCTGAGTTTATCCCTTTCTAGCTCCGCCAGGGATCCCCGGTCTCCTGTTCCGTGGTGCTCCCCAGACGAGCAAGTGAAGCGCACAGCTTTGTTATTTCTACCCCCGTGTCTCTGTTCCCCACGGGTCACACGTTCGTAGAGAAATGCCGCAGCCTCACTCCCACCGGCCTCTGCTTCCCCGTCATCTCTCATCATTTCCCACTTGTTGTTGTCAACTCATCAGAGGAGGTGTCCCCACAGTGACAATGATAACGGACACTCAGCAGATAGACCTGTGCGTTAGCCGTGCCGTGTGCCAAGGTTCTTAAAGGATTCTGAGGCAGGCAGTGAAGTGTTGGTGGCTAAGGAGTGTTCTCGTATCAGCACCCCAAAGTCAGGCTCTGCCCCAAGAGAGCCACTTGAAGGCAGCGCAGCAGAAAAAGGTAGAGGGGGGTCCTCCTTCCACGCAGGGCAACTGAGAGAGGTGGGCCCTGGCCGGGACTGCCTGCAGGGGAGAGGGAGGAAGCGTGGAGGCCGCGCTGGCCTCACCTCCAGCCCCACCAGCTGGCCCCAGTGAGGGCTCTGGAATGCATGCGGAGGGAGGTCCTAGGTGCCAAGGAGCTGCTGGGCCCGAGCAGCCCGAGGAAATACCTGCCTGAGCCCCTCCCTTCCCCTCCGCCCTGCCTGTCACGACTTTGGGTGAAAAGGGCTCTGAGAGGAACGGGACGCACGCTGCAGCTCATTAACCTCTGGAGCCCCCGTGTCCACCACGGGCTGCCTGACACACAGGAGGCGTTCAGCGGAGCTGCTGTCAGCTGAGCAGATTAAAACGGGAAATCATGATTACCATTACTGGGCTTATGATACAATCATTGCTCAAAATTTTAAAAAAACAAACAGAAAAACCCCAAACGAATAAGACATGAAGAAGCGGGTGGGGAAAGAGAAAGGAAAAAAAAGGAAGCTTTGGGGTCACGGGATACTTCAAAGGCAGAGGCCTGGGTGGGGCATTCCTGTCCTTTGCTCCCCCCCACCCTCCTGAGAATAAACACATCCAATGTGAGGAGGGAGAAGCCAGAGTCTGGGGCCGGGAGAGGATCAGCCGGGTCTGCGAAGGGCAGGTGATTTTGCCGCCAGCCCAGAGGCAGGCCTCCGTAAGCTCCTGTCCTGAGACTCTGGCTGACAGGCCTCCTCGGTGAATATAAAAATACCTGAAGGACCGGGCTTTTCACAGCAGGCGCTTTTCCTCTTTGAAGTTCACAGGCCGAAACAAGTTGCCTTTGCAGCCTCACACAAACCGCATGCAGAGAAAAGAAAACGCCGGTAATGCAGCAATTTTTTTCTCCCTTCACTTTGTCTGAATCAAGTAGGAGTTTGTCCGTTTAAACTGTCTGCAGCAAATGTAAATTCTAAGCCTGAAAGTCATTCGGGGAATACTAGCAGTGCACACTGAAGAAAAAGGTGACTTCAGAGAGGTGGCTTGGAGGGGCGGTGTGCCGTAGGGGCCTTGGAAATCAGTATCGCCCGCCACGCATGGAGGCATCTTTGCCTTTTTGTGTTTTAGCAAAAGAGAGGGCAGCAATCCATCTATTTGGCCTGGATTTCTAATTGTGTGACTCCTTAAGATTCTCCCTGAAGTATTCGGATTTTTTTACTCTTTAGAAAAGAAAAGGCTATTCAGAGCAAGTGGTTTCATTAGTAAATGTTAGTTTCTACTTTCTGTGTGTGCGGACTGGAAGAACTAATTCTAAGTCCAGGATGAAGCAAAAATGATCAGTGCTGAGGGGAAAATAAATGAATCCCTTTCCAAGAGTAGGACAGAGAAGGACTAAGTGAGGAATTAAGTCTGGAGTTGGGATTATGGGCAAACGCTGTCCTTCCCTTCTCATTTTTATCAGGTCTTCCTAGATGAAGGAAGTGTTTCTAGGCTATCTTCAGAAGGGAGAGAGCCCTGGGCCTGCTCTTGACTGAGAAACTGTTCTCAATGCTGATTTATCTCTGCAGACTGCAGGGCTCTTCTTGAACAGAGATTTCAAAGAGTTAAACTACTTCCATATGTCCAGCATGAGAATGGAGTTTGTAGCCTTTGGCAACCTCGTCTGAATCCAGCTGCAGCTGCTACCTGTGTGTTCCACTGTGTGTGTGTGTGTGTGTGTGTGTGTGTGTGTGTGTGTGTGTGTGTGTGTGTGTGTGTGTGTGTTCGTGTTCGCACACACACACCCGCACACCCATGTGTGCAGTGACATCTGAACCGTGTTCTGACTGTGTCAATGAAACTGTTATGTCTTTGTTGGGGGAGATATTAATTCTGAGCAATTACCGCTCCTTCTCCCCTCCCTCCCACCCCCTTCCCTCCCTTCATCTGCTCAGCAAGGACCATGGACCATGTCAAACAATATACAACAGAGAAGAATGCAAATAAACTTTAGTCTGCATAGCCCCAGCAAAGCAGTTAGCCGCCCACTTGCAAGATACTTAACTCTTGTACACATGATACACAAAGAACGCTAGCTACTTTCACCAATCCCTTTAGACCAAAAAAAAAAAAAAAAAAAGGCAAAAGAACTGATCCTTGTCTTTCTATCTGTGAGGTTGCAGTAGTTCCTCCTGCTAATAAAGGAGCTTTTCCCATGATGCAGTGTGATAAGGATTGGCCTACATGTAGTCCAGAAAGCCACCGCCGATGTTTTCTTGATTAGGTGTCTTATCTTCCATTGAGCTGCATCTGATGAAGATTGCTGACAGCATAATGGCTGGGAAAACATCGGACAGCTCCATAAAATGGCAGCTATGTTATGACATGTCAGCCAGGACCTGGTGGATGGTAAGTTTGATGGGATCCCATTTTTTTCCACCCACCCGCCCCCAAACTTTCCGCCCCCCTGCTTTATTGTTCCATGCACATGTTATAAAGTTCCCTGCCTGCAGAAAGTTCAAGCTGAAGTTGTGGGAGCCTGGGGTGGCTCCGCACACCAGTGTGCAAGATAGGATTTCCCCGCTATTGTGGCCAGGGACATAGACCTGCTTTTTTTAAAAAAAGGCAGTGTGAGTTTTTGTTCACTTCTTGAAAAAAAGAAAAATGCAAATGGTACAGTCGGCCCTGGGCTGGCTTGTGTGAAATGTATGGAGGTGGGACAGTCAGTGGGAGACTGGAGCCTTCTTGCCTAATTGTTCTTGCATTAGTCTTAGAACAGGGTAATGTAGTTCTTTCTGCAGCTTCTCTGAATAATGATTGAGATAGTGTATTGTATCATGTTGTGTGCGGTTCCCTCATCAGTATGCGACTGTCCCCCACGCTTCGCCTTAATTTGGAATCCACCTCCCTTTCAATGAATACTGTAACTGGAGCAACCACTGATTACTATGCCACTCAGTGTAATTAAATTTAGTTAATGAGGATATGCATATTCAGTTCATTATTTTTCTTTGCTCTGGCAAATGTGTGTGGGTTTGTTGTTGCTGGTTTTTTTTTTAATCCTCATATTTGTCCAGCTGCAAATTTGGGGAAGCGAAAAAGCAGCATAAAAATTCAGGACATTGATGAATCCGGTGATTGAACTTTAAAAATAATATTGGGAGGAGAGAAGTCGTAACGTTCTTTAACCAGAATGCTGGGATTCAAGGCTCTAGTTTTGGGAAAGGAAACCTTTCAGATCAAAAAACTGCTACATGAAAAATTTCAATCTAATGATTCCTGTTTTGTGGACAATGGTCTCTTGTATGCAATAGTCGTGACATGAATGGGCAAACCTTCTGCAGGGAAGCATTCCAGTATGAATATTAAGTTCATTCTTGGGTTAATTCATCTGAGCATTTATTGCCTTTTTTCTTTCCTTCCTTCCTTTCTTCCATTTCTTTCTTTTCCTTTCTCTTCTTTTCTTCCTCTCTTTCTTTCCTTCTGCCCCTTTCATTTACATATTGATTGCTTTTTGCTTGCTGGCTTTGATAACTATTATGCTTACTGCAAGGGCTGTTTTCCCTCAATTAGTACAGTGTGAAACAATGGGCACTTTATTCTAGGTAGGGAGGGCTATGGTCAGCCCAGCCCTGGTGGTCAGCCCATCTCCCGTGCCCAGATGAAAGAGAGCACCTTCCGATTAGTCCGGGCTGCTGGCGCTGCTAGGCAAGAGGGTTTCTTATTAATGTGTTTGAATTTCCCGAAAGGTGGATGCTATGCTGTTGCTTCTGGGCTCTTCCTGAGGGCTCAGTGTGCAGAAGTTTCCCTGTACACTGCAGCTCTTCCCTGCGCCTTCTCACCAATGTGAGATGTGGCAGCCTGCAGGAAAACTTTTCCGCCGCTGCTACTTGTTGCTGTTTTGAGTTTCAGAAAGAAAGGCCAGTTCCTCAAGGAAAGACAGAAGCCTCTCTCTCTCTTTCTGTCTCCCTCCCTCTCTCTCGCTCTCTCCCCATTTCTCTATCTCTCCCTCTCCCTCCACCATTTTACTCCAGTTGAAATACATTTTACAAGTGATAGAAGGTCTACGGTGGCAAATGTTCATTGATGGTTGTATCTCTCAGACTTTAGCACTGGTTTGTGCATGGGTGCAGTGACCTCTTAAAATAACTGGCAGATAATTTGGAGAAAGATATTGCAAAATGAGTATGTAAAAGATTTGCTCGACATGACTGTACCAAGAATTGGAAGTGGTGTTTGAATCGTTACTGTGCCTCTTCGTTATCATTTTAGAATGTTCCCAGAAGCGAGTTTTAAAATCAATGTTTTTACTAAATGAAACATTTCTTTTCTGTTGGAAAAAAAAGTCAAAGGTTTTACTCTAACTTTTTTTTTTATACTTAAAAACTGAGATTCACATGGGTAGACTGAGATAATCACTGTAAATATTTCGCCCTTAAGCTTCATCATTCTGGTTCTGTGCAGAGAGATCTTAGCTTCCCAAGAGAAGTATGTTGTGAATACTATTGTAAAGGTTTGTGTAAGCTGATTATTCATTTTTTAAAAAATTATGTTCTCTTATTGCCTGAGAAGATGCAGAATGTGTATAGGGACAGGTTCAGAGGTAAAATATTACGTGAAAAATGTTTGCATAAATTATTTTCATATTTTACCTTCGTTAGGTTACATGAATAATATGTAAGTTTCTTATTAAGGACAATTCAGTTTTAATAAGCTTGGTTAACTTGGGAAAAAATATCTAAGCAGTTAATATATTATGTGTCACTGAAAACTTGGAATGACGTGATTCATGGAAAACCTAATTAATTAAACTAAATTATTGCTTATTGTTAATAATATATCAGAAGAGGGAGGAAAGTGCATGCGAGCTACTTTATACCATGATTCCCCTGTTTTGGATTTAAGGAATAATTTTAAAAGGTGTTTTAAGATTCTTACCAACTAGTTTATTGTGATTCTTCTCTCACCGTGACATTGCTTCTTTTATTTTTACAATTACTCTGGGACTTTTGTGTAAGAAAGGATATTGTATCCTTATTTGGCTTAATCAAATGAAGTTTTAGTAACCAAATCCTGAATTCCAAAGCTACGGTGTTCAAGTATCCCGGCAATTGCTTCCTGACTTATTGTCTGTTTCACTTAGATTCTCTTATTGTGTGACAATGATCATAAATTCTACTTGACAGGGAAAAAACCCAAACAAGTCGTAGTTGTCCAATTCTACATCTGTTTTCCTTCCTAGATAGGCATGTTTTAGTAAAACAGAGGGAGGAAAAACATTTTATTGAGACAGCTAAAAATAAACAAACACAAGAAGAGCGAATTCGTGTGTGTGTATGTTGAATATGTACATACATGCAGTTTTTTTAATAAGGCAACCATATATGTTTTACTTCTTTAGATCATTTTGCCTGTTAGTTCTTTCAAAGAGAAAAATCATGTAAGCAGTTTAAATTAAAGTTGGTTGGCTATATTTAGAGCTCTGTTGATGACCTTTCACATTACTTAAAAGGAAATACCACTTGGAATGTATTAAAGATGTGTCTTATAAATAGCACTGTTTCATTAATGGTTATTGATGATGCTGTATGTTTCCTTTTGAACCACTGAAAAATTAAAAAAATAATTTTGGACTTTCCATTCTATTTTGTACTGCTTATTTACAGCTCTTTGTGAGACTTATTAGAACTTCTTTGTTAGCTATTTAAAACTTCAGGGTAACGGGTATGCACCAGGCATTATTTTTTTTTCTAAATTTCATAAGACTAATCCTTTGATCCCACAGAACCAGGACAGAACATTTGTAAATTTACCTTAATCATGAAAGACAATTATATAAATATTAATCCATAAAATTAATTCAGAAAACTAATTGCTAGTCTGAGACTTGAAATTCTCACGGTCTCGTAAATATTAATCAAAGGAAACAGGCAGGTAAACATAAAAATTTAACCCGTTCTCACATTATCAAAGGCACAAAGGTGGTTCTTGGTTGAATACCAATGAATATAGTTGGATGTAATATACTTTTAATTTTTCTTGAAAGAAACTAATTTTCTATTTGAGAAGTTGATGTGTTAAAATATGATACTTTTATATAATTTTATCATTTGGTTTAAGACAATACTAATACTAATAAATTTATCACTGTTTTAAAAGTCAAATTCTGTTCTCCATACAAATTTTAATTAAATGACTTGACAACAAGCGTCAGTATAGGTACAGTGACATTGAAGAGACTGTTTTCATGGCAAATATTTCTCTAAAGTCTTTGAGAAGTTGAGGTGAACTTAGGTTTACTATTAATTATTTTTAACTGAAAATCCTAAAATTAATGTATCTTCTTACAAATGCTAGAACTAGTATATGTTACAGTCGGTATTTTGTTTTACTTCACTACAAGCAAGAGTTCCTAAACAATCTAATTAATAAGTTAAAATTATATATGAAAAAATTCCTGCCTAGCCTACTAACTACATTCACACTCCTTTGTAACCTACCGACTATGCAAAGGTATATCTAAAAAATCAAAATTCAATATTTATTTAATTTTGAATTTTATTTTATTTCCTTTAGAAATGGAATAGAAACTAATACACACCATACAGATAATAACCATGTCAACTAGTTGCCTGAAGATATTATGTCTATACGTTGAATCTATTTCCAGAATTAAAAGCTATGAGACTTATGTTTCATTTAACAAATATCTGTTAAGAACTTACAATATGCCAGATAGTGTTCTAGATGCAGATACAAGCAAGGCTATGTCTCCATGTTGGAATTAAACCCATGTCCCAATGTTATAAGCAGGGGATACTCATGATATTAGTAAAGGCTTCTGAATAATTTCTGTTTCCGCCATAGTGTTGGTAAACATGTAGATATTACATTTCCAGATTTGTCACTCATTGTCAAAGGTAGTTAATACATCTTTTCAGTACTCTCTCTTAGTCTTGTAGGTAAATGTTAACATTACCATTACCTAAGCCATCTCCTGTGCAGCTAATGATGTGGGTAAAGACGAATAGTTGATTAAATATCAGTTCCTGAGTCAGAAAACAACAATAATGATGATGGTGATGTCTGAATGAAAAAAAGGATTTCAGCATCTGTAAATAATGTTCATACTTTGTCAATATTTCAAATTTTATCATAGGTAGATGGCACAGTTTTTATTACACATCTTCCATACCTATATTCTTTAGTGATACGTTTTCATTTGAAATACCACTTTAGCGTATTTAAATAAAACTAAACTGTATGGAAGATGTAGCTAGATAAACACAAATACATTAATGTTCTTCCAAGACACTTTTATCTCAGAAAGATTTTTATTTCATGTTCTATGATTTCTTTTCACTTACGTGCTTGCATAACAAATTCAACCTATAAACTTTGGATAAGGAAAATATCCTTTGGATCCTGTCTTAATAAATAGTGATCAGATGGTTATTAATTTAATCAGAGAGTAAGGAAACACAAGTGCCAGTCTATCCTTTTTTCCTGTTCTTATTTGGAAGCAAAGGGTCATGTTCTCAAGGAGTGTTATCTCTTCAATCTATGAGAAAGCTGGTGTTGATTTTCCAGTTTAGAGACTAGTCAACAAAGAGAGATATATGATGCTCACAACATCATTGAAACTACAGTGTATTTATGGAACATGGCTGAATGATGTCAAGGTAGTGACCTTTTAGGCATTTTTTAATTCCTTGAGATTATTTTGTGACATTTTCTATACTATGTTTATAATATATATTCTGAGGGGCTGAGAAAGTGAATTTGGATATAGGAAAATATACCAGTAAAAATATACCAGGCCAGTGAAAGAGAATTACCTTCCTCTGTTGCGTCTCCATGTGCAAAACAGGGTAATGCACTTCAGTGCAAAAGTTCTTTTCACAACAAGTTCTATTAAGGTCTATGTGTAGCTATCCTATGTATTTCACTGACTAAGCATTTAAAATCTCATTGCATTTTAAGGGCTTAGCAAAGAGCCGGGAGAAAATTCAGTAAATGTTAGTTATGATCATTATTGTCATTTCAACGTACACTTAACATGTTTTATAATGGGGCAGATTTAGAGTATCATATAATGGACAGCTTTGATAACAATTTTCATTTCTTACTGCTCTAATATAAATTTCAACCAGGCACCTCTCTAAAAAATACCTTTATTCAGAAAGCAGTTATTTTTTTTTAACTTTTCACTACTGTGTTCATTTTCTGAGGTTATAACATAATGGATATGTTTATGAGCACAGGGTTGAATCCTGGGAAATGTAGATTTTGTGACCTCTGGCAAACGAATTTGCTCCTCTCACGGCTGGGAGAACCAGCTGTGAAGTGCAGATAATCATACTCATTACTTGTTGCTCCGACCTGTAGTGAGGATGAATGAGATGGCATCGGTGAGGCACCTGGTGATTGCATTGTAAATCCCAAGTTCACGGTACAAGGGGCTACAACAAGCTGTGACTAAACAGACTCTTAGTCTGAGCACTTAGTAGGTGCTCCAAAAATACATAGGGTGGATTAAGTAAATGTAACTAGCATTTCCTATGGGGCTTTCATAACCACGTTGATTTTTTGAATTCATCTAAACTTTTTTGGTGGGAACCACGTACATTAAATGAATCCTAAAAATACAGTATTTTTCACTGCAAATTGTAACAGATTTCTTAAAAGCAGAGCCTCCTGAAGTATTTCCTTGGGTTTAGCGAGATTCAATGGCCAATGTTACATATTAAGGTAATTTTAAACATTAAATACTACGATTTTAAAGGCAAAAGACTTAATCAATGATTCTTAAGGGCCTCCTATTTGCCAGGTGTTTGCTGGGTACTTGGTGGGGGGCAATTTATATCTGTCATCTCATTCAGTCTTCAGCATAGCACAATGAAATAGGAATTATCAGCCCGTCTTTACAGATGGGGCCACTGGACTCTGAGGTTAAGACACTTACTGGAGTGGATGCCATTAATGCGGGGTCGGGGGGTTTGTCTGTTCCGCCTCCTCCAGAACCCGACAGTCGACTGTCTCATCCAGTGACCTGGGTTATGGCTCATGATTTGTGACCACGGTCGTGTATTCTGCCATTGCCTCCTCTGCACCTGCCTGCCCCTCCAGCTTCGAGCCCGACCTCTTTCCAAGGCTCAGCTCTCCCTGTGCGTCCGGTGGGTCAGCTCACTCCCCCTCGAGCTGAGTCTGAGAATTCTACAGCTCTGGGATTGGAGGTGGCTGAAGTCTTTGGAAATGTGATTCCGTTCATCTTTCCTCGAGACAATTAGACTCGCTCTAGTCATAAGCCATCTGGGGGAAATTTTTTGAAAAGAAATTGGCAAGCAAAGCATTTCCATTTTCAAGTTTTGATATCTGTTTACCTCATGGGGTTTTTGTGAGGCTCCAATGAGATAATATAAAATAAACGACTTAAACTGTAAAATGCAAAACTAATTGAAGGTACACATATTATTATCTGGTGGTGTTAAATATGGGTAGGTGAAGAAAAGTTTCCCAGAATTTTGCCAGTGTTCTGGAGCTTGAGATAATGGTAAATTTCCACCAGGCACAGAGAAAAATGCTAGCTGTCTAAAATGCTGTGTGATGCAAATTCTGCTGCTAAACTCAGAGGGCTTAATCCTTCGCATAACAATGCACTACTAGTTCACCAACATCCCATGCAATAGCAGTGATAATAATACCCACCACCTCCTTTTGTATATTTAATGAGAAGACGTGAAATAAGGAAAATTTCCCAGGGGTCATCTGTACCATCTTGCAGTTCATCTCTTAGATTTTTCATTGATATAAGCTTGCTCTTTGTACCACACAACTCAGATTATAATAATTCTTTGATGAAGTTATTATTTTAACTCACACTTAGCATGTATTATAATGGGAATGATTTAGCTTGTCCCATAATGTAACGGACAACACAGTATGCTGTAGATGGGATTTTTTTTCTCTCATTTTCACGATTGTTAGAAGTAACAATATCATCAGCAACGGTTTAAACTGAGACACCCTAGCATATTGAATATGTTTTTATGCTGTGTGTAACCTGTGACTATTCCAATACAAATGAACCTACTTTTTTATGACATTATGTATGAATATAAGATTTGTCTTATATTATTTAGTTGCTGAGATGTACAACCAAAATTATAAGCCCCAAGAGGATGGGCACCAGGTCTTATTTACCAAACCTAAACAGTATTTTGCACATAAAAGGCCCTTAATAAATAACTGTTAAATTGCCTCGAGACTATTGCTAACCCATTTTACTAAGAGACACAGTAAGTTCTGAGTTGATCAGTGATGGGCTTCTAATCTGTGGCTCAAGTTATGAACACCACACTGCCCTTTTCAAGATGAAACTTAAATGTGCTAGAAGCATGTCGGAATTATGGTGAAATTAGCAGCAAAGTTTTAAAGCTGAGGGTGAGAGTTGGAAGAAGGCCCAGAAGCTAAAAGCAGCAAAATTATATTTCCCTTCCAGCAGACAGTCTCATGGTTGTTACCAAGTGGTAAGGCAGCAGGGGAATAAACCTTTGTTGTCCACATCCACGATCTCCTATATTCTCAACTCTACTTTTACCATAGTGTCTAAGATCTATCAGGAGTCTACAAAGTTAGAGATTTGGGGAAAGGCTAATAATGTATTTTGAGGAGTAAATGACCAAAGCAAGGAGACTTTGGAATAAGTGAACTTTTTGTTTAATTTTTTTTTTTTTTTTTGACTGCGTTGGATCTTCATTCCTGCACGTGGGCTTTCTCTAGTTGTGGCGAGCGGGGGCTACTCTTCGTTGCGGTGCGTGGGCTTCTCATTGCGGTGGCTTCTCTTGTTGCGGAGCACGAGGTCTAGGCACGCAGGCTTCAGTAGTTGCAGCAAGCGGACCCTAGAGCGCGCGGGTTTCAGTAGTTGTGGCTCGCAGGCTTAGTTGCTCTGCAGCATGTGGAAGCTTCCCAGACCAGGGTCGAGCCCATGTCCCCTGCATTGGAGGGGGGATTCTTAACCACTGTGCCGCCAGGGAAGTCTTATTTAATTTCTTATTTTTGATGAAATAAGTTTCATTTAAGAGGATTGATTATTTTCCCACTCTCAGGTTTCAATCACCTTTGCATGTGTGTTACCTTTATTGTAATGTTGGAAAAGGTCTCAGTTGTGGGTTGGCATTTTAACATCTGGTGTTTGGGTGAGGACTCAGGGAAACACACTGAGAATAACTAAAACCTAAAATGGAATTAGTAGATTAGGAGGGACATGGGTCTTTGGGAAAGTGAGAAAGAAGGTACCCAAGCACTTGTTAAGAAGTAAAGGTTTCTAAATGATTTTGAGAAGGAGGTAAAGTGAAAAAAAAATCATCTATTTGGACTGGGCCCTTTTCAGACACTGTAAGTCTATGTCTAAATGCAAATGAGAACATTGCTTCCCAAAGCCAGCACTGGGAGTGCTGTTCCGGCATTAGAAACTCTGCAGCCCAATCTTCAGAGCCTGGAAGGCTACCCACCCCTCCTCCTAAGACCCCTTTCCTTGTGCTGTCATAAAGTGAATCTCGGAGAGTATTCTGGAGTCCCCTAGAAAATATTACAGCCCTCTCGGCCAGCTACTGCCCCTATATATAAGATTCATTTCCACATCTAATAGAAACTAGTGACATGACAACTGCTTTTGTTTACTCGCCTCCTCCCATGCTTCTTTTGGGATATTTTAATGTGAAATGACAGTAGAGAGACATGGTAGAAAAAATTGTGGATCATTATTTCTGTTCCCGAACGCTCCGATCGCTGCTACAACCAGGGGCACTGTTCTCCCTTCCAAAGCAGAGCCTCTGGCTTGAAGGAGCAGTGGAAGAGCTGTGACTACAAGATAAGTAGTCTTCACTCTACCTTCCAGGTGTCTTCAGCTGTTCCGACCAAGTGTCAAGGTTTAATGCTGATGCGGACAGCTAATCTGGTGGAGGTTATGCAGAGGAAAGTAAACTTGGATTTCTCAAATGTGGACTTCGGGTAGATACAGACGGAAGGATATGAGCAACCTCACCAAACTTCTTTCACCTTGTCTGTAAAATTTCCTCAGATTTTCTCTAAGGAGGAATTGTACAATAGAATACTATGTCATGCAATAATGACCAAGACTTTTGAAGAGGCAACAGTGCTTTTATTTATCCATAAGTAGAAGGAATAACCTTAAATTGCCATTTTATTTTTCCAGTAAGATATTATCTTATGTGAGGCTATTTCTATTTTGGCACCAGAGATGTTTATAAATGGTACCCACATAATACAAACAGCATGTTTATGTAGCATGAATGTTCAGTCAATTAGTTTACACACACGAACGCTGGAATATTGATGACACATGTTAGCTTTTAGTGGCGAAAAGCCAACCGAGCTAATTTGATGCATTGATCCTTGGGACATGCACACAGATGTGAACCTTTGACTTCATCACAAGTGATCTGGCTGACAAACAGTAGCTTGTAATTATTGTTGCGCCATCGTAAATTAATTAACAAATCAATCCATCAGTTCAGAACCAGCCACATTTGTCGGTTTGGGATGTTTCCCTTCACTTTATCTCCCTCGCAAGTGCTTTTCTTATCAGGTGCTTTGAAAACATTTGCTTGTGCAGATTGGCTTTTTTCTAAGCTTTAATAGGGAATTTCAAACAACAGCATGGGTATAGGGAAATGTTGCCGATGTATTGATTAATATTCTCTAAACTCTTGGCTGTAGGGCTATCAACCGGTAAAGTGAGTAATTATTGAGCAACCAAAAAGTTTTGGCCAAAGCCATCTCCCCAGGCAAGGAGTAAGAAAACAGCATCCCAGTCTCTCAGCAAATAGGCAGCATTTAGGGGCTACGTGATTTGTACGGTATCAGTTTTCAACATTGCCCCTAAAGGTACTTCTTTCATTATGTTTCCATGTCTACCCTGTATTTTGAAAGATTCCATTAACTGAGCAAGTTGCCTTTATTGGACTGTGAGTTACTGCATTTTTTTAGACATGACAATCTACTGAGCACCCCTAAGTACTAGCTTTTCTGCTGGGCACTTCGTATATATGATCTTATTTCATTCTTGCAACAACCCTGAAGAGTAGATGTAACTCTCATTTTATAGCAGAAGAAACTGAGGCTCCGAGGATTTAAATAGTTTGTCCAAATTTACACAGCTGGTAACGGGCAGTGCCATGATGAAGAGTCAGGGCGTCTGCACCTCCCACTACACTGGGACTAACCAGAGACATCAAAGAACGTCTGAACAGCACATTACAACCCATGTTACAACACAGAGTTGATGTAATTCTAGCCAAAGCAAAGGAACTTGACATTTTCGTTAGAAGCCTTATTCCACTTATGAAAGGCCTTGTGAAATATTAAAAAATAGTTCTTGGATTGATTATTTTTCCAGCTTTATTGAGATATTTGACAACATTATATACGTTGAAGGTGTACAATGTGATAAGTTGATGCATTGTATATTATGAAATGACTACCACAATAAGGTTTCTTAACACTTCCATCTCATAGTTACTTGTGTGTGTGTATGTTGACAACATTTATGATCTACTTTCTTAGCAAATTTCAAGTGTATAGCACAATTTTAAATATAGTCACTGTGCTGTATATTAGATCCCAGAACTTATTCATCTTTTCATTGGAAGTTCTTGGATACTTTCCTTTGAATCTAGTGTTGAGAGTTTCAGAAAGGCTGAGAGACTTCTGAATCCTTTGTCCTGCTCTGTCTCCTGTTACCTTAGAAGCATCATCCACTGCTGGGTTAACAGAGTGTTATTGCTTTCTTTTGTTTGGCTTCATTTTCTTGGCCTGAATCAATGGGGGCAGTGGAATGACAGTGGCACTGAGAATCAAAAGAACTAGACGGATGTTCCTGAACTGGTCTGTAAGCATAAGGAAGCCATTTAACCTGTGAGTCCTGCCTGCTTCTTTGAGCCATTGTAGGAAGCAAATGAAATGCAGTGGTTTCCAACTTTTATGGGCTTCCCATCATAACCTAGCATGCACATACATAAATACATAGAATGAAAATTAAACATTCATAAAACACTCTTTACTCCTAATGCTTGAAATGCACTTTTAATAGTTTTTATTTTATTCTATTTCATCTTTTTAAATGATGGTGTTGTCCAACTAAATTGATATCTTGACCCACTAATGGGTCATGATACCCGGTTTGAAAACAAGTGAGTGAAGGTGAAAGTTCTCTGTTGAGGCTGAATTCATTATCTGCATAGAGGGGCTTCAGATTCTTGCATTTAGAGGTCTTTTATTATCTGAGCCCCACCTTTTAAAGGATTTTCATACTCATTAGAAGAGAACGATTATTTGGGTGCCTGCAGTCTTGCTCTGTGGCCCCAGTGTAGAACATTCCACTGGGGTGTTTCTCCTCTGAGCTGCTCTAAGGATAAAAGAATCAGCCCTTGGAAGCAGAACAGGAAGGGCTCAAAGGAGGTGATGGCTCCTGGGCTGGGTCCATATTTATAATGCATGTTGAAATCTTATCTTCATCAGAGAATTAGCACAACAGAATGGGCCCTCATTCTGCACATAAGGTGATGGAAGAATGTGAGGGGGAAAAATAACGTGTACAGACTTTAATGTTTAATTTCCCACTGAAAACATAAAGAAATGTCCTTTTGGTAAAAATCAAAGAAGACGGATAGAACAGGTGTTTTCCTAAAGAATTTTCTTTCCCCTGAAATTTTTAGTAGAAGGAAGTCTGAGGTACTATGTAAGGTAATACCTTTTGCACTTTACATAACCTCATATGGAATGGATGAAAGTTAGAAAGTATAAATATTTTCTTTAGAATATGGAAACTTCATATTCTCACCAATCTGCATTTTATAATATTTATAAAGTAGAGAACTGAGGGGCAGCTAAAATTAAAATGGAGGAGAGTATAGGATATAAAAATAGCTTTTAGAGGGTGTTTCAGATTAGGTTGGGGGTCAGAATGGCATGTATTTGCAAAAGCCATTAAGAGTCCGGGCTTCCAAGGCCAGACTACCTTACCTTTGGGATCAAATCCCAAATATGCTATCGACCAGCTGGATACACTTAGGTGACTTAGCCTCTCTGTGCCTCAATTTCCTTGACTATTATATATGGGGATGGTAGCAGGATCTGCTCTTAAGGCTTGTTGTGAGGATTCAGTGAGTTGATACACATAAACCTGCCCAGTATACAGAAAGTCTTCATGTTAATATTGATTATTGGCTGCATATAAAATATAACTGCAGTGCTTTCCAATAAATAAATTCTATACATAAGGAAAAACAAAAAATAAGGTTAAAAAATAAAATCAACCTCTCCTTCCCACCAAAAAAGCCATGGAAACTACATGTTGGGGAAATGATTCTTAGCAATCAAGTCAGTGATTTCAGTTCCCGAAAGACTCCGCTCATCACTTGTTCTGACAAAGTGATTTCTCCTAGATTCTGAGCTCCTGTCCATTTTAGTCTATGTACGACTAGTATCACTGATTTCATTTTTTCCCTGAACTCAATGGTAAATTTCTGGAGAAGAGATCATGTTTTACGTGGCCTCGTGTTTCTTCTCGACTTCTCTCCCACCGCCCGTACCCTTGTTCAGAGGGTCATCTCTAAGACTTGTTGAATGAACTTGAGCTTGCCTTAAGTGCCAGTTTCTTAGCCCATCATTAGCGCTTTGGACACACAATTTATAAATTTTATAAATATCTAATAATAATGTATTAAATAATAATACATAAATGTATTTTTAAAAGCCCGTTCTGCTTTTCATAGAGACGCCTCTAAACACATACACCACTTACAAATGAGCTGTGCTCTAAAGTGCACTAGACGTCAGTCACTAGAAATTCTGTAACGTGCGCAGTAGGTCCTCAAAGGATCCATCAAAGACAGTTTCACCCACTGTGTACCAGGTGCAACAGTGGCTCCAGGCAACCAGGGCCAGGAGCACAACACCTTTCCGTTTCAGGGGAAGGGCCCTTCCTCCTTTCTTCAGTCCCTTTCTCTCAGGGGAGAAGGAATTCCCCATCGCTAAGGGAGTGAGAGTAGACTCCACTACTCTCATCCAGAGAGGGGAGCTGAGAACCAGCAAGTTGGCCTATTATCCTATTATCGACAAGGAAGGGAAGGAAGAAGCTTTCCTTCCTCTATGACTTGGGTTCCCCTTCTCTCCATCTTCCTCTCTCAGGGTTTCTTCCCGTGCCCCTCTTGAGCCCAGAAACTATGGGACAGAGGTAGTGAGGGCTGAAGGTTAAGATTAGAGGTGGACCTAACTCACATCTTCCTACTCCGCTTTCTTGTTTCTACTCTATTCTTTCTATCCCATCAGTCCATCCGGGATCCCACCACTGGATACTGGATCATGATGACAGCTGGGGAATCTAGGCTATCTAGTTGAATAATAGGTGGTGTTGATTTAAAAAAAAAAAAATGAGATTCTCACCAGCAATGGGCCTCTCACTGGGTGGGGAAGGATCACAGAGGTGGGGACAGGAGGCAGGAAAAGAAGTTCCCTTCTCAAGGCAGCTGTGTTCAGCCAGCTAGAGAAAGTCAAGAGCTGCCTGTGCCCATAAACTCAAACACCTGTTCTTCATTAGTTATCTTCCTCCCAAACATAAGGCCATGGGTTGACAGGTCCTTAGCCTCTATACAGAACATAAATATCTTTGTGATGACCTTGTTGCCAGCGTTTTATCATTTCGAACATCCATTTTACAATGGTTTATGACCCAAACCTTTGTCTTCCTATTAACACTGCATTTATGACTGCATAAATCTACTCACTGTCAACAAATTTGCACGGAGCACGCAAAAAAAAAAAATGTTGTATGAACAAGGCAAACTTCCTTCCCTTCCTCATGGAGCTTACATCGAGTGTAGAGTACAGTGGGACAAAGTCCTTTGTTGGTGAGGTATCGGCTGTCGTGAGACTATGTAAAAGAGACACCTAATTCATCTTGGAGGTGGTGTAGTTTCTGCAGAGGCAAAGGAGGGAGGGCAGAAGATTCATTTCTATGGAGGGATCAGCATGTATAAAAGCCCAGTGGCAAGAGAAAGCATGGCTCTTGACCTGAAAATAACACATAGAAGAAGGCATCATACTCTAAGTGAGGGCACTTAAATTGAGCAGAAAAATCCACACCAACAGCCCTATTTTGCTGATTGATTTAACGAAAAAAATGTCCAGGAACAGGGCCATGGGCTATGCAAACACCCCTACCTATACACCATCGGCACCACGATGACACACACCACACATCCACTGCAGGACAAGGATTTCATTATAGTGAAACTTCACAGACATAGATCGAATGACACAGGACAAGGGTCTAAGCTCAGATGGCTGCTGTTTTCTGCAAGTTTCTGGCTTACCCAGCCTATTAGACTGTAGCCAGATGTACTGTGTTACCTACATAATCCTTATCAGCAGCATTCCATCTGTGTCACCCAAGTAGCAGGAATTAGGCAGGCACCCTTTTGGAAAGTGGCCCAAAGGGTACAGAAAGCAGGTACGGCTTGGAGGCATGTAACCCACGTCCCTCCAAGCCGGGAGAGAAGAAAAACACATTGAATTTCTGCCCCAGATACTCACTTGAATTTCTCCTGCATTCCAGAGAGAGGTTGGTGGGGGGGAAATTTAGAGGTTAGCTGTGGGCCTCGGAGTGATGATTGCTTTGTAATGGAACAAATTAAATTACGTGAAATTTTAGATGCTTTCCCCCTGCCCTAGGGGCTCCCAATCTATTTAGGGGTAGTCAGGAAGAGGGGACCTTCACAACAGCTGCTTAGCTGCTTGAGCTCAGAGAGGAAAACCATAATTTGTCTGTAATCCCTAATGCCAACAGTTGTTCATTAAGAACCAAAACTAATGTAATCTTGATTATTTGCTCAGATTTCTACTCTATCATGTTTTGTACATCTGGCAGGCTAATGTAATTTTCCTCAGAAACCCAAAGCAATCTGGTGCTCAGACAACACCATGCAGATTTAGGTAAATTCCAGGCTCAGATTAGCATAATACTAACTAATCACGAATATCATTTGCATTCATTAGAGTGTTGGGGAAAAAATTGTTTCTAAATGGCAGAAAATTGAAAGAAAGATTAAGGGCAAGGGCTTGAAAATCCTGTTTGGCTTGATGCAACTATATTACAGCTGATTTTTCTCTTACAAGCCCTAATATTTAATGTGGAAGTATTAATTAGAGTATTGGAAAAAGATTACATCTAATTGGAAGAAAACTAAGAGAGATTAAGGACGAGGCGTATGGAGTTGCTTTTGCTTCATTCAAGTGTGGAACAGATAATTTCCCGTGCAATGCCAAGGAGCTTAAACGTGTAAAAGATAGGGTGATTAATTTTTCAGAAACAGCCAAGCCCTTTTTGGGAGATAACAGAGAAATACGATTTCTTTCCCTCATGAAGTAACAAGTTCTTGGTCAGTGCCTTTTTTTTTTTTTTTGCGGTACGTGGGCCTCTCACTGTTGTGGCCTCTCCCGTTGCGGAGCACAGGCTCCGGACGCGCAGGCTCAGCGGCCATGGCTCATGAGCTCAGCCGCTCCGCGGCATGTGGGATCTTCCCGGACCGGACCGGGGCACGAAGCCGTGTCCCCTGCATCGGCAGGCGGACTCTCAACCACTGCGCCACCAGGGAAGCCCAGTGCCTTTGTTTTTATGATCAAGGAAGGAAGATAACAGAATTAAACTCCTAAGTCTGAAATACTCCCCAATGAAGGCGAAATCCCATAACGCCCACACACTGGGAAAACCGAGAAGTCACGGTAATAGATCCCAAATGTTGTACTGATTAAGAAAAAACAATACTAAAAAGATCTCAACCCCAGCTTTCTGGTGGTTAAGCTCTTTTCCTTGCAATTTCCCAGGTCCAGCCGTTTGGCAGGAATGGAATTGGTTCCAGGCTGTGTGCTGGGGCCGGTGCCGGACTGTGGTTACAGGCAATTGCCTGTAAAGCCTGTCTCTCCGCAGCTCGGCTGCTGTGCGGCTATATTCGGCGCTGGCTTCCTGAGGGCTTGGAGCAGGTGCTTGCCAATGACTTTGGCTCTCCCCTCTGACAGATGAGCGAGGCGAGCGCTCACCCCTGCTGAGAAGCCGGCTGAGCAGCCATCAGCAGACATGCCTATGAATGTCCAGGCTGGCCTAGCTGCTTGCAGAAGCCCGACCGCTGGGGATTCAGGCTTTGGCCTCAGTATGGTGGGGTTCCAGGCAGTTGGGTATAGGGAGTCGTTACTCAAAGTGTGGCCCAGGGATCAGCAGCTTTAGCATCGCCCAAAAGCTTGTTGGAGATGCAGAATCTCAGGCCCCTCCCTAGTCCCACTGAGTCACAATCTGCATTTTCACACGATCCCTGAGAGAGTTATTAACATTTATGAAGAGCTGGTGTGTGAGATACCAGGCCTCAAGCATTTAGGGGTATAACTATCACACCTGAGAACTTGTTACAATTCCCATTCCTGGACTCAAGATTCAGTTTCAGGAGGTCTGAGGAGGGTAGGGTCCCTGGCACCACGTTAGAGAAACTTGTGGATAGAGGAACGAGCACGGATTCAAAGCCATCTTGCCAAATGCGTTAGTGGAAAGTTGCTTAAAAAATCTAAGTCTCAACTGCCTCATTTTTAACTTGGGGGAAATAACTCCTGTTTTAGAAGGGTGGTCGTGAGAAGTGAGTGACCTTAGGAAGCATATTGTTTCAGCTCGGCGTCCTGTGCATTTTCAGCCCTTCAGAGATGCTCCCTTTCTCCTCTGCTTGGCTTCCTCCATCTGTGCCCTTTACATTTCCCCACCCCACGTCCTTCCCCATGTCCCCCAAGTTCCTACCTTAGCGGTAGCTGCCCAATGTCTCTTACAACTTCACCTGTCCAGTTATATCCTTCTGGCCAAGTCTCCAAACTCCAAGCTTCTTCTAAATCCTTCCGAAATGTATCTGTCCCGTAGCCTATTCTGTTCTCTGCTAAACTGGAAGATGACTCAAAGCTAATCGCTAAGATTGAAATCTGCCATTTTTGTTTTGGACTTGGGAAAGAATGTCTTTATCCAGTGGCTCTCAACCATGGCTACACACTAGAATCATCTGAAGATCACTTAAAAAATGCCCAAGGTCCCTGCTCTACTGAGACTCTGATTCATCTGCCTGGCGTGAGACCCAGCCTCCATATATTTTTTTAAATTCCCCAGGTGGTTAAAAATGAGCAGCTAAGATTGAGAACTGGCACCTTCAGGAAAGGAATCGAGGAAGCCAATAAAAAGGATATTTTAGCTCAGAAAGACCTTGCAGCACACATCAGATCAGACCATTTTGGCCAACTCTTCAGTGAAACGGGTGCTAAGTGTTCACCACGTCTCATTCGGTTGTCCTTCATCCCCTGTTTTAGGTTTTTCATGAGAAATTCATCCTGGAATTAGCTTTAGAGGCGAGGTCCTCTTCTTTGTTAAGTTGCTTAAAAGCCCTGTGAGAAAGCCATTTCCTCTTTCATAAATGAATCTAGGAATATCTGTTTAGTACCTGAGTAGTTCCACAGTGTCTTTCTCCTGTTTTCTGAAAACTAGTTTCTGGAAGAGAGCCAAGCAGGTGTGCAAACCCAGGAAGATGGTGAACATGTGGGCGTGCATTTGCACTCCAAAGATAAAACACGTAATATGAAACTTAAGTATAGCATCGTAGTGGAGGAATTGCAGGATTGGATAACAGACCAACATAGATCAGATTTCTGCATTCCCGTGTTAGAGCTCTGAAGGCAACCAGCCCCATCAACACAATGTCTCGCAATGTTCAATAAATGTAATTCGCTTCCTCCTTCATCCATCTACCTCAAAAGCTACGTTGCTGGGCTTCCCTGGTGGCGCAGTGGTTGAGAGTCCGCCTGCCGATGCAGGGGACGCGGGTTCGTGCCCCGGTCCAGGAGGGTCCCACATGAAGCGGAGCGGCTGGGCCCGTGAGTCATGGCCACTGAGCTTGCGCGTCCGGAGCCTGTGCTCCGCAACGGGAGAGGCCACAACGGTGACAGGCCCACGTACCACAAAAAAAAAAAAAAAAAAAAGCTACATTGCCATAAATTTTATAGGCTAAATTCTCGAGCTGTAGGACAAAAAAACTAGCAATTAATAAAAATTATTAGAGACCTAATAACTGAAGTAAATAGGATTCAGAGTAAAAGTACAAATTGTTAAAAAAATAAAAAGGTAACATAATATTTATTCAATATTTACTATGTGTCAGTCACTATTATAATTATTTTGCATATATTATCTCATAATTCTCTGAAAAATCCTGAAGTGAGTATTATTATTTTCCTTTTACATATAAACAAACTGAGGCACAGAGAGGTCAAGTAACTTTCTCAAGGCCACACAGAGAATAAGTGATGGAGATGGATTTCAGATAAAACAATCTAGCTGCAGGATTTGCATTTTTCACCAGTATCCTGCATTTATTATCAAAACTTACAAGGTTTAGTCAAATCATAGTCAAACAAAAACTATAGCTTTTCATTCTTTTTCATTTCTATTTTTATTTAAAATTAAAATAAGTGAATTAAGCCTTTACATAGGGAGATGGGGGTGAAAACAAAATAAACCTAAAGAGAGTTCCCACAGGAATTATTTTTTTTAAAGAAGAAATTAATGATTTAGAAAGAAGAAAACTATAGAATGAAAAAGAGTTGGTCCTTTGGGGAGAAAACTAGAGAAGACAATAATAAATGTATAAAGATAGGGTTAAGAGGTATTTTTTAAAATAATTTATTTATTTTTATTTTTGCTATGTTGGGTCTTCGTTTCTGTGCGAGGGCTTTCTCTAGTTGTGGCAAGCAGGGGCCACTCTTCATCGCGGTGCGCGGGCCTCTCACTATCGCAGCCTCTCTTGTTGCGGAGCACAGGCTCCAGACGCGCAGGCTCAGCAGTTGTGGCTCACGGGCCCAGCCGCTCCATGGCATGTGGGATCCTCCCAGACCAGGGCTCGAACCCATGTCCCCTGCATCGGCAGGCGGACTCTCAACCATCGCGCCACCAGGGAAGCCCAAGAGGTATTTTTAATAATAAAAAGAATGTTTTATAAATTTCTGTGTGGGCATATTTGAAAGTCTACATGAAACAGATGTTTTTTAAGAAATATATAAGCTACTAAAAATTAGGTCTGGAAGTATAAAACCTAAGCAGTCATATCATCAGGAACCCCCTTTTAAAAGTTAACATAGATTTTTTAAATTAAAAAAACACTTGGCAATTGACTTTATAGAAAAATTCTTTTAAAGTTTCTAAGAATCTCCATGTTGGGAGCATATAAAATATGGAAAGCTATTCAAATCATTTTATAAAGCTAGCCTAACTCTGACGCCAAAACATGACAGAGAAAGGAAGGCAGGAAAGAAGGAAGGGATGGAGGAGGAGGGAAGGAAGGTAGAAGGAAAGAGAAACAGGGAAGATAGGAGAAAATTTACTCCAATTTAATTTATAAATAGGGATGCAAGAAGCGAAGTAAAATATTAATGTTGGGTCCAGCACTATATTAAAAGCGTAATAAATTGGTGAATCAAATAGGGGTTTTTTTTCCTATAGGGGTTTGGGGTTAGTTTAATGTTAAGACTTCTGTTTAGTCCACTACATTGGTAGTTCAAAAGAGGGGAAAAAAATCATATAATCATCTAGATACATGCCAACAAAGGTCTACCTAGAAATAGGAAGACACTTTGTTAATATTATCAATCTCTGGCTCAAAGTAATAGGCAGAAATCATACATAATAACACTGTTGAGCAAAATTTCCTAGAGTGTGTTTTCTAAAATAGTTGTCCCTCTGAAATCTACAAATGCTCCTCAAAATTAAGATTCTACACCAAATGCATTTAGGAAACATTTCATACTTTGGCTTCCTCTTGAAGTTTCACCAGCCAAATATACATAGGCTTTGAGAAGTTTTTCCTTAACTGTTCAGACTATGGAAACTTTTCCAGATCATTTCCTAGGACTCCTGCTCCTCAGAGGACATGTTGAAAAATACTGAGTAAGAAAACATGATGGGAAGAAATTTCCTTCCCAATAGTAATACATATGTGAAATAATTAGGAATAAACTACACAAGTAAGGTACAGGGTGTAGGTGAAGAAAAGTACAAATTTTACTGAGAAACTCTTTAAAGACTTGACTATAGACATTCTAAATCTTTATTCTTAGATGAAACACTGACAAGAGGGCCTTTTAGATCAATGGAGAAAGATAAACTATATAATAGATGGAGATGGGAAACTGGAAAACTATTTAGAAAAAAATCAGTAGTTGCATGCAAAGAGTTATGCCACACACTAAAATAAAATATTAACGGTTAAAGAGTAAAAACCAAGAATTAAAGAAAAAAGAAAAAATGTAAAAGAAACTATAAAACAACTAGGGAAAATGTGAATATTTGTCTAAGTATCATAAAAGCAAAATTCACAATGGAAAAAGTCAATAAAGTTGATTATATAAAAAAATAATGATATATACATATAAATATATTATAAATAATACATTTATATATAATAAATATATATTAATTTACAATTTATATCTAAATTAAAATGTGAATGGACAATTTATGTAATAAAAAACAATTATAAGATTACAAGATAATTTGAGAATATTATGAAAAAATGTAAAGAGGTAATACAACACACAAAAAAGAAACGCTAAAGGACAGTGAATCCATGGGAAAATCTTTACAAGGATTCAAAGAAATTTAAATTTAACCAGTGAGCAACTACTTTCCTCCTAAGTAGTTGGTAAAAAGTGGATGATTCCTAGTATTAGAAGGAGAAAGAGTCCCTTTCATACATTGCTGCTGGGAGAGTAAGTTGGTAGGCACAACACAAACCCTTTGGAGGACACATAGGCAATATTTATCAAAAATCTTTAAAACTGGCACATCTTTTGACTTAGCAATTCATTGAGGAAATTACCCTGAATATGAGACACAAATTTAGTTACAGGGAACTGAAGCAGCTTTGTTAAAGCTGGAATCATCTGAAATATTAATGCTGTGGGGGAAATCTTCATTACACGGTACCGAGGTAGAAAAAGGAAAGGTTACAATTCAGTATTGCAATGTGATCACTAAGAAGAAACAAAAACACATAGAAACAAAGACCGAAAGAATACACACCAAATATTTAATAGTGGTTATTCCTCCACAATGGGATAAGAGTCGCTGGTTTTTTAAAATGTGATTTTTCTTTTGTAGTGCTTTCATGAATTCTGCAATTTTATACAATGAGAAAACAATGAAGTGTATTTGTCTTTCATCTGGTAAAAAGGCTCACTTTAAAACTGATATGAAGAGACAAAAGAGAGATTACTTGAATGTCCTCTGTGGAATGAATCCATACAGTTTCCCCTGCAGTTATGATACATGTTATATGCAAAAAAGCTACAAATACTACACATGTGGTTCTGATATTAATATCCAATTTCCTCTCTAACACACTGGTTTAAAATCAACAAAACTTTTGTTCCAAACACAAGCATACACTTTAATCAACAGTGTCAAAAAAAATGGTGTCTATTCTAGCACCAGGTGGATTTCTGGTCTCTTTGGACCAGAAGGTCTCCATGGGATGCCTTCTTCCTGCTTTTTTCCATGTTTCTTCTGTAGCTTTTGTCCCAGGGCATGTCTGTCTGCACAAAGATGTTGCTTTCTTCTGTCAGGGCTTTTATGGCTAATTGCAGATAATTCAAAGGCTTAAACTCCAACCCATCACATCTCACACTTAAAACGAGTCCTTCTAACTCCATGGTGAAGAAAAGCTGCTTCCTCAAAACGTTCAGAAAACTGCCTGCACCCGCTAGTTTTTAACCAGGAAGGGCCATTTTCGACATGGTCTGGTTGCTATGGCTTTCTGTCTCCTCTCTTCTCTCCCTCTATGTGTTGCCCTGGTGCTTCAGCGGTGGGAGGGTTGTTTCATCACCCGCTGGCCTTTTGACAAATGGAATGACTTCCAGATTGGACCCAAGGAAAGAAATTGCACAAAGGGGAGCCAAGAGTACTGTTGATGCACGTACTCCCTACCTGGCACAGGTTATATTTGCCATTCGCCAGGTAGACTTTCACTGGCTTATGATAGTGGTGTCAGTGACACAGGTAAAAATATGCTTCAGAAAGCACCAGAGACAAAAGGAGGTGGGAGATAATAAGTTTTAACAGTGCAATTGTTTGAGGAAGTGGAGCCCAATTTAGCAGAGGCAAGAAATGGTACAATGGTATGTTCCTCCTTGATAGAACGTAAGGAACTATTTTTTGCCACATTATCTTGGGTGGGAAAAGTGGGTGGAGGGGACTCTTCATCATCCGCCTTCTGTGAAACGTGTGGTTGACCATTGACAAAGGTGCCTAGGCTTCCAAATTAATTAGCACACAACTAACTGGCATTCTACATTATCCAGAAGGTTTCTGATGTACTTCTGTGGGAGGAAGAGGCTAGGATATAAGCTCTCCCAGGGAATGGCTTTTGGTCTGCTCTGCTGATTGATAATCTCCCTAGTGCTAAGAACAGTGCCCAGCATAGAGTAAGCCCTTGAAAAATGCCTGCTGAATGGAACAACTCACTTCGAGAAAACAACTCCTTTCAAACATTTATTTTAAGTAATATCTCTTCTGTTTCCTAAAGTCAGTATGTCTGTGTTTCTCACGCCTTTGTCCTCGCTGCTCTAAATAACTGATAGCACCAAGGAGATAGTAAATCATCAAAGAGACATTACGTTCAGTATCTTTTATTTTTTAAGGTGGGAGACCAAACTAATACGTGTTTGTTTGTGAACAGGGTTGTATTAAAGAGGTCCCAGCGCTCAACTAATCAAATGTTTTAATTAAGCTGCGTGTTAGGACTCCTTTGGTATTAAGTAACCCAACCCAGCTTGAACTAGTACAGGCAAAAGGGGGGACTTAACTGCTTCATGGATTCCAAGGAAATGTGGATGAACCAAAGTGTAGGAAGCAGAGGCATAGAGCTGGACCATGCTGGAACCAGAGGCCAAATACCACCTGGTTCTCATTCGGGTTCACATCCCAGGTACAGTGAGAGTGTTGCCTTCATTCCCACTGGCTGCAGAGAATCTTTCTCGGTGAGATGAGACACAGGGCCCAGCACTTCCTGGACTTTCTGTCATACAACTGTCACTGTCTGAGAGGATCTGTCAGTGTCAGTTCCAGATTTTATTTAAGTTGCTGGGAAGGCTTTGATTAGATTGGCTTGGCATAGATCCCCACCCCTAGAGCAGTCAGCAGTTTCCAAAAGGATGAGGTGATATAAGGCAACGAAATTTCCCAAAGGAGATTTATGGACCAGGTGTGGGGAGTTTCCAGGGGAAATGAGAGAGGGGGTTCTGGACAGAAAATTCCATCTGTGCCCACCGTGCTCAGCTGCCACCACACCATGTGATAGATCGCTCCATGAGCATTATACTTATATGCCAAACTGTTTGGACTGCTGTGCATCGCCTGGGTCGCACAGAAAGGAAAGTTTTGTCATCTGTCCATTTCCTATGCAAGCAGCCTGTGTGATGGAGGCTGACGCCTCAGGAGCCTGGTGACGCTGGCAGGTCCTCAGAGCGCTTATCTGTTGAGATGGAGTGCCCTTGTCTGTTCCAATGGCCCCTTTTTCTCTCCTTCCGCCATCCAATCAAAGAGTGAGTTTTAGATCTCTAACCTCATTCTTCTCTCTCTTTCCTCAAAAGACCTAACAAACCCATGCTTGTTTTCTACTATCAGCAACTACCCCCCAACACCCACCTTTCCAGAAAACACTTCTCTTTCGCCCTAGCCCCCTACCCATTCTCTCCAAGTTACAACAAAATTCAATGAAAATTCTGTGTTTTTTTTGAAACCTTTATCACTTAAGAGGAGGAGCGAGGAGGGAAAAGGTAAAGGGTGAGACTACCTAGAATAAATCTAATCACATACTTAATTCAAAAATTGCAATAAACATGTGCTTCCAGCATCTCTCCGTATTCATTTATCTTCACAGTGTCTCCAGAAATAGTCCCCACTAATTATTTGCTACATATTATATTATCCTTATTAAGCCTTCATGTTTACCATCTCTGGAGTTTTATCCATTTCCTCTCCAGAAAGAGTTAGGAGACATGCCCATTCAACCTCATGCAGCAGCCTGTCCCCCTCCCATCCTTCTTCAAGGGCAAGTAGCTTCTCTCTGAAGGTCTGAACTTGGGCACATCTTTCCATCTTCCAGACCACCTCACATGGCTCATGCTGGATCTTCCTTATGGGTAGCAGGTCCATGCATTTCAGAGGCTGAATCTTCCACCATACCCAAGCACCCCTTCGGGCAATCTCCCCTCCCCCAACCAGCATAGAAAATGCTCAGAATAAAAATGCAAGATTCAGGTTAATAGTAGTATAAGGGGGGAAATCGAGTGTCTTCAGTTTGTAGGATGTGAAACTTGTACAGTTTGGGGTACCTCTGTAAAAAAAAAGAAAAACTTAATAATAGAATAAAATATAAGTACAAAATTAGGTATGAAGATGAATAGTTATTTTGAATAAGAAAAGAAAGCATACCAAATTATAAACTTTATATATGTACATGTATATATATACATATATATATATCATAAGCTTCACAAAATCCAGGAAAATAAGTAATGTTTTAGTTTTGCCTGGCATGTTTCAATAGTCCTTTTTTCTTCATATTTGGCTGCATATTTTATATAGCAATTTTGTAATACAATTCTCTATGGGGATAATGGAAAGATAATCCTGGCTTCTAGCACAGTTGTTGAAAAAATGATTACTTACCTTATAGAGAAGTTTCAGCTTTACAACTTGTTTTCAGTAATGATACGTCCACCACTTCCTCTGTGGTTTCCGGCCCAGGGAGTATTTCTTGGTGGGTGTCAGAGGCCAAGCCATAGAAGGATTTCAGCCCTTTGATCCCCGGACAGGGCCCCCTTCAGTGCCTGTTGTAGCTGGTCCATCGCCATGGCGTCTGCCCCTGCTGTGCCCCGCACTCCCTCCTCAGCCCCAGCCCCCCACCAAGTCCTAGAGGTGGGGTAAGCAAACTCCCAAAGAGGGAGCAGACAAGCCAATCCTGCTGATTCTTCTTGGTGACAAATTCCGAGTCCAGACGGTTGAAGAGCCCCCCACCCAGGGGCAGATAGTCATGAAGGATGGGGGTGGCATCTGTGGGGTTTGTGTTGGGAGTCCAGCTGCCCCCAGGTCCCAGATGGTGACCCTGAGACAGGGGTGTGCTCCAGTTACTGCCTCATCCCTGCATCCTTGGAAAAGGTCCCCTCAAAGTGAGATGCTGCAGCTCAAGCTTCATTAAGCTTCCCATCTGGGAAAGGATCTGGACTATCTACCAGTATTTATGAGGAAGTAAAGGAAAAACGAGGCCAGCTAAATGTATTGCTCACCTGCTGTGTGAAAAATGCAGAGGCAAAGCACGTATATATTTATACAAGGAACCGATTACCTGGATGAGTGGAATCTGATGGATTCCAGCAGAAAGGTTGTTGCACTACTCTCTTTCCAACTCCCACTGTTAGATTTCCTGCCCCTGGAGGATATTTTGGGAAGATTCTTTGGCTTCTCGGGTCACTTTCAAGCATCAATAAACATTTCACTTTGGGGAAACTTTCTTCAATTCCTTATCTACAATTTTAGAATCCTCAAAGCTCTAAAAAGCAAAACTTTTTTGAAGTTTGCTACAGAGTCATTTGGCAGCAAAAAAACATGACATAAACTGATGGGAGGGTAGTTGCTGTCATTATGTACTGCCACCTGGTGTGGATAACAGTATATTTTTTTGCAGAAATATTGACATGTTTGATTATGGGATGCTGCCCTACACCCACTGATAACAGGATAAATAATATATACCCTTTCTAAATATTAAAAAAGAAATTCTGAATTCTGAAATCTATCTGGCCCCAAAAGTTGTGGATAAGTGATTAGTGCAGAAACCTGTACTTGAATTGTCAGGCTGTTCCAATATCTAGATGTCAATTTCTCATCCTATTCAAAGCTGCTCTCCCTGGGCAGCATGTGCCTGACTCATGAATTCTGTAGTGAGCAATGGGATAGGTGAGACGGCCCTGCCTGTTTCATAGTTATTCTTCCAACTTGTTTGTCCTCTCGTGCTCCCCTACTCGCCCAGCAGCCTCTGTTTCCTCCAGGGTGGAGAGAGAGGAGGAAGGACCGTGACATCCCTGGTGTTATTGGAAGCTGGGTTTGGTACCCTCTGTGGCTCTTTCCTCTGTGGCTCTTCTGAGAGAGTCCTCCTCTTGGATGCTTCTTAATGTACCTCTGCAGGAGGAAACAGGCTTAGGGCACAGAAGAGTTGGGGGAAAATCCTGCCTAGATGGTCCAACATCTCTATCTAGAAGGAGGGAGTCCTTGCCACCTATCGTTCTTGGCTTTGGAGCTTCAGCAGAAACCAGGAAATGCCCTGTTTACAGCTCTGCTACACATTCACTCTCTCTTTTTTTGGGTACTCTTTGATCCCCTTCACTCATTTCTTTTACCCTCCACCTCCACCTCCGGCAACCACTAATCTATTCTCTGTATCTATGAGATTGTTTTATTGTTTTTGTTTCTTCAGATTGCACGTATAAATGAGATCATACAGTATTTGTCTTTCTCTGTCTGATGTATTTTCCTTAGCGTAATGCTCTCGAGGTCCTCTGTGTCGTCACAAATGGCAAGATTTCATTCTTTTTTATGGCTGAATAAAATTTTGTTGTATATACATACATACCACATACTCTTTTTCCACTTGTCTATCAATGGACACTTGGGTTGTTTTGATACCTTGGCTGTTGTAAATAATGCATCAATGAACATGGGGATGCATATCTTTTTTTTTTTTTTTTTTTTTTTTTTGCGGTACGCGGGCCTGTCACCGTTGTGGCCTCTCCCGTTGCAGAGCACAGGCTCCGGACTCGCAGACTCCGGACGCACAGGCTCAGCGGCCATGGCTCACGGGCCCAGCCGCTCCACGGCATGTGGGATCTTCCCGGACCGGGGCACGAACCCGCGTCCCCTGCATCGGCAGGCGGACTCGCAACCACTGCGCCACCAGGGAAGCCCGGGATGCATATCTTTTTAAGTGTTTTCATTTTCTTCAAATACATACCCAGAAGTGGAATTGTTGGATCATATGATAGTTCTAGTCTTAATTTTTTGAAGAACCTCCATACTGTTTTTCTACACTGGCTGTATCAATTTACATTCCCACCAACTGTGCACAGGGGTTCCCTTTCCTCCTCATCCTCTCCAGCACTTGTTATCTCTTGTATTTTTGATGATAGCCATTCTTCATTATCTCATTTTCAAGGCTCACAATTAACCTGTAATGTAGGTATAGTCAATTTTACAAATGAAAAAGTCAAGGTAACACAGCAAAGTGAGGATTAAAACTCACATTTACTTATGCTGGTGAGTTGGGTGATTTCAGAAGAAAGAAAATTTAAATGCTAAGTTTAAGGGAGCAAAGAACACAAGAAGGCTATTAAGAAAACCTCTGTATTAAGGAAGCCAAAAAGGTGTGTTTGAAGGAGTTTGTACCTCTTCATTTTATGAGCATCCAGAAATAAAACAGCTTGTTTGAAAGGCAAGGCAAGTATTTGTCTCTAAAGAGTACAATCACGGAGCAGAAAGAGAGTACAGTTTCTAAAGGACCACACTGAGACAAGAGGAGAAAAGGACAGGATGAACAGAAATGACACCACTGTGTTTTCTGGAACTTTCTGCTCCCACTCGCCACTCATCAAAACCCAGAAAAATCTGTAAGTTTTAAAAGTCAAAAGTGGGTTTGCGATCCACTGGGATGAGTTTAGAAGCCTCCATTGTGCTCAGAGTGGATCTAGATTTGGAAATAAACTCAATCCCACAGAGTCATTATACAGTTGGCACGAGGCGGAGAGGAACTGAAAACTTTCCTTGTCTGAATTTCTCACTGCTTTTGAGAAAAAGATTTAACGGGAGAGGCTGACATTTCAGAGACAGAGCTTAGCTGAGTTTAGAAACCAGGGAGTAGGCGGTTTTCAGAAGGCACCTGTAAACACCATGTAGATTAGCTGTGGGAAACGCGTGAGAGTCCGAGATGGCATGAAGGGAAACAAAGAAGAATATTCTCCTCCCACCCAGAGGAGAAAAATGTAGGGCTCTAGGGCGGCAAGGAATGTTTCATTCACTCACTCATTCATTCAAGAAATACTTATTATGTTCGGATTTGTTGTTTTGTTTGTTTTGTTTTTGCAAGGGTTGGGCATTGGGGAACAGAAGAAAATGAAAGAAACAAATCACAAATGGGTATATATTTACAGACTGAGATCAGTGCTCTAAAGGGTAGTCTGACTTTTGTAAGAGGGGAACTGATCAAGACAGCAGAAACTGAGAAGGTTCCCTGAGAAACTGGTTCTTGATGTGAACTCTGTCGTGAGCAAGATGATGGCTAACATTAATTCAGCCAGCCTTATTCTAATTGCTTTTTTGTGTATAAGTTCATGAAAGCTTTATGACAACATTGAGGTAAATGCATGTTCTTTCCTCATGCTGGAATGTTCTTTCCTCTTCATTCACTTTATGCCTTGAAGAAGGTACAGGGCTGAAACCTAGACTATGAAGGTGGACTTCCTGAGTCTGAATCCTCACTGCCCTGCTGACTTGCTGTGTGACCCTAGGCAAATTACTTAACCTCTCTGTGTCTCTGTTTACGCATCTGTTATACTGGGATCATGATAATAACTGCATGTGCTGGAGCAATTTAAAACAGATCAGTGTGACTGCTGGAAAAAGTCTTGTGAAATATGGCTGGAGAGACAGGGTATAGATCTTGAATTCAGCGACAGTTGAGTGCCTACTATGTGAGTGGCTCTGCCCTGGGAACTTTCCATGTTATCTCAGTTGAGTCCCTTCTCTTCAAGGAAATGCTCATTAGCCAAATTCTTAAGTAAAAAGCAATCATGCTTTTTAAAGTCTGATGGGATATACTGCCCTCGGGCTAGTATTCTTGAAATAGGAACTGTGGCACGGGAATAGCTCTCTGACTATTAATTAGCCTCTTTTTCCCTCTGCATGGTTCTGATGCGCAGAGACTCCTGGGTTGAAGCAGAAGTAAGGTCTGCAGTTAGTTGGAAGGCATGAGCTTTGCACCCAAAAGATTGGGGCTCAGCTTCCATGCCTGCCATGTTTCCTGCTGGGTGAGCTTAGGCAAGTCAATTCCCTTCCATGATCCCCATTTTCCTCAACTGAAAAAATACTTGAATCAGAGCTGCCTCTCCAAGTTGCTATAAAAAGCAGGTGAGATAATGTACATGAGAACGATTTTTATAATCCACAAAGCTCCAAACAGTGTTACCGGCAGTTAGTCACCCATCGAGGGCGGACAGCTGTCTCCCTGTTCCAGTAATTGTCCTGGGCCCAAGGACAGCGGACAGCTGTCTCCCTGTTCCAGTAATTGTCCTGGGCCCAAGGCTGGCCGCCTTGTTCAAGTAGGGCCTCAGGAGAGGAGCAAGCACAGCTGTCCTCAACAGCCTCCACAGGTCCCATTTCAGAAGCTCTTTTTCTCCTCGGGCTGAGTCTTCCTCCTTCCACCTCTGCCATCCTGGTCCTCAACCCCAAGGCTTTCTGCCAGCCATCAGAATTTCTACTCACACAGATGAGTTAGATAAGGCTTTCCTCCTTCTAGGCGTATTTGTCATGTAGATGCATTTTAGAAGGAGATACCTCTACTGGCATAAATGGTGGTTCTGAAATCCTCAGTATCAACATTCCAGATCTCTGTCTCTCTTTGCCTCTCTCTCTCTTTCTCACACACACACCACATGCACAGACACAATCACCAATGACTGGCATACGTGGCCTCCAACTGTAAAACCGTGAAGGCAGGAACCCCATCTCTATTGCTGAGTTCCCAGTGCTCGGCAGAAAGCCTGACACACAATAGGTGCGTAACAGATGTTTGCTGCAAAAGTGAATGAATGCATGAATGAATGAGTGGGGGAGTGACTGAAGTGACCAGTGTGACCTTAAGTGTTTCCAGGGCTGCCCATGGCTGCAGACAATTCTTAGACTAGCTACTGCAGCTAATATTTCCCAGTATCTCTGCCCCCAACAAGAACCCTGTCATATTTCCTCTGATTTGGAACTATTGGACACCCTGCTTTCCTCCGAAGTCCATGTCCCACATCTCCGTACATCCTTGGTCTGCATCTGGGATGGCCTGAGCTATGTTTCATCGTGTGAAGTAGTCCTTGAGAACATAGCCACTTGTTTTTCGGCTGGGATTTAGCGTTCTGCCGGTCCGTGTCGTCCCTGCTCACCTAAGTGCCCAGCAGGAAGTGGGAGTCACGTGGTGCTAGCAGGTTAGTTCCGTTCCAGAGCCTTTCGTTAGTAAGCTTTTCTGATTGGGCCCATTTTGGCTCACACCAAATGTGAAATCCACAGCAGACCCTCGGTCTGTTTTGCAAACATAATTAAACTTGGAGAATTCAGATGTCTGGAAAGTGTTCCACAACTCCCCCCGACCTTCGAGGGAGGCATCAGGATAGAAAGAGCACAAATTCTGGAGGTAAAATGACCTGGATTTAATGTCAGCCCTGCCATTTCGGGGGCAGGAAAATTTTCTTATCTGAGCTTTGGTGTGGTCACTCGTAAAATGAATATAATAGCTCTTTTATTTGTCTAGGACTTTTTTGATAGTTACAAGTGACATAAACAAACTGGATTCAGGGGAAGAAAGTGGGAAACCCATGGCAGTCTGTTCAGTTTCAGGCGAGGTTAGAACCAGGAGCTCAAATAATATTTCAAAGTTCTGGTACTTTCTCAATCTCTCAGTTTTACTTCTCTCTGGATGTTATTTCATCCTGAGAATTCCTGTCAACAATGGCAAGAGAATTGTCCCTTACTGAGCCAGTCTAAAGAAAGAGATCTTTGCTCCTCTAGCAGGTGTAACTCACAGAAGAAATCTGCTCAGTCTAGCCTGGACCAAATAACCATTTCAGTGTCCACGGGCTTAGGGCTTAGTAATTGACAACTCACCAGGGCTAAAGGCATAAAGGTACATGTAAGGGATGGTTACTGCATGGAAGGGATGCTGGAAGATGAATACAGGTGCATTACAGAATTCCCTCAAAGGAGTTCTTATGAGGCATATAAAGTGCCTCATGTGTTATAAGGTGACATTTGAAAAGTCTCTAAAACAATGTCAGACGCACAGTGGAATTCAATAGGTTTTAGTTCTTTCCCTCCCTTTCCCTACCTCCTTTTGAAGATCAGAGAATTTCAGTTAGAGATCCCAAACTCTGTACCATGAATGAGTGATTCCCTAGAGCACAGCCTCCCAGAAACTGATGAACTGCCATTTAGGAGGAGCCAGCAGGACTGCCTTGGCCAAAATGACTTGAACATTAAGACATTGCTTGTAAGGACCTTTATTTATGCAAGTGTGTCCCTTAGCACCTGCCCCATGGTCAGCTCATAGGGGATTCCCCCAAAATCAATGGTGTGATACTGATAGGATATAGTATGAAATAATCCCAAACAAAGTAACATTTGGCAGCGTTCCTACCTACTAACAAGATGAAAACCAGAAACCTAGGGAGTCTCTGGCTGTCCAGTTTTTAGGACTTGACGCTTTCTCTGCCATGTGTCCAGGTTCAATCCCTGGTTGGGGAACTAAGATCCCCGCAGGTTCCGCAACACGGCCAAAAAACAAGCAAATAAAAACCCAGAAACCTGAATACCTGGCATATAACTTAAGGCTCCGTTTCCCAAAGTATTTTTCTATAAAATTTGGCATTCCGTTCAAGTCATGCACCTTGGGCAAGGTCAACCCGTGTGCAGATTCTCACGACTTTGTGGGCACCTTGTGATTTCTAGAATGATTATATAGCACCTCTGAGTGTGTGGAACATTGCCCAGCTTGGCCTTGAAAGACAGCAACGAACTAAGCTTTGTAGACCCGGTGAGCACCTCAGTTTGTAGAAAAGGAAATACAGAGTGCTCATTACATGTGTCACAAATGAAGCAGGAAGTGTAGACCATTTTATGTTCCTGGAAAACAAAGTAAAATGCAATGGTTGTTACTTTATTTCCCAAGATGTCTAATAAACTCCCTGCAGCCATAATTGGCTGAGACAATCCTTGGGGAGGAATCTGGCTCTAGGAAGGAAAGTCTTCAATGTTTCTAATTAGACATTTTCTTTGCTGGGAAGCAGTAAATGCCCTAGAGATTGTGTTGGTACTTCACCTATTAGGAGATATGGAAGTGGCTTAGATGGGCTACAAACCACAACATGCTAAGGTTTCCCAATGTCACGACAAGAAGAAACTGAGATGGTGGAAAGGAAAGAGATGGGGAGCTCACAGATTCTGAAGGTGAAGCCGTTCGTGTGGGTTCACTGCGGCTGAAATCAACAAAATCATCCAACTTAAATAATAGCAACAGTGGAGTGTACTTATTAAGTGCTTACTGCTTGCCAAGCCCTGAGCTAAGCACTTCAGATGCACTGTCTTTTTGAAATCTCACCACAGCCCTACCAGGTAGCTTTTATTGTTTCCATAATACAGATGAAGAGATTGAGGCCTGGAAAGTTTAAGTAACTTGCCCAATATTCCACAATTAGTAGGTGGAGGACATGGAGCCTAAATTCTAGTCGGTACTAGAGCCTTAACCACTACACCATAATAATTTCTGAATTAGAGCAGGAGAGGTTTAAGATAAGCTGTGATAAAAAAAATTAAATACAGGAGAATGTACAAATAATGGAATTTTCTAACTCCCTAGTTTATCTTTAAACATAGTTCTGACCTAAGAATAGGCTTTTCTTATACACTAGCTTCTGTTGCCTCCCATCTGTGGTTTTAATAAAGATAATTAGGGTCACCTTGGTTCAACCAGTCCTTATTTATAATCATACTGCACCTGGAAACCTGAAAGAATGTACAGATTTATGTTCGCTCCCAGTCAGTGCTTGGAATGGTTTGTTTTGCCCTCAAAAGACAAGCAGTCTTTAGTGAAGAATTCAGGAAATTAGGCATTGGACCAGTCCAAAGAGTCCGGCAATTAAAATTGCTCTCTAGCTCTCTGTCACTCACACGCACAAAGTTCTCTTCTCTTCTCAGTCTATTGCTGCTGTGATGTTGGCAAAAACACTGAGGAACACTGCTGATCCTGGAATCCCTGTATGTCTGTTTGGGATGTATGAGACGAACTTGACTTTTCCTTCCCCTTGACCTCAGCATACCTCCCCTGCAATCTCTCAGAACCATGAACATGGCATCACTTGCCCTGCGATTTGTTTCCCAGAAGCTGTGGATACAGTCTACTTGCAGTAGTAACCTTCCTTGGACCAAACTTTCTCCCCAGTATTTGGTTTCACAGGAAGCAGAAGATGGATGTTAACAGGACCGCTGTGAATAGAGAGAAGACAAGGTAGCGGATCATTTTGTCTGTATCACAAACGTCAATACAGTCTGAAGATTTTAAACATTTTGCCCCATTGAAGATTAAGGAGAATGTGTTTGGAATCAGTAAATGGCTTTTCAAAAATTTAAGAGCCACAGGCATGGTTTAAAAGGAGAAAATAAGGCACAGCAGCACCACTGTTAGATGACCTTAATCACGCAAATGTTCTGTAAGTTAATGAGTGCCGAGGTGGGAAAGGCCCCAGGGCATCATTTCTTGAGGAGAGGAGAGACTGGAAAACTGGGAAAGGCCAGGTCTGAATGGCCTCAGAGGTCCGAGCACTCAGGACAAGCAAGGGAGTAACCAGTCCTTCTACAGTAGGGTTTATGCCTAGAGGAAAGGACCCAAGTAGTCTTTCCTAGAGGAAGGTGTGGGTGTATTGAGTGCCTCTTTCAGAAATAAAAGCAGGTATCTTGTTAGCCATAAGAGAAGGAGTAAAAAACCATGGAACTATACTCTAGAAACCACTACTTCACCTGCTTTGTAGCACTGCATCTGAGCAATATTCTTAATGTGAAAAGAACTTAATCCCCTGATGGAGGAAGCCTGTCCGGGCTCAGAAGGACCTCTGCACACAGCAGCAGTCCAAGTACCCCTTCATTGTTCCGTGATGCTGGTGGAAAATGCAAAGGTAATCTTTATGATTTGACATGTAGTATGATAAAAGAGCCAAAAATGAGAACAAGAAATCTGACAACTAACCCCAAAGCATTCAACGTTTCCTAATGAGAACTTTGAAAATGTTGAGTCAAATATGACGGTGCTGTTTATTACCCTGAATAAAAAAGTCCTTCCATGAGGAAAGGGATTGTTTGGTTTTTATTGTTTTTGGTTTTTGCTGAATTTAAACATGGAGAAATAGTACTTGCCTAATGAGTGGAGGACTGAAAATGTGAATTCCACTCCAACATCCCACAAGGATCTTAAAATAAAAGACAAACTAGGAAATTCCCTCCCTTAAGAAAATTGCTCACGTGTCAGCCAAACCCTTAAACAGTTTTAAAGAAGAGGTGAACTTCCACAGGTCTGCTCAATGATGGTGGCTTTCATTGATGTGAAATCTGATCTAACTTAAAAGAGCTGATTCACTTCAAAGGAGAAGCTGGTCCTCTGATTCTGCCACTTTAATTAATGAGAAATAAATAATAATCCTTTGGCCTCAAAAGATCTTCCCCATATTGTAAAACAACTTTTACCTGCAAAGGGAAGAGTACGGAGGGAAGAAGGAAAAGAGCCTCGCATGGAGATTAAAGAAAGTCTTTCATACTTTTAACTCTGTGCTAGACACGCTCGTGTACAACCTCGTCCTGCGAAGGGTCCGTTCAGCTGTATTTTTATTTGAGATTCAATATTGATCCAAGGAAAATGAACAGACACCTTCTTTGAGATGGGTAGGAGCCCGAAGTGTTCTGTTCCTAGTGCTGAGTACATAAAGGAGTTCTGACATCCTTGCCCCTACAGTGTTTATTTCATAATCTAACACATTCTTGAAATAGATGATTTCAGCATCAAGGTTATGCTATTGTGGGAGAATTTAACAATGGAGTACATTCAGAGTTTCCTCTTTTAAAAGACCTAATGATAAACTTACATGAAAACATGCTTTTTCCTTTCTAAAAATCTGTGAAATCACATTTAGCAAGCCAAAAATATTTCTGCCTCAATTATCAGTGCTTATTCCTGGTAATCCAAAATCTACAACAAAATCTATAACCCTATCGCCTCATATAACGTGGTGTGACAATTTCTATTGAAATAATGACAGTGTCTCCTGAAACGTGGTGGAACAACACAAGCCTGAAGCATGGGAGCCAGGCCAGGTCTCTTAGAGACCTGACAAATGAAGTCCTACATGGTCCTCCACCCTATCCTTGTGGACGTATCTGTGTTGTAGCAAAGGAGAGAGAACGCTGCCTTAGTTTAAGAATTAAATGCATTCCAACCTGAGCTCTGCCCCTTGAACAGTCACTGCTGCCATAGCCCTGCTATCCTGGGCTAAAACCTCATTGAAATGTTTACAAAACCCTGTGAGGCATACTCACCATCTCTTGTCAAACATTAAGGATATGAGGTTCAAAGAGATTAAGTAGTTTACCCAGCTGAGTAGCAGAGTCACAATTTAAATTCAGAACTGATCAGGTTCAACGCATTTCCATGGTGGACACGCCCCCTTTCATGTCACAGCCCTCAGTCCCTTTACCTGTAAAATGGACACAGCAAGGCCTCTCTAACAACATTTTTTTAAAATTAATTAATTATTTATTTTTGGCTGCATTGGGTCTTCCTTGCTGCGCGCGGGCTTTCTTTAGTTGCTGCGAGCGGGGCTACTCTTCGTTGTGGTGTGCGGGCTTCTCATTGCGGTGGCTCCTTTTGTTGTGGAGCACAGGCTCTAGGCGTGTGGGCTTCAGTAGTTGTGGTACACGGGCTCAGTAGTTGTGTCTCACGGGCTCTAGAGCGCAGGTTCAGTAGTTGTGGTGCATGGGCTTAGTTGCTTCGCAGCATGTGGGATCTTCCCAGACCAGGGCTCGAACCATTGTCCCCTGCATTGGCAGGCGGATTCTTAACCACTGCACCACTAGGGAAGTCCCTCTCACAAGTTTGTTGAGAGGAATAATTTCAATGTGGTCATGAACTAGAAGGAGCCTTGTAAACTATGAAGTTCCATAGTAATGCATGAGATTCCGAGACACTATCAAATGGGATGAACCATTCATAGAACATGGATTCAGAAACAGAGTCATCATTAACTCTTTATTTATTTATTTATTTATTTATTTATTTATGGCTGTGTTGGGTCTTCGTTTCTGTGCGAGGGCTTTCTCTAGTTCAAGCAAGCGGGGGCCACTCTTCATCGCAGTGCGCGGGCCTCTCACGATCGCGGCCTCTCTTGTTGCGGAGCACAGGCTCCAGACTCGCAGGCTCCGTAGGTGTGGCTCACGGGCCTAGTTGCTCCGCGGCATGTGGGATCCTCCCAGAGCAGGGCTCGAACCCGTGTCCCCTGCATTAGCAGGCAGATTCTCAACCACTGTGCACCAGGGAAGCCCCCATTAACTCTTTATCATTATGATTTTGATATTTTTAGTCTCCTTCATGAAAAAAATGGATACAGATTTTGTAGGGCAAATAGAAGTTACATGTCATTATTATCTTGGGATTTTTTTTAAAAAATGAGCCTTTGAATTAATAATTAACCTCCTGACCAGTGTGAGGAAAATAGAAAGAAACTGAAGGAGCAGTTTTCCCAAGATACGGAGAAACTTCTGGATTATCCTACCAGGATTTTGTCCCTTTGTGCTTTTTAAAATTTTTTTATTGAAGTATAGTTGGTTTACAATGTTGTGTTAGTTTCAGGTGTACAGCAAAGTGATTTGGTTATTTATATATATAGATCATACATATAAAATACATATATACACATATATTACATATATATTCCTTATGTATATATATTACTTTTATATATATATTCTTTTTCAGACTCTTTTCCCTTATAGGTTATTACAAAATATTGAGTGTAGTTCCCTGTGCTATACAGTTGGTCCTTGTTGGTTATCTATTTCATATATAGTAGTGTGTACCTGTTAATCCCAAACTCCTAATTTATTCCTCCCCACCCCACTTCCCCTTTGGTAACTGTAACAGTATATTCTATGTCTGTGGGTCTATTTCTATTTTGTAAATAAGTTTATTTGTATCTTTTTTTCAGATTCCATATATAAGTGATATCATATGATACTTGTCTATGTCTGACTTACTTCACTTAGCATGATATTCTCTAAGACCATCCACGTTGCTGCAAATGGCATTGTTTCATTCTTTTTTATGACTGAGTAATATTCCATTGTGTGGGTATATATATATATGTATACACCACATCTTCTTTATCCATTCATCTGTTGAATGGACATTTAGGTTGCTTCCATGTCCTGGCTATTGCAGTGAACATTGGGGTGCATGTATCTTTTCAAAGTATGGTTTTCTCCAGATATATGCCCAGGAGTGGGATTGCTAGATTGTATGGTAGCTCTATTTTTAGTTTTTTTAGGAACCTCCATACTGTTCTCCATAGTGGCTGTAACAATTAGTACAGCAATCTGTGACTGTCTTGAGAATGCCACAGTGCAATTGACAGGCAGTAGATTCTGAGAGACCTCTGCCCATCACCTTGAATCCTTCACGCCAGACCCCTGAGCCTGTCTTGACCTTGTCTTCCATCATTCTTCTTCTTGCTCACATTCTGTGCCCCAGCATGGGTATTGCTGTCCTGGCACATTGTGTTCTTCCACACTGCCTGACACTTTTATGCATTGGGCCCTCTTCCTGGTTTTGATACATGCTTTTATTCCTAGATTGAGAACTTCTCCCTCCAGCTCTGTCCCCCATCACCTGAGCTTGCCTCCGGACCCTCCATCAGATAGTATGGGGACATGGATTGGGACAGTTAGCGGCAGTTGCCTGCTGAAGGATATCTTTCTCTTTTAAAAGTATTTGATTTCTTTTAGCCACGGAAGAATGTGTTCGTTAGAAATACTTTTGCAATTACAGAAAACTAAGTAGAAGAAAATCTTCCCATAATTCTTCTGCTCAAATACTACTAACCCCTGGGTCTCGGTCATCCTGGTCATATTTCTTTTCTTTTCTTTCTTTTTTTTCTTTTCCAGAAGCTAATTTATTTTTTCAATGTGATTCCACACCATCATGCATGATTTGCACCTGTTGATGTTTGCAGAATTCTTTGTTTCTCAGATGATTGCTTTGTGTAGTTTATACTTCTTCTATTTGAATTTGCATCATCCTCTGAAAAACTACTTGTTTCTGAGCTAGGGTTCTCATTAAAGTTTTCATGGCTGATTGAAGTTGATGTGTACCATATAATCACAAAGCTTAGTCACATAGCTGGGAACAAGTATGGCATCTAGTCTTTTTTAGAATGTAATTAGGTAAAATTCAGCACTTTAAAACGAAGATCCCCTTTTCTTAAAAAAAAGTTCTTTTCCACCTGTCTTCAGTTCATTTTCATATAATTTTAGCTTTTTTAAATTCCCTTAATGATTCTCCTTTCTATGTTCTTCTATTTTTATTTATTTAGACCCATCATCCTCAGTAACTTCTGCATCTTTAAATATATACCTTTTACGGCTTATGATCTTAAAATCTGACCTTATTACTTGTTTTCTTTCTCATGAGAATTCTCCGTATTGATAATATTGTCATGTATAGATAGTCTTCCCTTATAGTGACTCAGAATAATATTATGTTTCATCCACTGTCTCATACCACGTAAGATCTAGTTGCTCTTTTAAGAAAGATTTTCTCTTCAATTCATTTATGAACATGAAACATACAAGGCCTACCATGAGGCTTCTTTGTTGACAAGCAATTTAAAAAGTTAGTTATAATGTTGTGCAAAAGGCATGTTCAGGAAAGGCTGGGTGGACATGGAAAGATTGAATACCTGTACAGGGTACTTTACAGTGAGGTAAAGAAACTATTCTTAAGAGTAATTCATGTCTTACGCTATCCATCATGCAATTTCCTATCATTACTAATGCATTGTCTTCTCAATGATATATTAAATTAGACGTTCCACATGTTGAATTGTTAATCTTCTGAAGATGTCTGTGATGGCTAAAAGCTATAAATTTTGCAAGGCTTTATTAGTAAGCCAGTTGTTACGGCTTTAATTGTGTCTCTCAAATGATATAATGAACTCCTAACCCCCACCTCAGAATGTGATCTTATTTGGAACTAGGGTTGTTTCAGATGTGACTCGCTAAGATGAGGTCATTCTGAATTCAGCTGGGCCCTTAATCCAATATGACTGGTGTCCTTATGAGAAGAGAAGAGATACGGAGATAGAGAGACGCACAGGGAGATTCCCATGTGATGATGGAGGCTGAGATTGGAGTTACATAGCTGCAAGCCAAGCAATGCCAACATCCTGGTCATATTTCTTGGTGTAGTGTTCCCCCTCCCTCTCATGAACGTAACCAGGATAAATGGAAAGATGGTAAATTTTAAGTGCACACTTTTCCACTCCTTTCTTCCTTCAACCACAGTCTGCTAAGGGCAGTCTCTCTTTTGGTGCGAGGCCTCTCTCTTTTCTTGCCCCTCTGCTCCCCTGTCCACCCTAACATCTAAGGAGATTCAGAGGTTTCTTCCTCATTTTTTGACCTTATTTTGCTCATGGGGATCAAGAGAGATGAAGTTACATTTTGGTAGGCAGTTGAAATTCAGCTCTGCAAAGAGACATTTCAAGGACACGTCTAAATGTTAGAGATATTGAGGATGAAAAGAATGGGGAAAGGGAACTTTTAAAAATATCATTTGAGGGCTTCCCTGGTGGCTCAGTGGTTGAGAGTCCGCCTGCCGATGCAGGGGACACGGGTTCATGCCCCGGTCCTGGAAGATCCCACATGCCACGGAGCGGCTGGGGCCCGTGAGCCATGGCCGCTGAGCCTGCGCGTCCGGAGCCTGTGCTCCGCAACGGGAGAGGCCACAACAGTGAGAGGCCCGCGTACCGCAAAAAAAAAAAAAAAAAAAAAAAAAATCATTTGAGGTTATAATTTGGTGAGGTTATTATCTTACCTCGCTTAGACTGCTATGCTGCAATGTTCCATAATCTCCAAATCTCAGTGGCTTATAGCAACATTAATTTTCATTTACATTACATGTCGATGGTGGGCCACATCTGACTTAGCTCTATATACTCTATTGCTGGGCCCCGGCTGAAGGACCAGTCCTATATGTTCCTATCACGACACGCAGAAGGAGAATAAAGACGGTAGAAGCAGTTGATGGCTCTTAAAGCTTCTGCTCAGAAGTGGCATTTCTCACTTCTGCTCACATTTCTATGCGAACGTAAGTGACATGGCCCAGCCTGACATCAACAGGTGTGGAGCTGTAAGATTCCCACAGAGAGGGAAAGCCGTATATTTGCGAATAACAGTCTGCCATGCTATAGTAAATTGGATCTTTTTAGGAAACAGTCTTCAATGGATATTGGCTTGCAGGAATTTTATTGGGGATGCTCTTGGAAGAGCACCCATGGGAGAGCATGGGAAGCAGTATCAGGCAGAGGGGAAAGATGAACTGTGATGTTCATCAAAGTTTCAACGAAGACCTCAGCCGATCCCCAGGAGAACTCTAGAACTGGAATGGCCCTTCCTAATTATCCCAATTCAAGGCAAGGGGTTTGAATGTCCATGTAGCAGCACAGACCAGCCATTGAAAAGAGCCTGTCTCTGGGAATGGTGGCATAACCCTGGGCGGGGCAACTCCCTCTCACCAAAGGCAACGTTCCTGGAAGCTGGAGGAATGAATATCTCCCACTGGGATGGGGCCATCTAGGTGGCACACACAGCATTCGTACCCAAACTCTTTACCATTATTTCTGAAACATCTGTAAGCTCTGCAATTGTTCTTAGTCATTTTGGGCATCTGAATTGTGTTTCACTGATGCAACACCAGTCAGAGGCTACCATGGGGCATCCATCATCTTATACAAATGTTGTGATCACAGGGCATGTACAATTGGTATCCTGCTTTTTGTGTGTCCTTTAAAAAATATTCATAAACGTTGTATATGCTGTGATTGAAGGAGACAAAAAATAAGCAAATCGAAAAGCTGAACAAATTTGTTAATCCAGTCTAAGACTACTTGCTTGGCCGAAGGTTTGTGGGAGCTAACGATGAGCTCGGAAAGCTATGGTACTGCTGCTGAGTTAGCCGTGGGAGGTGTGTGGCGTGTTGAAGGAAGGAAGGAAGGAACAGTGCTGGTTTCCTCTTTAATCACATGTCTGATGTGTTCCAGCAAGGGTCTTTTTTGATTTTCTGTTTTCCACTTAGAATCACCTAGTTGCCATCCCTCTGGGAGTTTGGTAAGGAGCTGAGGGAGGGGGAGGGGGAAGGGAGTGTGTTGCTGGGCGTGACACTGAGGCTGCTTAAGTCAGCAGAGTTCTCTGTGTGTCTTCTGCGATCTGAGGGTTACCCGTTTATTTCCTGAAAGATTTTAAATTCGAACAGCCTATTGCTTTCCATTAGATCTGAAAAGTGCTTTTCTCTGCCAGATACTTACTTGCTCTAAATATTCTAATTGAAACAAAGGTAACTATAAGGCAAACATGTCATTTTGAGTTTCCTGCCCTTTTACCAATTTTGGCTGAAACTGAGCAAGGCAAATGTTACCTTAACAATTTCTGTTGTAAAATTTCTGCTCTGCGTGAAGGAAAGAAGGGCTCTGAAAAGGCAGTATTTGTATGTGCTCAAAGCTTGTCTGAATTCAGGGCACATTTTCAATATAATAGTTACCCAAATTTGGAAGATGTCTCTCAGCCTCATAAAGCCAGTGTGTCTTATTTAGATAAAACTTTCCCTGGTATCTAAGCATATGAAACCTCGCTGGTTAGGGAAAAAAGGAAAGACAGAAAAATGCATTTGGAAAAACCGACACGAAAATAGAGCTACATTTACGTTTTGGTTCAGAGATAAAGCAGCCCAGCTTTGTAGCTTTATATCTGCCATGCATCCCCTATGCATGTAAATCAATTTTGAAAATTAACTTCATGGTTTTTATGATACAAGAATAATAGATGTTTAACATCTAGAAAACGTAAATTATAAAAGAGATAAACAAAGAAAAATGTCATGTTATCCCATGACCCAGACATACCCCACCATGCAGAAGAAATCATGGTTGATGCGTTTTGGTCTACCCTGCACATGCCTCTGGGTCTGTGTGTGTGTGTGTGTGTGTACTTATATGCATAAATACTCCATACGTGCTACAGTTATGCAGCGAAGGGCTCACCTGCAAGGGTACCTGATGTCTAGTTAAATTCCCTCTCATTGAGGCCGCAATGGTAGATGGGAGAGAGAGCAATGACACCTCTTCCCACCACTTCATTGAAACTTCTCTCCTCACATTTGTCAACCACTTCCTTTTCCTTTGTGCTTAATCCCTGGGCACTTTTCCCTCCTTACTCTCAGCTTTTGACCCAGGCCACCACTCTCCCGTTTCGGAACAGTCTCTAGCCTCGACTTTCACGACAATGAACCCTCCTGGGCTTTCTCCTCCCTCTGGGCCACTCAGTGCCGATGGCATTGACTGTTCTCCCCTATTTGTGAAAGTTGCTGGTCCTGAAAGTTCTGTCCTAGGATCTCCTCCCTCCTCGTCCATACATATTGTACTACTTTTGCTCTTCCTAAGGAGCCATGCTCTCTCTAACCTCCAAGTCTTCCTTTCCATTAGTTCTTCCCTAGCTCTGGAAGGCATTCCCCTCCTTCCCCATATACATGGGGATTACTCTGACTTATCTTGACAATTTCAGTGTAAACATTACTGCTTTGGGAAAGTCCCTGCAGACACCCCAGGTGGGTGTGCTTCCTCTGTGTGCCCCTAACACTCTGTCCTTTCCCTTGCTCTAATACTCACAGCACTCTTTCGTAATTACCTATTTACTTGTCAGTATGTCTTACTAACTTGTTAGGCCAGAGATCGTATTGATTAGTCACTACTAGATCCTCAGCTCCTGGCAGTGTCTAGAACTTAGTAGAGTCACAATCTTATTGAATAAAGAGATGCAAACACAACTATTAACCCCGTTCTATGTGGTGTATTGTGTAGTTTAATCAGCGACGACTGGTACAGCATCTTCTAGCAGCTGAATTCCTTCATCATAGTGTCGTAGTCCACTCGGGCTGCTGTAACAAAATATCACAGACCAGGTGGTTTAAACAACAGCCATTAATTTCTCACAGTTCTGGAGGCTGGGAGTCTGAGATCAGGGTGCCAGCATGGTTGGTTCTTGGTGAGAGCCTTCCTTCTGGTTATGTCCTCAAATAGCCTAACTTGGTGCACACAGAGAGAGGGAGAGGGAGAGAGGTCAGTCCATCTTGTGTCTTTTCCTCTTTTCCTAAGGGCCTTAGTCCCATGAAGAAGACCTCACCCTCATCACCTAATCTAACCCTAGTTATCTCCCAAAGGTACTACCTCCAAACACAATCACATTGGGGATTAGGGTTTCAACATAGGAATTTGGGGGGGAACACGTATATTCAGTCCATAGCAATATGATAGACACGATTAAAAATTTGAATCTCCTCTGAGGACAAAATAAGGCCTTACTTGCAACCTGAGGGCTGAGATCAAATATAAGCACTAAATAGGGAGGGACTTTCTTTCTTTTTTTTTTTTTAACATCTTTATTGGAGTATAATTGCTTCGCAATGTTGTGTTAGTTTCTGCTGTATAACAAAGTGAATCAGCTACATGTATACATATATCCCCATATCTCCTCCCTCTTGCGTCTCCCTCCCACCCTTCCTATCCCACCCCTGTAGGTGGTCACAAAGCACCGAGCTGATCTCCCTGTGCTATGCAGCTGATTCCCACTTAGCTATCTATTTTACATTTGGTAGTGTATATATGTCCATGCCGCTGTCTCAGAGAGGGACTTTCAATGCAAGAACCAGCCATGAAATGAACGTGTAATATCCCCTTCCTAGAGGTCTTTGAATACTGGACAAGCCTTTCTGAGGCCTCCCTCCAGATACAGGATCAGAGAGCATTAACCTAATCTGTCTTGTGAACTATGAGTCCCTCCACTTTGAGTAGAGTCTGGCATGTTGCAGATGGTCAGTGATTATCTGTTAAATTAATGAATGAAGTTCAATGCATTACTGCCCTGAGGCTGGAGGTAGGAGGTAATGGAAGTAAAACTTAGATGGTAGTTCAAGATGTAGGTAAAATTGATTTAGTCATTTGAATCCACACAGACCTATGTTTGCATTGTTGTGTTTGTTTATTCATTTCTTGGATGAATTTATAAATTCCTATCTTTGTTTCTCCCAGAAGGTGTTGAGGTTGCTTGTGGAAACACACATTTTGCAGCAGAATAATAAAGAAATAGATGAGAAAACTGGAATAAAGATAGCACACAAGGTTGTACCCTCCAAGAACCTGCATCATTTGGCTCTGAACTTCCTAGAAGCCAAAACAAATTGTTGAACCAAGTCAGTTATAAGATTTGCAGCATCCATAAGATAAAAATAAACCAGTTGCCAAGGAGTTAGAAACTCCATGACTCAGGGTGGTGGTTTTGGTCTCTTTTGTTCACTTATTGTATTTTTAGTACCCAGAACAATGCCCAATAAAAAACTAGTGAACAAGATACGGTCCTTGAATGAATTAATAAGGAAAATATTTTCCTAATCTTGGGCACTAAAGGGTCTTCAAAAAAGGGGGGACCATGTAATAACGTGTGTAGACATCCCCATGATAAATAAATATTTAATTCCCTAGAGCTGTTTCCTTTTCTGGCACGAAATGTAGTGCAACAAAGTGAATTCGATAATATCAGTTCTATAAATTCTATCATGTGTAGCTTTTTGATCTGTCTTGAGCTAAGGATAAAATGTACGGTATTTTCAGGCAATGTTCCATGAACGTTATTTCTCCTGTTTGATAAGAAATGGGCAGCAGAGTCTAACATAATATTCTTCAGCAAGAAACTGAAGTGCACATGCTCATTGTTGCTGAGGAAGGTGAGCCATGTGCTTTGCCAGTCAACTGACTGTGAGGACAGGCAGTGTCACTCTTAGATATTCTTATCGCTAACATCGGACAGGTAACTTCCACGTACCATGTGCTGGGCTAAAAGTTTCCTTGAATTCTCCCAACAACATTATTAGGGAGATGCTATCATTAAACCCCCATTTTACAGGTGACAAACCAAGGCTTAGAGAAGTTAATGATGAAAATTACAGAATGAGTAGTGGTGGTGTCAGAGGCAAGATCTGACCAAGAGGTCGTCCGACCTCCTGACAGCTGTTGATGCCTGTGTGAAAATTCAGGAAGCTTCCCAAGATGTGCCAGTATGGATACCCTTCCTTTTCTCACCAACTACAGACACACACATAAGCAGAGATATGATTTTCCTTAGAACCCTATTCAGGACCTTAATGTATTCTATATACCTTGCAGCAATGAAATAAGTAATGTGATAACAATAGGAAAAATAATCATAACATCATCTTAAAAATCTCCCAAATGTATTTTGTTGTTGAATTTTAAAATCAGTTTACAGTCACAAACAAAAAGAAACTGAACAGAATTTTAGAAACATACAATTCTGTTTATTTTCAAACAGCCTCAGCAGAAGTTGAATATGACTCAGTTCATAGCCCAGTTCCAAAAGGGCCATTTTCCTGTCTTTTCCTTGAGTAAATAATGCACAAGATGATCATTGTCTGAGTGCAGGATCATAATGGCTTTTATTTCTATTTGAGTTTTCATTTATTGATTCTGTTTCTCTTCCACATGAATAATGCATCCTTTTCAGAAGGCATCTAAATTCACATCATTTGGCACACTAAATAAAAAGTCTTTTCTTTTGAGCAGTAACAAATAAAAATTATGTAGTCAATGTGTTTTTAAATTGTTTAAATATGTATTTACATGCTAATCTGAGGGATTATTGGAGTTGTTTGTATGGGAGGTGGAGTTTTAAATTGTCCAAATATCTGTTCATCATAACAAAATAACTTTAAATGAGGCCGTTGTGGTTCATTTGGGGGAAATAGCATATTTAAATATTGATATAAACAGCATTCCCTGTAATAACTAGGAGGCGGCCGTCACAGTTCAGTAAACAACGCAAGCCCTTAAAGGCTTTGCACAGACTGACACACTTGAGTAATGCCTTGTAGCACTCTTCCCAAGCATTCCTTGCTTTGTGTTCTTCTATACAATCAAAAGAGAACCTAAATAATGTCCAAACTGTCCACTCCCAATTCATCTTCCCAAGAACAGTGAATTGCCTGTGGGAGGGTTCCTGCAAACGTGAATTAGTGAGGGAAGCTGGCAGTACCCCAGAGGGAGGGCACTGAGCTGAGCGGGAGGGGATGAGCATCACCCCTCCTGCCCCAGTGTCATCCTAAAGGGGCAAAGATATGGTGATTTCCTTGGCCATGGCACTGTATTTGGCAGGGATTTGTTTGAAAGGAAAGAAACAGAGGAGCTCTTTCTGATACAGGTAAAGAACTTTAGCAAAAATGAGATATATGAACGAAGAAGAATTTTTTCAGCTCGGTAACCCAAAAAAGTCTTGTCTGTGGGGGAAAGGAGTAATCTCCTAGAGCATGGTATTTCAGGAAGAGTCTGGTGGTCATTTTCTTTGGGGCTTGTTCCAGTATTTCAACTCTTACTTAAAAGATAGAGGTTAGAAGGTGGAGGTGAGGTCATTGGAGGTAAAGAACTGTGAAGGGGTCTGGGAGTAATTTAGCCAGACTGGTACCTGGATAGGAACCAAAGGTGCACGTGACACCCATGCAGGGAATGAGGTGAGGGGGAAGAACCAGCGAGGCAGAGGAAGGAACCCTGCTTAGCAGGGTTGGGTGAGCCTCTGACAGATACGGAGCCCCTCTAGGTCTCAGCTTCTTGCCTGCCTAAGCCTAACATTCTGTGTGTTGCCATCTTCAAATTTTCAAGTAAAGAGAGACCTAGTGAGTGCTACGCTACCATCTGTCTGTAGGCATGGCCATGGAGGGGGGTACCACTCAATTTACAGATGGCAGGCAAAACCTTAGGACCTTAGGTGATTAGTCAATGGAGGAAGATTTCTGAAGGGATGAAAGAAATCCAAAACCAACAGCAGGAATAAAGAGAAAGGTCAAAGGCTTATTTTCTTTTATTTATTTATTTATTTATTTAATTTTTTACTGATGTATTGTTGATTTATAACATTGTGTTAGTTTCAGGTGTATAGCAGAGTGATTCAGTTATACATATATATATATATGTATATTCTTCAGATTCTTTTCCATGATTGGTTATTACATGATACCGAATATCTTATTTTCTTAATGACTCTACCCTTTTTCATTCAGAGTGTGTGAGTCACTCTTATCTAGTTTGGGTTTTTCCTAAAGGAGACTCTGAGACAAAGATTCTAATGCAAGTAGACTTTTGGGGAGATGATTCCAGGAAACAGCAGGAGGGGAAGTGATGTGAGAGTGGGAAGAGACGGATGCCAATAAAGGTGCCGTATCATAACAGTTGCCCAGAACTCTGGGGGACTGTGTAGCGCATGCCTCTGAGTTATCCCAGCCATGGGGTTAAATGCTGAGAGACTTATTCGTATATATCAACCCAGTCTTTGGCTATTTGTCCTTCAAACTCGTTACCCATCAGCTTAGTCACTGGATGAGGACAGTCATTGGATTCGCTCTCTAATATTCCCAGCTTGCCTTGCGCTCGGGTCTATCATACTCCCCGGTGTGACGAAATCCTCAGCGATTTTACTACTGTCATGAGGTTCACAGTGAGCATTCCTGAGGTCGTGGGTAAGGCACCCACAGTGTCTGCTATTATCCTTTACTTTTTAAACTTAATTAAAAAAGCCTGGATCTGAGATTTCTCAACTTCTCTAGCAGGAGTGGTGTGAAAGGCAGAATGGCTTTGTACTTGAGGAAGAGGGTATGGTTAAAGGCACCAGGACATCTACATAACAGATGTGGTTCCATCTCAGCAGGAGGCAGCCGTGTTTCTCTAAGTGTTGATTAAACTGTTCCCCCATGGTGGGTCCCTTGTTTGACTCATTCACGTTGTTCTCATTTACCTCCTTTTGCTTTGGGAATTTGCCAGCATGGAACTTGTTTCAACGTCTACATTGATTAGATACCAGCTTATGTTAAGCTGGAAGCCAGTAAACGTTTGGCTGGGGAACTTGTGGGGCTCATTAACCCAAAACAGGGTTTGGGATTGAAAATGCAAATAGACCCAGGAAGGTTACAATGAATATATAAACACTAGACACATAATAGACTATCCTTCCCAGGCAGGGACACGTCACTTAACTTTTGAAGGTCAAGGTGAGCCCTCAAGTTCCTCCACGTAGAGTCTCTTGAAAGGAGACTGAAGAAAATGGGTCTGATGTCACTGATGATTCTGACTTGCTTTGAGCTTCTGACGAGGTCTAGAAGCAGCACTGTGCAATCGAAAGGGCTCAGGGTTAGGAGTCAAGAAGAGTTAGATTCAAATCCTAGGCAAGGTAATTAATTACCTTGTGATGTTGAGCAAGGTGTTGAAACTCTCTCTCATTTTCCTTACAAAATATGGATAATAATTTCTACATCTCAGGCTATGGGGAGGATGAAATTAAGGCATCATATCTAAAGGACTGAAGAGGGCCTGACATATAAAATACATTCCAAAGAAGTGATTTTCCTTCACCTTTTGTTGTCTTTCCATTTTAGAAAGGTGTCTCTCTTTTTCCTTTTTTTCATTCTTTCCTTCTCCTTCTTCTTTTTTTTTTTTTTTTTTTACAAGCAGTGACTTCTAGTATATTCTCAAGATTGTACAACTATCACCACCACTACCTAAGTCCAGGATCATTTCTCTTGACTTATTGACTAGGGTTTTCTTTGTTTGTTTTGCCGTGGTGTTTACAAAGACCTGTAGGAGAAGCTCCTTTCCTAACAAATCCTCACATTGGGAATCCAATTTGTGCTAAAAACTGTAATCATACCTATGATCTCATGTGGACTTTGCCTGGGAGGTATGTGAGGCATTACAGGGCCCGTTTTACAGGTGAAGAAAATGAGACACTTAGAGGTGACCTAAGGACAAAGCACCAGTGAGGGGCAGCTGACTGAGCCAGATATCAGATCTCCTGTTTCCATTCCCAAAATAGTACTCAGTGGTAACATTTTACCCCAGAAACTTTGCTAACATGTACAAAACACTGTCCTGTGGGTGAAGCAGGTTACAGCTCCCAGGGGTAAGTCTCAGCAGTATGGACAGCTTGTCAGAAGGAATGTGGCCAAAGGCTCAGCATACTCATGCCTATAGATTTACTGCTACTTCCATAGCTCTTTCTCAGTTGTGACTTCATTTCTGAAATCTGCTAGTATGGGTTTCAGTAACATGAGGTCATTTTCCATAAAAAGGAGGAGAAAAGGGCAATTCCACCACTACTTGCTGAAGCACTGACCCACAGTCTTGGGCCTCCTGTAATCCTGTTATGGGGTGCTTGTTTGCACCTTTCTTCCAAGATTCAGTGTAAACGTCTCTAAGATTAGCAACATAAACTAACCAGACCTAGATTCTCTTTTCATTCATTAGGTCAAGGAGTTTGGATCCCTATTGAGTTTTATTTCCTATCATTTTTTCCTGTTATGTAGATTTACAGTGGGTTTAGGGTGGCATTGTTTAGGAATCACTTCCTGGTCTAATCCTAACCACTTAGCATCTTCAAGGATGATGTAATATGTCAGCGACTGTCTAAAATTGTTATAAGAGGCTTTAAAAATACCCCTTGTCAACATGAACCCTGTTGATGGGAATGAATACACACGCTACTTTGTGAACAGTTCGAGAGAGTCTATCAAAATTTTAAACATGCTTATCTCTTAACCTGTAATTCTATTTCTAGGGCTTTTCTAAGACTCTTCTATAGCAATCCACTCATACACATGTGAAAGTGTCATGTGCAAGAATGTTCATTGCCTCATTAAAATAGTGAAAAATTGGAGGGAAAGCTAAATATGTACTGGGGATTCCTAAATATAACGTACTGCAGAATACTACCCATAAGTTGATTTAAATGACATGGTATGTTATCAGTGATATTTTTTTCTCTCTCATACTGATGAGAGATAAAAAAAGAAAATTTCAGAACAATATGTATCATACGGCTGCATCTTGTAAAACATAACAATACCAAAGTGCTATCGAGTTGTATGAGTTCTTTATATATTTTGGATATTAGCCCCTTATCAGATATATGGCTTGCAAATATTTTCTTCCACTCAGCAGGTGGCCTTTTCATTTTGTTTACTTTACTGTGCAGTAGCTCTTTAGTTTGAAGCAGTCCCACTTGTTTATTTTTGCTTTTGTTGCTTTTGCTTTTGGTGTCAGATTTTAAAAATCATCAGCAGAACCTATGTCAAGGAGTTTACTATCTATGATTTCTTCTAGGAGTTATATGGTTTCAGGTCTTATGTTCAAGTCTTTAATCCATTTTAAGTTAATTTTTGTTGTATGGTTTAAGACAGTGGTCCAGTTTCATTCCTTTGCATGTGGCTGTCCAATTTTTCCAACACCATATATTGAAGAGACTGTCCTTTCCTCACTGTATAATCTTGGTTCTTTTGTCATAAGTTAACTGACCATATATGTGTGGGTTTATTTCTGGGCTCTCTATTCTGTTCCATTGATCTGTGTGTGTTTTTATGCCAATATAATACTGCTTTAATTACTATAGCTTTGTAATATAATTTGAAATCAGGGAACAATGACTCCAGCTTTGTTCTTCTTTCTCAAGACTGCTTTGGCTATTCATGGTCTTTTGTGAGTCCATATAAATTTTAGGATGGTTTGTTCTATTGCTGTGAAAAAGGCCATTGGAATTTTGATAGGGATTGCATTGAATCAGTATATTGTTTGGGGTAGTATGGACATTTTAACAAAATTAATTCTTCCAATCCATGAACATGGGATGTCTTTCCATTTGTTTGTGTTTTCTTTAATTTCTTTCATTAATATCTTATAGTTTTCAGTATATAAATCTTTCACCTTCTTGGTTAAATTTATTTATTATTATTCTTTACCAACTAAACTTGAGGGTTTTTTCCCAAATGGTCTAATTGGTCAAAGAATATTGGCCTTTTCTCTCTACTTCCTCAGGCTGCCTCTGGCACTTGACTGCTATGGGTTTTCAGTTCCTTGACTGAACTATTCAGGATGGCAGGTTTTCTCTTCACTTCTTGAGGCTAAGAATACAGATTCCACAGCCTCTTTTTTTTTGTCACCTTGATAGTCAAAAGCTGTGATCTGTGTTTTGAAAGTGTCTTCTGGGGAATCTGAGAGGTGAGGCTTTGGAGCCAGACTACCTGGGTTCAACTCCCATCTCTACCATTTACTGCTGTGTGACCTTGGGCAAGTCACTTAACCACTCTGTTAATAATTGTACCTCCTAATTAAAGATGATACAAATAGATGGAGAGATATACCATGTTCTTGGGTTGGAAGAATCAACATTGTGAAAATGACTATATTATCCAAAACAATCTACAGATACAATGCAATCCCTATCAAACTATCACTGGCATTTTTCACAGAACTAGAACAAAGAATTTCACAATTTGTATGGAAACACGAAAGAACCCGAATAGCCAAAGCAATCTTGAGAAAGAAAAACGGAGCTGGAGGAATCAGGTTCCCTGACTTCAGACTATACTACAAAGCTACAGTAATCAAGACAGTATGGTACTGTCACAAAAACAGAAATATAGATCAATGGAACAGGATAGAAAGCCCAGAGATAAACCCATGCACATATGGTCACCTTATCTTTGATAAAGGAGGCAGGAATGTACAGTGGAGAAAGGACAGCCTCTTCAATAAGTGGTGCTGGGAAAACTGGACAGGTACATGTAAAAGTATGAGATTAGATCACTCCCTAACACCATACACAAAAATAAGCTCAAAATGGATTAAAGACCTAAATGTAAGGCCAGAAACTATCAAACCCTTAGAGGAAAACATAGGCAGAACAACCTATGACATAAATCACAGCAAGATCCTTTTTGACCCACCTCCTAGAGAAATGGAAATAAAAACAAAAATAAACAAATGGGACGTAATGAAATTTCAAAGCTTTTGCACAGCAAAGGAAACCATAAACAAGACGAAAAGACAACCCTCAGAATGGGAGAAAATATTTGCAAATGAAGCAACTGACAAAGGATCAATCTCCAAAATTTACAAGCAGCTCATGCAGCTCAATATCAAAAAAACAAACAACCCAATCCAAAAATGGGCAGGAGACCTAAATAGACATTTCTCCAAAGAAGACAGACAGACTGCCAACAAACACATGAAAGGATGCTCAACATCACTAGTCATTAGAGAAATGCAAATCAAAACTACAATGAGATATCATCTCACACCAGTCAGAATGGCCATCATCAAAAACTCTAGAAACGATAAATGCTGGAGAGGGTGTGGAGAAAAGGGGACCCTCTTGCACTGTTGGTGGGATTGTAAATTGATACAGCCCCTATGGAGAACAGTATGGAGGTTCGTTAAAAAACTAAAAATAGGGCTTCCCTGGTGGCGCAGTGGTTGAGAGTCTGCCTGCCAATGCAGGGGACACGGGTTCGTGCCCTGGTCCGGGAAGATCCCACATGCCGCGGAGCGGCTGGGCCCGTGGCCCATGAGCCGTGGCCATTGAGCCTGCGCATCCGGAGCCTGTGCTCCACGACGGGAGAGGCCACAGCAGTGAGAGGCCTGCGTACCGCAAAAAATAAATAAATAAATAAAAATAAAAATAAAAAAAATGTACCACACAACCAAATGTTCATTACAGCTCTATTTACAATAGCCAGGACATGGAAGCAACCTAAGTGTCCATCGACAGATAAATGGATAAAGAAGATGTGGCACATATATACAATGGAATATTACTCAGCCATAAAAAGAAATGAAATTGAGTTATTTGTAGTGAGGTGGATGGACCTAGAGTCTGTCATACAGAGTGAAGTAAGTCAGAAATAGAAAAACAAATACCGTATGCTAACACACATATATGGAATAAAAAAAAAAAAGTTCTGAAGAACCTAGGGGCAAGACAGGAATAAAGACACAGATCTACTAGAGAATGGACTTGAGGATATGGGGAGGGGGAAGGGTAAGCTGGGACAAAGTGTGAGAGTGGCATGGACATATATACACTACCAAACATAAAATAGATAGCTAGTGGGAAGCAGCCACACAGCACAGGGAGATCAGCTCGGTGCTTTGTGACCACCTAGAGGGGTGGGATAGGGAGGGTGGGAGGGAGGGAGACGCAAGAGGGAAGAGATATGGGGACATATGCATATGTATAACTGATTCACTTTGTTATAAAGCAGAAACTTTATACACACCATTGTAAAACAATTATGCGCCAATTAAGATGTTAAAAAATAATAGTAATTGTACCTCCTTCATGAGCTTTTATGCAGATTAATTTAGTTATTGGGCATGTATTAAATGTTCGGTAAATGTTACAGGAAAAAAATCCTCTTTGAAAGCAGAGCGCGTGTACTTAGCGTGGACCTTATAATCCTGTGGTGTGAAGTTGATCTCAGGGGTGTGTAACCCCACTCTCTCCTCACACCACGTCAAACAGCCTCCTGAAGATGCTGTTCAGTGACTCCCGTGTGAAGTGGAGCCAGTACCAGGCCCTGCAAGTATAAGGTGACGGTGAAAATCAAGAAGAACAGTTACTGAAGAAAAGCTATGCATTGTCCATTGGAAATCTTTCCTTTTCATAATTGGAATACAAATCTATGAATTTTTCACAGAGTGGTGACATAAGAAAAATCTTTATGGTCCTCGATGAAATGAAAAAGGAATTCAAAGCACGTGGATTCTTTTTTTTGTGGAGTACTATCTGAGAGCATGTGTGGCAAATGCCGTGCGGTACATACATGGGACTTGATGACTGATGTGGGGATTGGAGGGTGGGTGGTATGGCCTGGGTGAAATGGGAGCCCGGTAGGGGAGCAGTATCGCAGGACTGTGATGCTGGGAGAGGAAGCTATGAAAACCCAACCCAGAAATGAGTGCTGAAAAGCACATTAGTAAAAAACGGACTCCTTTTCACCTGATGAATTTGCTAATGAATGGTACCAACATCTGCAAAGAGCCCATTTTTAGTAAGCTTGGATTGACTTCTTTACTGAACTGGACCACTTCAAGGCTTTCTTCTCTGAAACTTCTTAAATGACAGAATCCGAAAGAATGCCTTTAATTCTAGTCTTAGAATCTTGGCCACGTGTCGGATGACCATTGATTTTCTACTACCACTAGGTCAAACATTATATCCTTTAGTGACAAGTGATGTGTATAATGTTTATTATACAAGTGGATTTTCCCAGGGATCCCTACTGAGACATAACCTGTCCTTCATTGTTTCCCCAGTAGTGTTGAGGAGGGAACTCTGCAACACCCCAGGCCTCTGAGAGCTGAGAAGTGTTCATTTCATCACCTCCAGAACTATGAAAATTCCCTACTCTTGGGTGGTGTGTAGGGTGAGAGAGAGTCTACACCATGAGGTGCTGAACATTGGGTTCTCTTTGTAAAGCCTAAATGTTAAGATACTTAATATGGCTCATGAAAGCTAGAAAGAAAAGCTGAAATAGTTTGAGAAGCATTGCTCTAGAATTATCTGTGGGGAAGAAGCAGTTTTGGTTTAGTTGGTTGTTTTAAATGTATTAGAGACCATAAATTGTAATGAAAATGAACTATTAGACAATGGAATTTTATTTATTTTTAAATTTTATTTTTACTTATTTATTTTTGGTTGTGTCGGGTCTTCATTGCTGCGCATGGGCTTTCTCTAGTTGCGTCGAGCGGTGCTACTTTTCACTGCAGTGCATGGGCTTCTCATTGCAGTGGCTTCTCCTGTTGCAGAGCATGGGCTCTAGGTGCTCGGGCTTCAGTAGTTGTGGCATGCAGGCTCAGTAGTTGTGGTTCGTGGGCTTAGTTGCTCCACAGCACGTGGGATCACTAGGGATCGAACCCGTGTCCCCTGCATTAGCAGGTGGATTCTTAACCAGTGCGCCACCAGGGAAGTCCCTAGACAATGAAATTTTAAAGTCATACAAATACAAGCTCCATATTTTAATTATTGCATTCAGCATACATAAAAGTCATTCTGTAAAATGGCTGTGACATTTCTAAACCCTTTCTCTCAATTTCTGTACTTATCCCGTGAGCCTGGAACAGAAGAGTCTGCAGATGGGCCCTAGTCCATGGACCACCACTTTGAGTAGCACCAGGCTAGAGAGTATTGAGAACAATAAATTTTCTTCCACGACTTGGACCCAGCCTGGGACCATTTCAGAACACAGAGATGTATGTGCATAGTTAGTGCTCACTTCAATGAATGTATCAACAGGAAGACACTGTATTGAAAAGTATCATGAGGGACAGAAAAGCCATCTCAAGATTTCAGTCAACTCATGATCCATAAGTAATCCGTTGATCAGGGCAAATTGTCCATGATCCTCCATCATCACTACTTTTAAGTGTGAAAATGCCTGTTTCAGGAGCTATGCGGGCAGTCTAAAGAGCAGGGGAACTTACCGAGGGAAAAAAAATGTAGCCTCTGGGTCTGGGTTGAAGGCATAGCGTAGGTTGGCCAAGTAGCTCGGGGCAAGGAGACCTTGATGACGCCATCTGATGAACATGCTGGACCAGTCACTTCAGGAGTCTCAGATGATGAAGCCTCTTTTCCCAGCAGAGAGGCAGCTCAGACTGGACAGAACCATTGTGAGTGTCAGGCCACTCTGAGACAGAAAATCACTAATTGGTTTGGTAAAGTGGCAGACCAAACCTCCTGGGTGAGTTTGAAGGCCCTCTGACAGGCCAGAGAGTAGGTGTCAGCTACTTTTTAAGCAGCAAAAAGTGGAACCAGAAAAACCTTAAATTCTACTTTCAACTGGTGAAAAGAGCTACATAGATAAAGTCTGTTTGAGGCATCCCATGTCCAAAGATGAGCAAATTTCTTGTTCTTCCTAAACAGTGGCTATAATTTTAGTAGCTTTGCAGTCTTTTGCTAACTTGGTGATGGAAAAAAATTTCATCTTCATTTTCCTGGTGTTATTGACTGCACATTTCTATTCCTATTAAATCAATATTTGGCCTAAGCCTTGGCAAAATACTTCTGGGGGACATTCCACCTGTGGTTTACATTTTACGATTCGACTTGTTTATAAATAAGCCCAGCTACAGGACAACAGTGGTTAAAGACCAGCCACCACCTGACCTCAGGGAGGAGGCAGGTCTACTTAGAAGCAGTCCAGCTTTCATGCAGACTTCTCATCCTAAGCAACATTGCAGCGTTGGTGCCACGAGGAAGGAAGTTGGAGCTTTATCATCAGACCTGTTTAAGCGAAAGACAGGATCGGTGATTTGGAGTTTGTTGCTTCCTATGATGAGAGAAGTTTATATTTCATTTGCACAGTATTTTTTAATAGCAACCTTATGCTAAGTCAACATATGCTTACCGTATAGATAATTGTCTCCAAGAATATCGATACATATGGAATTCTTCAGATAATTAATGCTTCAAACCAGGCATCAAGCTCAATTATCTAACCATTTCTGGTCCAAGATCAGATTTTAGGCACCATGCCTCTCCATTTCCATTTCTTTTTCATCTTGGAGGTAGAAAGAAATTTCTACCTCCAAGAATGGAATGGGGTGGGAGTTCATCCATCCCATTCCATTCTGTTCACAGATGAGGAAGAGATGGGGGATAAAAAGAGTTACCAAAGGCCTTACAACAAATTATGGAAAGAGTCTGGGTTCCATTCCCCCAGTTTGTTGTCCCGTGTTCTTTTAGGCATTACCTCCTGCTTCTTACAGAAGTCAGAGTTCATAAAAGAAACTCTGAATATAATTGCTGAGGACATATGGTCTCGAATTTATGCTACAAGATGCTAATCATTGCCTGCCTGCCTGCTCATACCCTCACTGAAGGAAATCAGCCACCCCGAATCCCCGCTGCCTTAGCAGCCAGATTTTGTACCTGCGACTCCTCTGACCCCGCTATTGCTAATTTGTCTGGGGATGACCATCCCACCCCACAGAGTTCATCCACAGAAGGGACAAAAGGTGGGATAGGACAATCAGATTCTCTCTTTCAGGGGGATGAATCAGGGAAGAGAGAAAGGTTACCTTTTGGAAGTGAGATCATGAAATTGAAATCAGAATAAGTGGAAAGATCACAACTGTGGCAAACAAAAACCATATGCACTTCAGAGCCACGAGAGAGCAGGAACCCAAAGCAAGCAGGGAAGCCAGTGAGTAGAAAGAGAAGAAAACGGAGTCAACAGACAAAGCTGCCCACAGACCCTGCAAAACGGGCTGCCATAATGACAGTAACAGCTACCACCAACACTGTTCCGGGCACTGCGCTGAACATCTTACCTCCATGAACTCACGTTAACCCTCTCAACAACCCAGGAGGAGCATATGAATTTATCTTTCTTTTCAGATAAACACACTGGGGCACAGAGAGGTTAGTGAACTTGCTGAGGGTCACGTAGCTCACTTCACTGCTGTAGTGCCTGCCAGTCTGTTGTATGCCACGTGATAATCCCTGATATAGTCCTTTAAAAAAAAAAATTGAAAATGTAGTTATTTAACCTCAACAACGATAAAAATAGAGTGTTTGGAAAATATTTGACTTGAAATGTTCAAACCTATGATAGAGACTCACCTAGGAAAAGCATAATCATTTATGTATTTCATTCCTAATAGTCTTTCTCTCTCAGTCCTTTACCTGAGTTAGAGTTGGAAATCTCGCCAGGCAGAACCAAGGTGGGCAGCCAGTAACAAAGATGGGGGACTGTGGGCTGCAAATCAGGTTCTTGTGATCTAACGTCTGGAAGGGAATATAAGACGGGGGTAGAAAGAAGAGGTTAAGTGGAAACATAGTTAAACGCAGAAGAGCCCACATGCCCAGCTTCTAACTAATCAGTCACAGGCGCCTACTACGTGAGTTAGGAGCATGCGTGTTAAGCAAAGAAGCCAGTAAAATGCATAAGACTGAGTCACACCCAAACCTGGAAGTGTTCAGAGCATGGCGGTGGGCAAAGGTAACCCCAGTGACTCAGTTCCTAAAGAATATCAGTGGGAACGTGGGGCTCTCAAGAGAGCCACAACCAAAGCTGTGGTCCTGAGGAAACAGCCCTCTCCAGAGTTTTGAAATATACAGCAAACTGGGAGGGCTATAGAATTTTAAATACCTGGGATTTGGGCAGTTGGCCAGAGGTCAGGAGGAGAGAGAATAACAATCTTGATCAGTGAATATTTATCCATCACTAAAAACAATGTTTCTCAAACCTTCCTTATTCTGAGTATTAGAATATAATTTGGAGCTGCTTATCAATCCATCTATTGATCGATAAACAAATAAAACCAAACCATCGGCCACAACCTAATCCCACCACAGCCACACTTCCAGGGAAGAGCCCTGGAAATCTGTACATCAATAAGCGTCTGGGTGATTCTCATCATCAGAGTTTGGGAAGCACCACACCGATGATGATTGTCCTGTGTCATCCTCACCCTGACTCTCTCAGGTTGATGATATGCTACTGTATCCCTTTGCCAGATGGTGAACGTGAGTCCCAGAAACCCGCCATAGACTATGCAGTTGGGAGGTGATAGAATCCGGATGACTCCAGAGGCCCCGGTTCCTTTGGTTGAAAGTGTGATTTGCCAAACCTGTATGTTGCCCACTGGGTAGGAAGGGTCAAGGTGGGGCCTCTGATAGGAGGGCTCTGAGTCAACCCATTGCTAAAGGAGTTCAGGGCCCTGCCAGGCTCAGCTGGCCCCTCTATATCCCAATGTTTGCACACCTGCCAACTTTGAAAAAACTGGACATCATGAACAGAAAAGAGGCAAACGCAGACACAGGCCAGCAAGGGGTTCAACCTGGAATGTGCAGAACACGAGAAGTGGAGATTTCCCTGTCCCAGGCCCACCGCTGTTCCCTGTGTGGCTGAGTGTGGCACACTTAGGGATGGGCTGTGGTCGGGGTTATGGGGAGGGAGGAAGGAGGGCATGGGGTGGGGGGACAGAGGCTGGGAAGAGAGAAGCTACCAGTATCTTTGGAATTATTTTTTTTCCAATGGTAGCTCCCCCTCTCCCTCTGGTTTCAGAAAGAGATTTTATGAGGCTAGACTTTGTAACTCCTCACACTTGTTGGAGGTGTTCCTCCCTGCCTGTTTCATCATGGTGATTAGCAATAAAATCCTTAAAATGAAAAGGACCTGTGATTTCTTTGGGAAAACAGTAGAGAAGGAGGATGTGGTTCTGTACTTTTCCAGCTGTGAGATCTTGGGCAATTTACTTGTTAGAGCTGTCATTCACTGGTAAGTGAGTGTGATCATATCTACCTCTTGAAGTTGTCTTGAAATTTAATGAAATATGTATGTAAAACACCTAGCATGTAAAAATCCCTCATGAACATCAGCTCCTTCTTCATACATACCCTCTCTGTCTTCACCTCAGCTTCCGTCCTGTCCCTGTCAGCATCTTAATCAAATGGATTATACCTCAAGTTCCAAATCCTTCCTGAGAGGAGCACAAAGTAAAGGAACGAAGTGAGAGTCTTTTTATGCACAGTGGCTTTCACACACTCAGAAACAGTGCAACAAATTTAAAGTTCTCCAAACCAAATGGGAAACCCATTCCCACCCCTCTACTCCCCCTGGGTCCCGGTCAGTAGATCAGTATGTATTTCTTGTGTCTATATTATGCGGGATGTTGAAAATGTTCACTACTCCTGAATGCCTTAAACCCATATCTTCTCATCTTATCTTACTGGCAGAGACGTTTTATTTAATTAGCTTTATTCCCTCTTCCACAAGGAGGAACAAGTACAAGCATTTTATCTGCATTGGTTACCTTTGTTGTAAATTTCTTCTTGAAAGCTCCTTATTCATTCACTTATCTTAAAGTCTTGCTAAATACTTATTATGTGACTGAGATCTGATAATTGAGTGCTTCGTAGTGAACATCCATCCTTTCACGCTCAGTTTGAGTGGGTCGGCTGAATTGGCTGGTTTTCTGCGTTTGGCACTTTGTGTGGAAGTTGGTTTGTTCCTCTCTGAGAATAATTTCCGTACGTAAGATCTGGGGAAACTATTGAATCCTTACTGCGAAGCGAACTACTCTTCCTTGGGTAAAGTGACATCTCCAGAGGATGGCCGTCAGGTTGAAAAGAACACAGACCTAGAGTCACACAGACCTGGCTTGATTAGCATTTCTACCATTTAATACCTACATTTTCTTCACCTGTAAAATGGGAAAAAGAATGCTTCCCATAAACATTTATTGTGAAGATTGAATCAAATAGAAGGTCCCTGACATCCTACAAGGGTTCCACAGACACAAATCTTTATTTTCTTCATTGGTATATCGCGAGAGACAAAAGCAGTGCCTGGGGCATAGTAGGGGCTCAATACATGTTTATTGAATGAATATTGAATCAGTAATACTCAGTGAATGGGTAAATAACTATTACTGAATGAATAAATATATGTTGAATGAATGAATGACTCTTGGATAAATAAATAATAAATATTGAATGAATAAACAGTTTATAAAATTCTGCACCAGAAGAGAGACACGCACCCACAGACATGCAGGAAGTGTTGTTAATAGAAGCAGTAGCCACAGGCTCATTTGGCAGCCTCGAGACCGGTTCCATCCTCTCCCATCCTCTCTTGGGCTGCTGTGTGCAGTGTTTCTCCCACCGAGGCATCCCCACATTTTATAGGCTTCTTCATGCCATGATGATGGCTTGGATCCAAGTGTGAGCTCCCTGGCTACTGTGCACAGGCTGTGTCAGGAATGAGGACAACTTCCCAGCACCCCAGGTGGATGCAGGTCACAGAGAAAAGTGAGGCTGGTGCCCTTTGGTACAGAGGTAGCCTTTTCATCCAATCAGGACAGCCCACGGTGTCCTTGCTGACCCAGGGCTGGGGTGAACTTGCCAAGTGATAAACTCTACTGAGATTCTCAAGAAAGCAGCCACTACTTCCCCCAACTTCTTGAGCCGTTAGTGTGAGGATGCCCTTTTGCTGGTTCCCTGTCCCCTCGGCCTGGCACGCTGGGCTCCTACAGCTCCTTCCCACACCAAGGCCTTGGTTCTAGCTCCCAGGATGGGGAATCTCTGTAACTCTGGAATTTAACTTCCTAACTTCACAGAAACTCACTGAATTTCAGAGCCTTGGCTCCTTGTCAGGCAAGGTATAGTTCAGCTTCCTGGTTTTCTTTCCGCGGGGCTGAAAGCAAGGCCATCCTCCCTTGGGTGTTTTCAAGATCTGGGGCAAATTACACTGTATCTCCTGTCACCTCAGCCCCAGCATCCCTGCCATAAGCCACATCTTTTTATCTGGTTAAAATGAACATCAAAGGCAGCCATAAAGGAGAATAAAGAGAGAGGAGACATCACAAAAGGGGCCTTGGGGGGCAGAGAACGGCGGGGGAAGGAAAGGCAAGAGAGGGCCCTTGCCGGTGGGACTGTGTCCACCCCTGCGGAGAGGAGGAGGCAAGGTTCTGAAACGGGAGGGTCCCAGTGCCTCAGATTTTGTTTTTGTGCAGGAAGCCCCCATCTTGATTGCTTTTTCCTCTGGCCTTATGATCTCCACTGCAAATGGAGCAGGGAGCGTGAGGGGCACATAGGACACAGAGCCCCAGGGGACGGTGCTGTGCAGAGCGTGTTCCAGGCCCCTCATCTGCATGCTCCAGGGCAGGTGCCCACCATCCTGCCTGTGTCTTCCAGGCAGCCCAGCCCCTCCATGTCTGATAGTTACTGGAAAATAAGAAAAGACATGTCCCCTGCCTTAGTACTGCCCACATGCTACCACCTGGCAGCGCCTCAGGATTTTATGACAAATAGGAATGAATAATTAACAAATCATTTGAGCTGTTACCAAAAGCCTGAAGAGAACAGCAGCGTCTCAGCTCACGCCACCCCAGACAGGCCTTGACAGTGTTTCCTCTCTTAATAAAGGCTGCCTGAGATGCCGGGTCTCTGATAACAGCCTCGGGGCCGCCAGGGGACCAGATCACTCCTTCCTGGGTTCTGCTTCTCCCTGGGCTGCTGGCAGGAGAGCGAGACAAATAGAGCTGGCGTCTCGACTTTCTTTCAGTTCTGCCACACTCTTCTGTCAGAGACCAAAGTCTGGGGGGGACTCATGAGCTCCATTAGAGAAGTGGTTAAACCAGGGACCGGGGGGCAGCATTATATATCCCCACCCTAGGGGACATTGGGCATTGCCAGGAGGTATTTGATTGTCAAAACCGGAAGGGGGTTGCTGTTGCTACTGGCATCTAGTGGGTAGAGGCCAGGGATGCTGCTAAACATCCTCTCGTGTACAGGACGGCCCCCACCAGAAAGCATTATCTCACCCGCAATGTCCACCCTGCAGCAGAGGAACAGAATGATGTGCCCCCCGTCGTGGTTCAGTGCATCCTGGTGCCTGGAGTGAGCCCAGGACTGAAGAAACGTGGGCTCCCTCGAGTGGTGACTTACACTATGACAGGCAGAGAGAAAGGCACAAGGCACAAAGCGGCAGGGGGTTCGGATAGCAATAGAGTGTGTGTGTGTTTTAAACAAGTCATTTTATCCATCGCAAAATCTGCTTTGCTTGATGGTGACAGCAATTTTCATGAATCATTAATGAGCCATTTTCTTCTCTCCATGTTGTTAATATCTATGCAGAGGCCTTTGAGTTGAGAGCAGATTTCTTTCTGATTAGTCAGAGTGTTTATTTTTTGAAATATGTTCTTCTCACTTAGCGGAGCACTTGAGTGTGAATTCGTGTGCTTTCTTTCTGTTTGTTTTCTTCCTAACTGAAATCTCCAAGACCTTCCATCATGTTTCCTAGTCCTTCTTTTGGAAAAAGAACATTCGAAGCGGCCAGAATGGACAGCTCGTAGATAATACTTCCACTTACATAAATATTTTTTTTTAATTAATTAATTAATTTTTTTGCGGTACGCGGGCTTCTCACTGTTGTTGTCTCTCCCGTTGCGGGGCACAGGCTCCGGACACGCAGGCCCAGCGGCCATGGCTCACGGGCCCAGCCGCTCTGTGGCACGTGGGATCCTCCAGAACCGGGGCACGAACCCGCGTCCCCTGCATCGGCAGGCGGACTCTCAACCACTGCGCCACCAGGGAAGCCCTCCACTTATATTTTTGGCGGGGTGAGGATAGGGGTTGGAAGGTAATGGTACGGTTCCATTTCTGACTGTATGAACCCTAAATAGTGAAAATCTTGCACAGTCCACTCCAGTGTATCTGCAGTGAAGAGTTTGTAAAATATGTCTTGTCTATGACCGACTGGTTTCCCAACCAAGCAATACTTTTTTTTTTTTTTTTTGCCTTTAGCTACTCTGGTTTTTTTCTAATTTAATTTAATTTTATATTGAAGAGGGGGTGGAGAAAAGAGAACAAGCAATACTTTTTAATGGATTATTTAACATCTAACTGACCTTTCTCATGTATGTAGTAGCCTGTCACCATATCACTCTCATGTTCATAGTCACAATAATCATATTTATTGAGTAAATCCCACACGACAGGTACCATGTAACATTCAGTAATTCATCCAACCCTCATAATGATCATATGAGGTAATATTGCTGCATTTTACAGATGAGGAACTGGACACATAAGAAGATAAGTAACTTCACCAGATCACTGAGCCAGCAAGTAAGCGGTCGGGACAAGAATCCAGGTCTGTCAGCTCCCAAAGCATGCTACCTATCCCACTGAAATTTTCAGGGCTCTGGTCAATCAGAGCAGCTCTCCAAGCTGGCCCTCGGGGTCTCCACCAAGCTTGCGACCCCTTCCATCCAGCCTCCATGCTTGTAACCCTCTCTTCATAAGCCCTCTGTTTCTGAGATCATTTCCTGGCTGGGCCCACATCAACTTGGCTCCTTCTTAACTTCTGGTCAGCATGCTTCCTTTCCTCACCAGAAATGCCCTCCGTTTTCCTCCTAACACTTGAAGTTCTGTTTTTGCTTCAAATCCCAGTTCCCACCACCACCATGAAGGCTTCCCTTATCTTTCCCGTTATGAGAATGCACACTCTCTAGGTTTGGATGCAAGCCTGCCTGAATCTGAGGTCCTGGCTCTTTCCACAGACTGCTTTGCCTAAGAGAGAAAACATAACCTATCTCTGCCCTTCACTGGTTTTACAATACAAGTTTCTGTGCCTCCTTCCTTATCTGCAAAATAAACCAAGTAGACTGAATTAAAATACCCAATCCAATTCACAGGATTGTTGCAATAAATACATGAGATAATGCAAATGAAAACTCTCTGTAAGAGTTTGTTAGATTATCACCTATAAGGCATTGTTAGATTATCACCCTGATCTTTCTTTTTCAATTTTTATTACTTGCATTTTTTTTTTTATTCTCCACCTAATCCCACCAGTTTTGTTCAGTTGTGTATGAAATAGGTCGCTAGTGATGGGTTGGCAAGAAAGCGGGCTTTTTTTCCCCGTTTTCCAGGACTTTTCACTGCAGAAATGCAACATGTGATCTGCAGCCTCAGATGCCAACACAGGTTGTATTTTTAGAAAAGAAGGGAGAAAACGAAACGACTTCAATAATGTAAATTATCTGAATGGCCCTCATATCCCCCAAAATACAGATTTTAATAAAATGTGAGGAAAATCCACTTAATTATGCTACTCGACATGGGAAAGGGGTTTATAGATTTTCTTTGTCATGAACAGCATCACCATCCTGACATTGATAGGTGAAGAGAGTGACTGTTTTTCTAGGGTATTTATTAAATGCACAGGGGAATATTCCTGTTGGGATTTTCCCTGGAATTGCATTGGCTACTTCAGAAACAGTTGACATCATTACATGTTGAGTCTCTCCATCTGAGAACACGGTATAGCTCTCTATTCAAGTCTACATTTATATTCTTTGGTGCTTATGCCCATAAAGACATCTATATATTGTGTTAGATTTATTCCTAGCTAGTTGCAGTTTCTCATGCTATGGCCATAGGCTGTATTGTAAGTTATACTCACGGGTTTCACGTCCTTGTGTTTTGGTCAAACAGTCCCACTGTCTGAATGTCAACTTTTGAACAGTTGTTGGACACACACTCCCCGCACAGGAACCACTGTGGCCGGCCTTGGCAACAAATCAACACAGCGTGCTCTCTTGCCTTTGGGCAGCACTGCATGATTTTTAATGATTATAGCTCAATGAAAAATTAATACAGCAAACTGATGGGCTCGACTCTGTGCTGAGATCCCCAGAACTTTCTAATAGGACTGTGGCCCCTCAGTCCTGGTAGACAAGAAAAATCTCACTTTCGAGGAGAGAAAAATTTCCCAAATGAGGGTCCCTTTAAGAAATCTAAAAGCCAAGGATAAAAATCGAACAGGCCTATGCCTTTCTTATCGGTTCTGCACATTCTGGAAGAATTCAGTGATGTGCCACACAGTACACTGGGCTGGGAAGCAGAAACTAGAGGATGTGTTCTGTCTATCAACCTAAAGCACTGATTGCACATAAAGATTTTTGAGTAATTTGAAAATAATTGAAAACCTATTTCTATTAATATAACCAGATAACTTATGAGCTAGAATGCAAAATTTGCAGGTATATGTTTTCTAAAGTGCCAGGGCATGCTACCCAGGTTTCCCAGAGGTCCCCATCCAGTCCCCTCTGCCTTTGGTGCTCTTTGGAGCAAATGCCTGTATGCCCTGGGAGGAAGTGTCAGCAAGGATGTACATGCATGACATTCGAATCCAGTTCTCTCCTTGTTTTGCCATCCCTTGGTTGCTCATTGGACTCTTCTGGAAGATTTCTTGATGCTTTTCGTACACCTTTGTACCATTTGGGGTCAGTGGCCCTAGAGCACCCACTTAAAACCTGAAAGAGTAACTGTCACAGCCAAAGTTTCCACGGCTTACAGGGAACAAAGGGCAGACCTGGATCACAGAGTATGGTCTTTGGCTTCCTGTGTTTTGTGTTAGTACCTAAGAGGGACCAGGGTGGGCTGACTGATGGAACGGGGAGGGGAAGACACACACTGTTGCCTGTACTTCTATGGGGGAAGAAACACTGTAATTCTACAGGGGGGAAAAGGACTCCTGCTGGCTTCTGATCTGTAAGATTAGGCCTGACAGAAAATATCCACTGTGGTGGAATTTTACAAAGTCGATTCATTGGCTACGGCACATCTGTGGCCAAGTACTATCTGCTTTTCTTTTGCATGATTTCTCCCTATCACCTGTGTTACTCTATCCCCGTTGCCACCTCATGGTTGGATTCCTTCAACACTGGTTCATTTGTATTCTTATTCAAGAAACATTTAGCGTGAGTCAATCTGCTGATTTTTGGACCAAGCATGGGGGTCCCTCAAAGCACTCACAATCTACTGAAGGAGATGAATGTATTAATTACCAATATAGTGGTGCCCCTGACGTGCAGTTTCAGTTATCTATGGTCAACCTGCAGTTCAAAAATATTACATGGAAAATTCCAGAAATAAACAATTCATAAGTTTTAAATAGTGTACTATTCTGAGTGATAAAATCTCGCAGCCTCCTGCTCTGTCTGCCCAGGTGGTGAATCATCCCTTTGACAAACTTATTCACTTATACTCTAACCACCCATTAGTATAGGAAAAAACACAGTATATATGTGGTTCTGAACTATCCTCAGTTTCAGGCATCCACTGGGGTCTTGGAACATATCCCCCATGGATAAGGGGGGAGCTACTGTAGTGGGGTAAGGACTTCCATAGAGAATAGTGTGGGATGTTAAGTGACTGTGGAGAAGACTAGACCTAGCCAGTTTTGGGCGTCAGGGTGACTTGATATTTAATTACTGAAAAACAAGGTGGGGGAGGGGAGGGGAGAAAGTGAGACTTTTCTAAGGTTAAAAAAAAAAAAAAGGAAATGTGGCGGATGAGCAGATATATGTTAAGGTCGAGAGTGGAGCTTGGTTCCTAAAGGCAAATTCAGGATAAAAGTAGAGAGAAGAGGGCTTCCCTGGTGGCGCAGTGGTTGAGAGTCCACCTGCCGATGCAGGGGACGCGGGTTCGTGCCCCGGTCCGGGAAGATCGCACATGCCGCGGAGCGGCTGGGCCCGTGAGCCATGAACGCTGAGCCTGCGTGTCCGGAGCCTGTGCTCCGCAGCGGGAGAGGCCACAACAGTGAGAGGCCCGTGTACCGAAAAAAAAAAAAAAAAAAAGTAGAGAGAAGAGTGAGGAATGAAGCTGGAATAATGAAGCCTGAGTGTTATATTAAGGAGCTCAGATTTTATTATTCTCAGGTCAGTGGAGAGCCGTGGAAGGATTTTAAGCAAGGGAATGACATGATCAAATTTCTGTGTTAGTTCACTCTAACTGCAATGGGGGAAATGGATTTTCTACACATTCATTTACTTTAATTATTGTAATTACATATAGGTCCACACGTAGAATATTATGGTCATTTATTACGTTGAGTCTGGATTTGTTGGTTTGTTTTGTTTTGCTTTCTACAAGTCCGATATTTATCTGCAGTAGGAACAGCTCTCTTTCAAAGGATGTTGACGTCAATTAGTTTTAACTGATCTGTCACTTTTAATTTAATTTTGTAAATAGGTAATAGATGAAAATGGTTCAAAATTGAAAAAGTGCAAAGGATAGACAAGAAAAGTGTCACTTCCTCCTATTCCCAGCTATCCAGTCCCCCTTCCCACAACAACCAATGCTATTAGTATCTTGTATGTTCTTATCTAGAAGTTTTATACTTATGAAAACTATATGTGTTCAGATGTTCTTTATAAGATATATTTGTTTATACATTCTTTTTTAGCCTTTTTAAGATCAATGGTAGTGTACAATGCACATTATCCTTTCCTTTCCTCCCTCATGTAACAGGATTTGGACATGGTCTTACGTCAGAATTTAAGAGTTTTCTCATTGGTTGTTACCGCTGCTTAGTGTTTGGTCGTGAACCTGTACTCTAACTTATTTAGCCATCCGCCGGTAATGGACCTTCAGGTTGTTTCCAGTCATTTGCTTTTGTAGACAATGCTGCAATTAAGGATGTTGCCATTGTCATTTCACACATGTGCAGGTGCATCTCTAGTATAATTTCCCAAAAATGGGATGGTTGGGTCAGACTATGTACTTAGGTAATTTTGATTGCTGAGACCAAATTTCCCTCCATAGAAGCTGTACCAATTTAGACTCCACTAGAAATGCTTGAGTTTGCCAATACAGTGTGTTATAAAACTCCTAGATCTCTGAAATCCGATAGGTAAAAAATGCTCTCTTACTTTAATTTTGATTTGCATTGGCATATAATGAGTAAGACTGAGCCTCCTTTCATGTGAATAAGAGCCAGCTGATTTTCTTGTCCTTTCAAGTATCTGTTCATACACCATTCTCATTTTCCTATTGGGTTATTGGTCTTTTGCATATTAATTTATAAAAGTTATTTATCTAAAGACAAAGAAAAATTACTCCCATATTCGTGATAAGAATTGAAAATATTGTTCCAAGTTTGTCATTTGTGTTTTGACTTTGTTTATGGTGGTTTTTTCCATGCAGAAAAGTTCATTGTTAGGTAGTTGAATTTAGCCATCGATTATTTTATAGGCCTTCAAAATTTGTATAACAGTTTAAAAAGTCTTTCCCATCTCAAGATTCAAAAAAAAACCCCTGAGGTTTCTTTGAGTACTTCCACAATTTCAGTTTTTATGAAGTGAGAGGTATAAAATCAAAATTTGACTATTTTTACTACAAGAGATGGTCATATGGTTCAATCTAGTACATTCAGTTCTTTGAACTGCATGGAATTTATTCTGGTGCAAGATAGGAGGTCAAGTCCAACCTAATGTTTTTGTAGATGTCACCTCAACTAAGTAAGCCATCTTTCCCCACTGATTTTTTAATGTCACCTCCCATATACTAATTTTGCAAATGAAGTTATACATGTTTCTGATCTTCAAAACTCTTCCATTGAGCTGCCTGCCCAAATTGCTCTTTTAATTATTTAGATTTTACATGTTTTAATATCTCCTTATTATTGTTTTTCAGAATTTTCCTGTCTTTTCTTATGTATTTCTCCATCTGAATTTAGAATTTTCTACCCTAGTTCCTAAAAAAAAAAACTAATAATAATCTTGTTTGTAATTTTATTAAGATCACTTTGAGTTTATAGACTGAGAGTGAATTGCCACTTTTATGAAGTTGCGTTTTCTGAACTAGTTTCTTAACTGTTTCCAGTCTCTGAGTTCTCTAACCCATGCCTTCTGCACTCTGCCACCTGACTAATCTGCCTCAAGCATCACCTTCATTAATTCCCATCCCTGAGTTTTCCCAATCCAGCCCTTTGCTTGTTTTCATGTATTTTCCCTTCAGAAATCTGCCATGTCCTCTTCTCACCCCACCACTAACTAAAAGCCCTGATAAACCCCCTTGTTCATCCAGTTCACATCTTCAAGTGAAATCTTGCTTGGCTAGTGTGACACTCCACTGTTCCCTCACTTCCATGAAATCACTGTTTCCACCTCACCAGTTGGCACTCAATTATGCATGACTTTTTTTACACACATGTATTTAACCTGAGTGGCTTAGGTTTCAAAAGCAGATAATTAAACATTGAATTACATTTACATTAAACCCAAACTTCTGTGGTTGAAATAATGACACGCACTCAGATTCCTATTACTTTAGACCTGCGTATGCCTGAACTTCTTGTGTGTCTAGATCATATAATCTCTACGGATTGATTCAGTCTGTCAACAAATAGGTATTGCATGCGTACCGTGTGCCAGACATTCTGATAGTCATTGGATATTTACATCAATCAAATTAAGCAAAGTTAAGCAACAACAACAGATAACCCCTAATCATAGTGGTTTATAACCATAAAAGTTCATTTTTTGCTCTTGTTACATGTCCATCCCCGCTCGGCTTTGACTCCACTCCAAATCTTTATTTCAGGACTCAGGTTAAAGGAGCTGCCCTACTTGGGCTATGCTGGTCTCATGGCAAAGGGAAAGAGCAACGGTAAAGCCATGTGGAAACTCTTAAAGCTTTTCCTTAGAAGTGGCACGTGTCAATTCCACTCATATTTTATTGGCCAAAACAAGACACGTGACTAAGCTTGAGATCAACAGAACTGGAAATAGACTGCTCTGAGAGGACGGCGCCCTTTAATGAAAGGCATTGAATATTTTTAATAGGTGGTACAATGTACAACAGCAATAAATTTGTGAAAGAGACAGGTGTAGTACTAATCTGACAGAGCTTATAAACTAGCAAGAAATGTGGACATTAACCAAATAATAACATAATTGTGACAAATGTTCCAAAAGAGAACTAGAGGATATTAAAATGAGTTAGCCAACATAGTCTGGGTGGTTTAAAAGACCCCCTTCCTACCATCACCAAGAGATATTTCAGAGTTAATAGAAGTTAATTAGGCAAGAGAAAGGGTTGCCTCCTAGTCAAATGCTTTGAATAACTTGAAGTCATTCAAGACTCTTGAACATACTAATTTGACCAAGATGGGCAGAATTTGCATACTTCTATTTCGCAGATTTTCTGCATCTAAATTCAATAAGATAATCTCCTCAAAGGTTCAGAATTCCACAACTCCTTATTAATATGTTTTTCCCATATGACAGGTCAGATATAACATTATAATTACATTATTATGTTGACATTTTCATTGGTTTTGAGGGACCCTAAGTGACAACTTATAATTAGACTGAGATGTACCGTTCCACATGTGGCTACACTACCTGTATATTCACACAGTATGTGTAATACATGTTTTACTTTCTTCGGTCTAAAAATGTAATGCCATTTACAAAAGAAGTTGGTAGTAATTATAGAGCGAGGGAATGGTTTAATCATTTCGAATGGGAAGGTACCCTATCCCTAACATGTAGTTATTCAACTATTTCCACTTTCAGAAAATGATGATACTCTCAATTATTTACTGAGAAATAAATGAGTAAACTAATAATGATGCTGGGGTCTTAGTCTTCCTTTCCTAATGGATGCCTCAGAAGAGAGCCTTTGTAATTCCGTCTCCATACCATATGTCTCTGTTGACATTAAAGTGCTTAGTTCCAAATGAGTTGGCTTCCTTCAAGCATCTTAATTCAAGAGTGGATGATTAGATCTTAAGCTAAAAACCGATTAGGATGTAAGCACTTGTGTTTTTGAAAGGTATTAAGGGAACATCATAGTATGGTTGGAGATAAATTCTCCCTATCTAGTATTGGGTTGGCAAGAATTTCATTTCATCTTCAAACATAACTGACTAACTTCATGTCAAAGTTAAGCACAGAATGAGAAATCTGCCAAGTGTTTGTTATATAAATACACAGCCTGGATGGTGTCAGTTTTTATCCTCTGCCAAGAGTAGTTTCAGAGATATTGTCTCTGAGCAGAGGTAGTCAGAGAAAACCAAGTATCTTTTCCATGCAAAAAACACCCTGAACAAGATTCGGCGCTCAGAGCAGGAACCCACTTTCATGGGACTTCTAAAGTCAGTGCCACATTGTGGTGGGATTCTGAACCCATGAGGTTTCTTAACAGGCACCATGGTACAAAGCAATCAGTGTGAGTAGAAAAGAACAAATCATATTGCAAATACTTCCAATCCCTCTGAGAAAGCACATTCTGATCTAAATAAAACCCAGTGCTCTGATTGTTCCTGCTTTTATTTAACCACTTGTGTGGTCCAAACTGATAGAATTCTCCCCCTCATCCTGTTAATTTGCTTTGGTCCCTATGTAACCCCATCGTCAGCGGGGCACGGTGATCTTCATATTGGGAATGGCAAAATCATTTGACAACCATCTGCCTAGTGTTTTGGCAGACGTTTGTTTAGCTTACAGAGCTACTGCCAAATTGGGACTCCTCATCAGGGATAGACGTTTCAACTAGGGAATAAGGCAGAATAGACTGTAAAGTCCCAGGATTGAGATTTCCTCCTTAGGTTCTGACAGGTGACCTGTAAGGCTGCTGACTTTACCACTCCTTAAGAAAGACACGATGAACTTATCATCATCTAACTTGAAAGGCATGAGCCAGCTTCTCCCTCCCTCCCTCCCTCTTTTCCTCTCTACCTCCTTCCCTTGCTCCATCTTTCCTTCTCCCTTTCTTTCTTTTTTACATTTTTATGTAAAAGTGCCATGGGTACAATGAACCGGTAAAGGTGGGCTTTGATTAAAACTGCTTGGGGAACTTAAGGAGCCTGTGCCTCTAACTATATAATCCCTCAGTTTTTCCCTCTTGGTTCACATCAGCTGTAGACAACTCTTTTATTGCTCATTAGAAACACAGATAACCACGAAGGAATAAGAAAGAAATGCTTTCTAATAACAGGAATGTAACTTGCTACAGGAAAACGTCAGATTTATATGTCCAAGTACTTATTGACTTAAACATGAAAAATTAGAGCAGACCTCCCAGATTAATTTGTATTGATAATACCTCTTAACTGCATCCTCTGCCATCCTCAAGGAGCTTTGAGTCCCATAAAGATATTATCTGGTCCAGATATGAAAATTAAAATAGGACCATAGGTTCAGAACTTGAAAGAAATAAGGGCACACTTGAAAAAATTAGACTTCATGAAAATTCAAATTTTCATGAAAATTCAAATTAAAACATTGAGAACTGATATCTTGGTGGGACTGAGGATGGGTAATAGATGCTGCATTATAAGAGAAATATCCCCATTAGGATGAGTTTTCATGCTCTAACTCAAAGCGGAGATGAAAGAAATCTTGAGTCACTGGAAGTTAATTAAATTGTACAAACAAACTCTAAAATATTATGATAGTTATGGGACAGTTGGGTGATTGGACATTCACAAACTACTGTCAACTTGTTTTAGACCTGAAATGGTATTGTGGTTTTGTTTTTTAAAAAGTGTTTATCTTTCAGAAATACATATTGGAGAAGTCGTAATATTTTGGAGATATATACTAAAATATTCATGAAAAATTCTATTTCAGCTTTGATTTGCTTCATAATAATATTGGGAGGAGGCGTATAGGGGAATATATATAAAACAGAATTGACCAAGAGTTGATCAATATTGAAGCTGGGTGATGGACACATTAAATCTTCAGTATACTATGCTGACTATTTTGTTCATGTTAAAAATGCTTCATAATAACTTTTTAAAAGAAAGAAAACATAAAGTATATTAGGTACACAAAGATGTAATAAAGAATAATCTGGTAAACACTGTCCAGCTAAAGAATTAAAACATAGAAATGTAGTTGAAAAAAATTACAAAGCAACTCTTTTACTTCATCTGTCTGGCTACATTGGTGGTGTCCCATTGGGAAGGTGGTAGCTGGTGATGACTCATTAAAATTGGTAAGACCTCAAGTGATTACTCCAGCGAGGTAGAGAGATCAGTCCTCAATGAGGCAACGTGGTACCTGCCGTGGAGCTAACTCAGGTGTAAGAATCAAAAACACCTGGATCAGAGGCTTCCCTGGTGGCGCAGTGGTTGGGAGTCCGCCTGCCGATGCAGGGGACGCAAGTTCGTGCCCCGGTCTGGGAGGATCCCACGTGCCGTGGGGCGGCTGGGCCCGTGAGCCATGGCCGCTGAGCCTGCGCGTCCGGAGCCTGTGCTCCGCAACGGGAGAGGCCACAACAGTGAGAGGCCCGAGTACCGCAAAAAAAAAAAACAATTAAAAAACACCTGGATCAAAATCCCTGCTCTAACTATAGCTGTGTGACCTTCGGTAAAGTTCCAAACTTTCTGACTCTCATTACCTCATATATGAAAGATATGTTTAGCAATACCAACCTTGAAGGATTACAGTCAATGTCTGTAAATCACATAGTTGGCACTGGCCAGATAGTAGCTATTTTATTTGATCTTTTGAAAGAAGACATTTGGACATTTCTCAACTGAAATATATGAGCATCCCTGAACAAGCAGTGAATAAATACTTTATGCCTAGTCGATAAAACAAAGTCCAGTTTGCTGCTAATCAAAGGAAAGGAGAGCATCACTTTGACAGAGTTTTAGTAGCGTGCAGGAGAGGGGAGGGCAAAGTCAGGTTATTTATGAGTTGGGGGGTCTGAGTTAAGGTTGATCTTTCAGTGCAGTATAAGGGGATACTTAATTAGAATTGGGCAACATTTATTAAATTATGGTTAAATATTGGTGGACACAGATTTGGGAAGATTTCAAAAGGAGTCTTGAGGAGTAAATCATTTTTTGAAGCTATTTATTGTCCTGAGAAAGGGGTGATGAATGGAGAAAGAATAAATGAATTTGGGGAAAGTTCTTGAAATGAACAACAACATTACCTGCAACTTCAGCTTCCTGGACAAGAGTTTCCTGAAAAAGTAAAGTTAGATTAAATGCAGTCAAACAGTAAATTGTGTTCATGTAAATAGTAGGCTGATGGGTATAGGTGATTTTTGTTCTCATTTATATAGAGGCTCTAAGAAATATTTTTGTCATTTGCGTTTTTATATTTTGGCCCCCACAGGTGCAGGGATTACATGATACAATAATGCATTTCAAAAAAAAGTAACCTCCTTTATGATCATACTTGCAACTCATACATTCCCTATCGCTTTTTGTCCCTTCATTGGAATGTTTCAGATTGTCCTTAAAATACTCATAGCTTTATGCCAGAGATCCTTAACCTTGCCTGCACATCACAGTCACTTGGGGATATTCTGAAAGCCCCAAAGCCCAGGTCCCACTTCAGGCCAATTAAATTAGAATATCTGGAGTGGGACCTGGGTGTCAGTAAATTTAAACTCTCCCAGTGATTCCAATGTGCATCTAAGGTTGAGAACAACTGCTGGACACCTAGCGGGAGAAGTAAAACCTTGGCTGGGGAATTATTAGATCCTGACACTAACTGCTGACTGCTGAACTTTAGTATAAATATTAATAATGACACAGGTGTTAGGGACAAACATCCTGCCCTTTAAAATCTGAATTCAAATTGTGTCAGATTTCTCAGGGACTTAAAGTTCATGGCCACCTTCATCTTTGATCAGCCATTCCACCAACTTCCTTTTCTTTACTGTCTTATCATAGTGCTGTGCCTTTATTCCACTCTAGCATTAACCCAAACTGGGAGCCACTCCATTTCTTTGATTGGCACATGTACCTCACCATCCCAGCAACTCCCGACTCCACACACATGCTCATATAAAACTTCTGCAAGTGTAGCTGACATGGCCGGAGACTGGGAAGATAGAAGAGGTTTTTCACTGCAGAAACATGAAAACCTTAAAGTGGAATATCAAGTATCGATGGTCTGGAAAGTCGTTGGGCCACTTTGCATCCTGCACAGTTACCACCCCACCCACCTTTCTTCTCCCACTCTCTTTCTTCTTTGTTCTTCTCGCAAGGCAAAATAAAAATTCTTACCGTTGTCTTATGCAGCGCATTCTAGTTGTTTCTAGCCTTATCCCCATACTTAGCTTTGGAATTCCCTTTGCATATCCAAGGACTCATTACTGTCCTCTGATAAACAAGGAAGCATCTATTCTGGGCAGTACCTTCCCCATCCCCGCTAGATCCTTTAAGGAAAAGAAAGCACTGGAAAAAATGTTACTACCATTCCCATGGGAATTATGACAGTCCCTTCCCAACTTCTTCGAATACATAAACAGTTAAATCAGTTTAGATTTTAAATAAAAACTTTTTTTTCTACAATAATTTAGTTCCTTAATTCAGCTAGTAGCTATGCCTACTATGGAAGGTGCTAAGAGATACATAAGTAGATGACAAATCTTCCTCAAAGAATTAGTTTAGTTGAGGACGTAAGACAGAATTGTAAGACATAGTTAAGGTTTATATACTGCAAGAAACTACACCTGGTGAACTTAGCTTCCAAGACTTTATTTCGGTTCATTGGCCGTTAACTTTTTGAGATCCATATACTCAAATATTGTATGTTTGCCAAGAACCAGGCTTTTTCTCAACCCCATTTGTATGGTCAAACCACAAGTTGCATAGTTTTTTGACTCTTGGTCAAGTTTCCTCTGATTTCATTGGTCAGAAGCACAGATCAGTATGGCTCAAAGGATGAATAGAGAACTTCCATTTCCAGGGTAGGTACCTGGGTCAACCTTCCTTCTGTAGACAATTAAAATTCTTGTCTAAAATATATCACCATCTTACATCTATCAATGAACTCTCAAGAAAGGAAGGAACTTTCAGCCCAGGAACTGAGGCCATTTGTTGAACCAGATGAACCCGAATTTCTGTTTTCACAACTTCCAAGGTACGGGGAATGGGAGACAAATCCCAGGGCTGACCAAGATGAAGAGTCCACAAACTTTTATCCCAAAGGAACTGTACCTTCAGAGTAAAAATGACCTGGAAGCAGCTCTTCCACTTCTCTATACTCCCACCCTCAATCAGAGGGCTGCTAGGGGAAAAAATACACTGTTTTTAACCTCGACAGCTGAGAGAAGGTGAGAAAAGAAAAGAAATAGTCACTACTGGGAACTTGAAACTACAACTTATCTCAAGTTTACAGCCTGAATTCACACTCCCTGAGTGGCCTGAAGAGCCTCAAGCCAAAAATTTCATTGAAAGTGACCCCAGACTAGTCATGCCACAGAAAAGCAAGGTAGAAACAAATGCAGATCTTCTCTGAAGAACACATCTTCTTTTCAAGCCCCAAAGAATTCTCATGAAAACAATTCCAAGAATAATGAGCAGACTGCAATAAAAATTAACTAAATGCACGAGGAAATAAAGCACCATGAGCAAGAGTTAAAACAAAAAACCCCAGATACACAGAACAGACTCAGACGCCTAAGGACTTCAGATCATAGAAGGCTAAGATACAGATTAGAAAAAAACTATGTTTAATATTTTTAAAGAAATGAAAAATTTGGAAATATGTGCAAGAAATAATAAACTATAAAATGTGAAGCAGCACATTTTAAAAGAATTAAATTGAACTTCTAGAGATGAAATATAAAATTCTTTAAATAAAAAACTCAGTGAAGTAAGGAATTATTGTTGGTTTTCTTAGGTGTGATAATAGCATGATGGTTCTCCACCAAAAAATAAATCTTCTTATCAATTAGAGATGAGTGCTAATCAAATGCCATTTCAGATGGAAGTATATGATATCTGGGATTTGCTTTAAAATGCTCTAAGAGGGCTTCCCTGGTGGCGCAGTGGTTGAGAGTCTGCCTGCCGATGCAGGGGACACGGGTTCGTGCCCCAGTCCGGGAAGATCCCACATGCCGCAGAGCGGCTGGGCCCATGAGCCATGGCCGCTGAGCCTGCGCGTCCGGAGCCTGTGCTCTGCAACGGGAGAGGCCACAGCAGTGAGAGGCCAGCGTACTGCAAAAAAAAAAAAAAAAAAAAAAATGCTCTAAGAAAAATTTGTCTGACGTTTGTGGGGAATATTAAATAAAATTATTAAAATATTGATAATTATTGAAGCTGAGTAATGGGCATGTGGAGTTTTTTTTAGATATTATTCCCTCTACTCTTGTGTACGTCTGAAAGATTATATAATAATGTTTGCTTATTTAAGAGACGAGTGTATTTACTTAGCTATCGTGGGCCCAGCTATTTTTATATTGTCCATTAAATTAGCTTTTTAAAGTACGATTTTTTTTAATGTATGATTATATTAAGTAATTTCAAGTCACATTACTGCAGGTATAATACACATACACATTTTCACAGGCTGATACAAACTATAAATGTTATATATGGAAAAAAGTGAAATGGGTGGGTTTGACAGTAGATTAATGAAAACTGAAAAGAAAGTGAACTGTAGAAATTAAAATAGAGACCTGTAGGAATCATCCAGAAAGCAGCACAGAATAACAAAACAATAAAAAATACAAATGGAGACAGAGACGCGGGGAATATAACAAGAAGGCATGATGTATATTTGACTGGAGTCCTAGATAGATAGGAGAACAAGAATTAAGCAAAGACAGCGTTTGAATAGATAATCTCAGGATTTTCCAGAACTGATGAAATGCACCAACTCACAGATTCCAGAAATCCAGCTAATCCCACGCAGTGTAATTTAAAAAAAATCCATACTTGGACACATTATAGTCAAACCAGAAACAAAAAGAAAGCATAACAAACAAAGCCAAGCCAAAATGAAGAAATGAGCTTGCAAGGATGCAGACAGTAAAGGCCTGTCTTCAGAGGGGCAAGTCTGGGATCTCCTTTCTCAGCCAGGAAGGCCAGAAAACATGCAATAATATCCCCAATATGCTGAGAGAAAAGGACTGACATCTGGAATTCTATGCCTAGTGAAAATGTACTTCAGAAATGGAGATTAAATCAAGACATTTTCAGACACAGAAAACAGCAGACTCTCTAATGACGATACTAAAGGATATTCTTCAGGCATCACGAAAATGTCCCCAGATAAAACATCTGAGATGCGAGAAGGAAGGAAGAACACAGAAAGTGGTAAATACGTAAGCAAACAGAAATAAGTACTGGCTGTATAAAACAATAAATAATGTCATGCCAATCTCAATCAAGAACATAGCATAAATCCTACAGAAAATCCTAGAAAACCAAACCAGCAGTGCCCCCAAAATAAAATACATCATGACCAAGTTGGGTTTATTTCAGGAATGCAAGTTTGGTTTCACATTTGAAAATTAGTATGCAAACTGACAGACTAAAAGAGAAAAAGTGTATGATCATCTCAAGAGATACCAAAAAAGTATTTGCTAAAATTGAATATTCACTGCATGATCTAAGTTCTACAAGAGATAAAAATTTCTTAGGCAAACTGGCAGTAGAAGATAACTTCTTTAACCTGAAAAAAGTTACCTACAAAAACTTACAGTGAATATCATATTTAGTAATAGATTAAGATGTTAAGAGCATTTTCTTCAAGATCAGAAAAAGACAAGAATGTCTGCTATCATCCCTTTTATTCAGACTTGTACTGTATATCTTGGGCCAACACAATAAGACAAGGAAAAGAAATAGAAAAGAAGAGAAATTATCAAAATGATCATTGTTTGCATGTGATATATATGATTATGAACATAGAAACTCCCCCCAAAATGTACAGGTTAATTTAATAATTAAGAAGAATAAGAAGCAAGGTGCAAAGGAATGCATACTGTATTGTTCCATTTACATAAAGTTCAAAATCAAGCACAATGAAACAATTTATGGTTGAGGAATACACACATAAGTGGTAATGCAATAAAGAAAAACAAGGGTATGATTATCACAAAAGTGAGGATACTGGTTTTCTCCATGAGGACGTAGAGAGCGTAAAATAAGGGCTTAGACGGTCCCAACAATGTTCTCTTTCTGACTTGGTTGAGCTTTTTTCCAGTTTTTAATTATTAATAATCTACATATGACATATTTCACAATATTTTAATAGTCAAAGAGTGAACGGGGATAAGGAAAAAATTCAGTCAATGTCAAATGTCTGTATCAGGGAATGGTAGCTATACCATCTACATTTGTTTTTTGTTTTTGTTTTGTTTTTCTGGTTGCATTTCTGAGTTTTCCAGCATCTGATCATGAAAACAAATCTTGCTTTCTGGCATGAGGTTGATAATGTCTTCAGGGATAATCCACTCTTATTTGGCCAGAGCTTCAACAATTACCATTATGCTGATGACTTCCAAATCTCTATTTTCATTGCTTCTTGTAACTCATGTGTCAGCTCCTTCTAGACACTGCCTTCTAGCATTGCTACTTGAATGACGTACTGTCACCTAAAACTACAGGTCTGATTTGAGAACGTATGTGGAGTTTGTGAATACTCTTCTTAATATACTCTCTCTCTAGGTGAATTCATTCATTGCCTTGGTTTTAATACCACCTATATGCTGCATCTCTCAAGCATCTTATTTCAACCCTAAGTCTCTCTTCTGAGTTCTAGGTTCATATATCCAGTTGACTGCTTGATATCTCAATCTGGCTATTTCACTGACACCTCAAGCCAGCATATTGAATATGCAATTCTGCATAACTAGAGACATGAAAATCATAAGCATGCTTGGAAAATGACAAATAGTTTTTCTTTGCTGGTCTTAGTTTGGGGGACTGAACAGAGTTGTAGAAAATGTAACTAGAGAAATAGTTTGGGGATGTATACTGCAGAACCTTTAATGTTTTATTTAAGAGTTTGGACTTTGTGGATAATGGGGAGTCACAGATGAATTTTTATTTTCTGTTCATTCATACAATAAATATTAAGTGATGACCTACTGTGTACTAGGCACTGTGCTCGGCACTGGGGGATACATCTGTGTACAAGCCAGAGTCGGCCAAGAAGGATTCCTGGGAGTGTTAGGAAGTAGAATGCATTGGAATTGGTGTCAGGTTAGAACAAATGGGATGGAGAAGCATGGCTAGAGAGAGGGACTGAGGATGGCAGCAAGTTTTCTTCTGGTTTGGGAGATTGAGGGGATGGCAATGCCTTTACCTGAGGAAGGTGATATAGAAGGAGAGGAAAGGTGGATGGCTAGGAGGCACCTGCCTTCAGCTTGGACCATGAACCTGAGATGCCTACGGGACTTCCAGTGAGGAGGCTAAGTAGCTAATTAGACACGTGGGATTGTGTTGTAGGAAAGAAACTGAAGATGGAGGCATTGATTCGGGACTCCATCTTTAGGAAGTAATGGTTGAGCACGATGGGTGGAGGTGGGTGGCGTGAGATTGCCAAGGAGGAGCAAGAAAGTGATAACTCACATTACATGCAAGAAAAAAAAAAAAAGGCATTGGCAAACCAATTAGTCCCAGTGTTGCCATAACTAGCTGTGTAGCCTTGATCTACCTTTCCCAAGTTTCTGTGAGTCTGCCTCCTACTGTCCCATTACTTATTCTGGGATGGAGGAAGGCAACACCACATGTAAGCGGAAGAGTCACGGGATGGTGGGGTTGTTTTAAAGCCTTCTGAAAAGTTTTCCTGCCCCCTTGCCCAGGATTGGTTGAGTCACAATCATGGCCCTGAGTTAAAGCATGGGATGTGGCAGTCTCTGGCAGATTGCGAACACTGTACTGGATAAAAGTTACATGTTTGTTGTTACAAACACTCTTAATACCATTATTACTAATAAACATAGTAGCTCATGGTTTTGTTTGGGGGCGGTGAGTTGTATCTTCCTGCAGAAGATATGTTGGAGTGATAACACCAGTACCTCAGCCTGTGACCTTGTTTGAAGATTGGGTCTTCATAAAAATAATCAAGGTAACATGAAGTCACTAGGATAGGTCCTAATCCAATATGACTGACGTCATTTGAAAAAAGAAATTTGGACACAGAGACAGACAAGCACACAGGGAGAATGCCATGTGAAATTGAAGGGGTGATGCGTCTGCAAGCCAGGGAATGCCAAGTGTTGCCAGCAAACCACCAGCAGCCAGAGGACAGGCATGGGACAGACGGTCCCTCACAGCCCTCAGAAGGAACCAGCCCTGCTGACTCCTTCTAGACTCCACAGCTGTGAGACAATAGATTTCTCTTGTTTAAGCCACCCAGCTGGTGGGACTTGGTTATAGAAGCCCCAGAAAACTAATACATGGTGTGTACTGCTGGACATTTTACCAAATACATTTTTTGCTCATTCTCTTTTAATGCTCACAGCCTCCTGTGGAAGCCATTATTTGTGATCTCCTTTCTGGGGTAGGAAACTAAAACTATCAGAGATCCAGGTTCCTGTGTGATAAGACATAGGGCATAAAAATTTTAATGGGGAGAAGATCAGGAAATTTCACCCGTGGGGCACAGCACTGTGTAAATGGTATGTAGTGGAGGATGTTGGTGAAGCAGGTGGGATCCAGAATCAGTCTGGTAGGTTCGAATCCCAGCTCTGGTGGCTCAGCCTGTGTGGTCCTGAGCAAGTTCCTTAACCAACTCTGCACCTTGTACGATAGAGAAAATAATAATACCTAAGGTAATACCTAAGCCTCCTGTGAAGATGAAATTAGCTAATTCCTGTGAAATGTTTTTCATGGTGCCTGCTGCTTTAATATGTGCTCAACAAATTGTAGCTCTTTTAAAATAATTATTCATGGGAAATTACAGGGAGTAGAGAAAGCCCTTCAGTCATTGTGAGGGTCACACAATCATAGATGCCTCTCATAAATGTACTGTGTGAAAGGTCTGTACTAAATGCATTGTGTATATTTAATGGTCTCTAGGATACACGGCAACTGCTGCTTATTCCACAGGCAAACATGGCTGCGTGGTGATTCTGCCCCAGAGCCCATTCAGTCATCACTGGGGGACATCCTCTCCCTGGGTCAAGTCCATCTTAACCCCCCAGCAAGCTCTTTGCGGTAGGAATAAAAATTCAGGCCATCCCATTAGAAATAAACCAGGACAGGAAGGGCAAGAATTGGGAGTTATACGCAAGCTGGGAATCAAGCAGTTAAAAGGTCAGAAAGTAAAGCACAGGTTTTGATATAGATAGATCCTACATGCTTTGAACTTTAAAATCCTTGCATAAGGTTTCACTATAAGCAAGTGTACTCTAGAGGGATTCACCACACAAATAACGCGTACGGGAACTCAATCAGCACCCGGAATTTTAAAAATGCAATTAAACTTGGTGCAGACCCACAGAGCCTTGCCAAACTCTGCTTTAAATAACAATTTAGGGAATCACAAACTTCAATTACTTTTGGCAATGTCTTAGTTTTTCATGAGGCACTATAGGTTATTAAATGTCGCAGCTATTTAGCTTGCTAATGAATAGTTTATCCTACATTCAATTAGGCTGGTTTTCCCTCCTTTTTTTTTTTCTTTCTCTCTCTCTCTCTCTCTCTCTTTTCGTTTCAGCCCACTCAAAGAATTGATGATAATTAAGGGAAAGCTGTCAGGGGGCCAGGTTTTTCATCCAAGATATCTTTATGGTTCTAGGGTTACCTAGGGTAGAAATCTGGTTTCATCTTGTAAACTTAATATCTATCTTCCAAATCAATAGTGGCTACCATAATGACGATAATAGTAAAAAAAATATGGCAGTGGTATGCTCTACGTAACGTCATTCCAACCACTGTGAATGTTTCACATCTTTCTCAATACCTTTGTATAGTAGGCAAGGAGCAGATTTATGATTCTTTTTTAAGTCAGTGAGGCAAAGAAGGTTAAATGAATGTTCTCAGAGTAGAAACTTCATCGTGAATAAAGCAGAACAAAGCATGAACAGGTAATGTAATGTTCATGCCATCAGGCTATCCAGTTCCCTGGTCTGTCGGTCTATCTGTCTGTCTTTGTCGCTCTCTCTTGTGATTGAAGAATTGAGAGATCAGTGGATACTTAGTAGCACAATTTTTCCCATATTTCTAATCTCCGTATTACTGATGTCTGATCAGTTGGGTAGCAGTCCCTTCCAGATCTGTAATGGTGCTTGTTTATTTCATAGCCCCACCTCAGGGGAGATGATGGCCCCAAAGATAATTGACATTCACAGAGGATGTCAGAATTAGACAAAGACCCATATGCAATTCAACATAAGTGTACTTGTGATATGTGTTGCAGGAAAGGCAAAATTAAGCTCATTGATAACAAAACACCTAAAGTTAAGGAAAAGAGGCCAATTTAAAAGCCCTTAAGCATTTAGCAGCTCCTCCTGCAGCTCTAAAGGGAGACCAAACTTTGGAGTTCTGATGCACAACCAGGCCAATTTAATTTTTTAATCTAGTTAGCCTATGCCGTGTCCTAGGCACTAAGGTTAAGTGTGGGGAAGAGAGAAAGATGAGTAAGATATAGTTCACTCCTTTGCAGAGGTGTGTCATGGGTTTCCCCCCAACGCTACCCCAACTCAGGCCAGGTACCTCATAGGTGTGAGAGCTCGGTCACGTTAAGGGCAAACTTGTCCTTGCCGTTATTAAAAAGAAAGATCCAGAGAAAGAGGAGGCCCAGCTGTTGAGCCGAGGGCCTTGATCCTTCTACACAGAGGGGCTTTGAGGGATGACTTCGGCGCCTACATGTCTTAACCATCCTTTCTTCCTCCAACTCCCATGCCACACATCTCCTGACTAAATTGGTTCCAGTATTGGCTCCCGTAGAGCAGAAGGAACAACATGACAGCCCGAAACTTGTCTCCACGTTGGGGGCCTTCTGGATTCTGACGCTGTGTTTATTCCTCTCTCCTTACTCTCACTATGTGTCCCAGTCACGCCCCTATCTCTGGGATGGGAACCACCTGTCCAGACCCTGAGGCAGTCTTCCTTCTGGCATCTGACTAGCCACTTGGCCCGGACGCCACTTATCATCGTAATCAGAGTCCAGTCAGTAAACCTCAGGCCACCTCTGGGTCCTGGCATTTATCCGCCCCTCTGACACCTCCTCATCCTGGCCTGAAGCTCACAGCAGCTCCCTCCCGTGTCTGGTCTGATTAAAACATAGCTAATATTTATGAAGCACTGACTCATTGAATGTTTTTTTTTTTTTTTTGCGGTACGCGGGCCTCTCACTGTTGTGGCCTCTCCCGTTGCAGAGCACAGGCTCCGGACGCGCAGGCTCAGCGGCCATGGCTCACGGGCCCAGCCGCTCCGCGGCACGTGGGATCTTCCCGGACCGGGGCATGAACCCGCGTCCCTTACATCGGCAGGCGGACTCTCAACCACTACGCCACCAGGGAAGCCCAATTGTCCCTTTTTTATGAAGGAAACTTAAGCACAGAGAGATTAAATCATTTCTCCAAGGCTCTCAGCCCCAGAACCTCCAGCAGCCTATACTGAAGTTTCTTTAAGAAAAATAGCTCCAAGGTGATTGGCTAGAACCTTCATGGCCATAAATCCAGAATGCTAACTGGTCCCCATCCTGCCAACACTTCTTTTTCTTAAAACCTTAACTTCCTAATATGATGGGACGAGAAAATGTGGTCTTGGGCCATTCCCTGCCTCTCCACTTTTAGGCGATCCCATTCTCCACCCTCCCCCTTCCTAAGGGGGTCCCGTTGCCACCACTTTTCCTAACTCTCTGCCGCCGCAGGCCTTCAGCTGTTCATCTTATCACTAATGGATCGGCCCCCCTCATAAGGTTTCCAAATAGAGGCCTGGCCCGCCACGTCGTAAAGGTTAGGCCCACGTATTCCAGAGGGCTGTATCAGATGAGGAATTCTATTAGAAAGCTTTGCATCTGGAGTTTTCTAATGGTGCCTCCAGGCAAAAAAAATTAAAATTAAACCAACAACCAACAAGCCTTCCCTCCACCCCCCACTCCCACCCTCGCCATTCCTGCTTTCCCCACAGCAAGAGTTCCGATTTGGTTAAATCAAATTCATTAATAAGCAAGGGGGAAAAGCACTCCAGGCAGTGTACCCTTCAAAATGTAACCTGGTAGAACATTGTGTGGTTGCGAGCATTCTGAAAATAAAGCAGTTTCTCTCGTGCTTTGTGATTTCTCATGATCAAAAATTTTCTGATACACGCAGGAAATGCTATGGAGATGGTCAAACCTGAGACCATGGCGCTGTCAGCCTTCTTTATGGTAATGGTAACATGCTTGAAAGTGTGAAATCGGGAGCGACCATTTACGTGGACCTCCTCTGCTGTCAGCCACCTTATTTTTCCCCCCTCAAAGTATTCCCAGGGGTGTGTGTGAGAGATCCTTGATTCCCTTACATGGATCAAATTCTCTTATGTGTACCAAATTTGTCCAGCTTTTCCCTCCCTCCATTTCTCCCTCTTCCCTCTCTCTCTCTCTTTCTCTCTCTCTCTCTCTCTCTCTCACACACACACACACACACACACACACACACACACACACATGCACACTGCTCCCTGGGATGGGGATGAAGTTAGAGAAAGAACCCAACAAAGAAGTGGTTTTAAGGTCCCTATAAGGTCATAGCTGTCTGGGCCCTGGCTGGAAACAGGGCTTGGCAGGAGAGGACAGAGGGGCCTTCTTTGCAGGGGGTTCCCAACCTGTCTTTGTCTGAAAACCGGGCCCTGGGCCAGCCGCAACCCAGTGGATTGCTGCTCCTGGCCTCCAGCCCAGTGATGGATCTGACTGTCATTTCCCTACCCCCAGTGAGGGGAGAGGCAAGCTAAGAAGAGGGTGAAGAGGAGGAAGCAGAGCTGGGTCTGGGAAAAGGTAGGAGGGGCGACACTGGAGGAAAGACTCAGCTAGGGAGGGCGGGTGGAGGCCTCCCAGGGCCCCTCTTGTCAGTCCCTGCTCCCCTGTTGGAATCCATTATGAAAAATCCGGGAAAGGAATGACTCCATCGGAGGGAAAATCTTGTACTCAGGCAGCAAGAGGAAAGGCAGAAAGTCTGTAGCTCCATCAGTTCTAACAATGAGACGCTGGTAAGCAGCAATCTTATTAAGTTTAAAAACTTCCTGAAGAAGGAAGTCCACAATATTCTTCTTTGGGAATGAACTCCGTGGCTAAACGCTCCTCACAAGCAAGACATTCTTCTTTACGCGCAACTTAAATCCAGAGACCAACCCCTCTGTATTTAAAATATGTTGCCACAGGCAGGGAAATAAGGTTCACGACATTTAGAAGCAGACAAAAAGAACAGCTTCTGTGAACTCAAGAAAAAAAGTATAGCTGTAAGGACTCATCTGTTTGGATTGCTTTTTTCCCTTCAAAATCTTTACATTTGGCTCTTGTCTGTGAATGTCTTTCTCTAAATTAAATGGAAGGCACATCAGAAACGTAAACATTCTGACAGATCCTCTAGTCCAATTCCCCTTATTTTTTTTTAATTTTTAAAAATCTATTTATTATTTTTGGCTGTGTTGGGTCTTCGTTGCTGCGCGTGGGCTTTCTCTAGTTGTGGTGAGCGGGGGCTACTCTTCCTTGCGGTGTGCAGGTGGCTTCTCTTGTTGTGGAGCACGGGCTCTAGAGCACATGGGCTTCAGTAGATGCAGTGTGTGGGCTCGGTAGTTGTGGCTCGCGGGCTCTAGAGTGCAGGCTCAGTAGTTGCAGCACACGGGCTTAGTCGCTCCGTGGCATGTGGGATCTTACCGCACCAGGGCTCCAAACCATGTCCCCTGCATTGGCAGGTGGATTCTTAACCACTGCATCACCAGGAAAGCCCTCCCCTTACCTTACTGATGAGGAAATAGAGATCCAGCGAGGTCTAGTGACTAGCCCAAGGTCACACAGGTAGAAGGACTGGAGAAAGGACTTGAGACAAAGCAGGCTTTCTCTCTTTCTCGCTCTGGTTCTCCACCACGTGGTGCTATGCCTTCCCTGGCTTTCTCTACTTCAGTCTAACTTGAAAACTAACTTTAAGCCATATAGGTGTATATGTATTCCTTTCCATGACATCACCTCATATATTCCATCTGGTTATTCATCTGTTATTCACCTGTATCTGTCTCACTAAACAAAACTGCATGAAATAATGATACATGTCTCTCCTATTCTCTGTTGAATCCTTAAGATCCAGAAAAATGACTGGGCTATAGCTGGTCCCCAACAAGTCTTTGTGAGTGATATATTAGCGGGAGAGTGATAATAACATCAGTGTTGACATAATAAAGTCAGAAAAAATAATCACCTGGTAGATTGCAAAGAAGTTGGAAATGCCATCAGAAACCATGTTTTGATTCCATCAATTTACCCCTTTGAAGTGGGTTGTACGTACTGGTGCTTGTAGAAGAAATCTTAATGTATATCCCTAAGAAGACAGTGATGGTCAGGAGAAAAGCCCGGTAACTGTTCAGAAGCCCATATTCCCCTTTAATAGGCAGGAATATTTCAGAGTCCACCACAAGATGACTGACATCATCAACTAAACGGGAAGCCCATACAGATGCCAAAGAAAAGCCCTACCTGGTGAACCCAGAAGCTGGGAATCTCTCCCGTGTTCGGAGGTCCTGATCCACAGTCATGTCTGCCTTTAGGCATACAGCCTCCCAGACTTCTCCAAGCTGGCGTTTCCACTAGTGCCATGGCTGGAAGTCATGAACGCTGTTCACCTAAGATTTCCAACTCTGCCTTCCAGGCACATGGCCCAGTGCTCTTCTTGGCGCTTTAGTAGCAGGGCAGAGTCACGTGACCCATTCTAGACAATGAGTTTTGAGAAGAGCTTTTAGTTGCTGGTTCCAGACACTCCAGAGCTCTCTTTCCATTTGTAAAGCAATGAAAAAATGTTCATGGAAGTAGCTGTTCCCTTAGCCTGGGTCCCTGAGTGAGGAGACGCAGAGCAGGGCCCTGCAGTGAACATGGAACAAAAGCAAGGGAAAACTTTCCTTATTCGAAGCCACTGGGATTTGGGGGTTGTCACATAGCATAACCTAGCCTGACAGATGCAATGTGTGAGGTAATCTCAGGGGTGGTAATGACTGTGACATTTCATAATATTGCATCCTGGGAAGAGAAAGTTATTCCCTTTTCAAATCTCTTCCAGTTATTCAGATGAGTCGAAGAGAAGCCTTGATCAGAGGCTGATATGTTTTTTAACATCTCTCCTACTGTTGCCCACCTTCCTTTTTAACTGAGAGCAAAACTTGGGCTCAGAATATCTGGCTAGAATTTAATTCTGTTTTCATAGTTTATTTCATAGTGATCTCTATTTAGGGAACATGATATGGTGTTTTTCAATTTATGGAATGGTACAAAATAATATAACTGTCATTTCTACAGTGCTTACCATGTGACAGGTCTACTTAAAGTTTTTGGCATGTCATCACCTATTCAGTCCTCAGAAGAATTCTATGAAGTAGTTACCATTATTATCTCCACTTTACAGATGAGAAAACCAAGGCACAAAGGTTCAAGAAGCAGCCCAAGTTCCCCCACTTAGTGACAGAGCCAAAATTAGACTCTAGAAGTCTGTTTCCACAATTTGTACTCTGTGAGTTGATTTTTTTTTTTTAAGAGAGAGATTTCCCTTATTGTTCAATTGGTATGCACCCATAGCAAAAATTATGACAGTGGTACACGAATGATGGTGCTTCGGGAACCTCCCCTTTGCCAGCCAGGAGACTTGCTTTGCCTTCTTGCCACGGACTGACCTCTTAGCAAATTCCCCCACCTGCATTCCTGTTCAGGCCATAGGGCACTGCCTTGCTTCCTGCCCAGAATGTATAAGGCTTGCTCAGGAACTCAGGGCAATAGTTTTCTTTGTGACCATGGAAGAAAAATGGATTTGTGAGAGTTTGAAGGAAGATAGAGAAGGGGCCATAGATGATCAGAGGGGAGGGAGTGAGGGAGGGAGTGACCATTTGTGTCTGAAGCTTTTATCTGCAGAAATATCCTCCTTCCAGAAGCACTGGAGCTCTTGGCAGCCACCCAACAGATGGATTCGGTTCTTGCCATCCCATACACAGTGCCAACTAGCCCCAGCTGCTCCCAGGGCCTCTCCATTCAGAAGGCTTAAAGGAGACACCCGATTACAATCCAGTGATTAGAAAGAGGTTTTTCTGTGTGTTTCCTTTTAAGGTTTTCAAACCTTGGGGGATAGCTTGTCCAGACAACTTTAATTTTTTTATAACAAGGAAATTTCTTTAAAATGTCTCCTTGAAACTTATTTAGCATGGAGCATTCCAGTTTCTTTGTGTGGTGGGTTGCTAACATTATCAGAAAGCTTTTTTTTTTTTTTTTTTTTTGACATTACTCTGTCTTAAGACAAATATTCCAGAAAGAAAAAAAACCTTTAGGGACCAATGGATTTGAAAGAAGGCCTTTCCTCAGTCAGGGTGTGCTCACCCCGGCTTCCTCTAATAGGGCAGAACAAGCCTCCCTGATTCTCTCCAGTCCTCAGTCCATTTTGTTCTTGCCATATTTTTTATGTCTCTGCTGCCTAAGCACATGGAAATAAGGCTAGCAGTGGAGAAACCACAAAAGAGGCTCAGGTTCATGTGTCATTTAATGCAGCGTAATTGGTGGTGGCAGTTCGGGGTGGGAAATCTATATTCATTATTGGTTAAAAGTAGGAAGCTTGAGTGAACAGGCTGGGTTCTCTCAGCCTTGTTACTTAGATTATCGTTTCCTGACGGTGACTCCAGTGAATCTTACGTAATACAATTGCGCCCGTCAGCCAAGGAGACAATATTAGTTTCATGTTCAGACACTTTGTTATTGTTCCTTTAAATAACTGGAGATTACTGAAACACTGCTCCTCTTTGCCAATAGTAAGAAAATGTACATCTTTAGGCAATAGATGGCAGTATTTCCACAGATTTTAATATCACAGTGACTCTTAAAGGACTCCTGGCACTCAGCTCCCCTGTAGCTCGCCGTGATCGTATAGTGGTTAGTACTCTGCGTTGTGGCCGCAGCAACCTCGGTTCGAATCCGAGTCACGGCAGGAGAGGAGAAGGCTTTTGGAAGAGAATAGCGCAGGTCCCAAGCTGTAGCCCATCCAACATTTTGCAACCAGGCATAGAATAATAAAAATCAATAAAACAGAAACTGCTACAAATATTTTAAACTTTAGAGAGATGACATATGCAGAGTGGCTTCATTAATGCCCGAATCCTGTTGCAAGCGTGTTGTATGTGGGTTATTTTATTTGCCTTGACGGATAATATGATAAAACTGGAGTGTAGTGGACATGTAATTATTATTAATTACAACTACTTAAGCTCTGCTTTGAGCAGACTCGTCAAGTCTGCTTGCTTTTGAGCCTTGCCAGGGCTGTACAGTAATAACAACCCTGAATTATTTGGAAAGATGTCAGCGGGAGATGTGGAAATCCTGTTTAACCAGGCATGAATTGTTGTTAGGAGGTTTTTTTCAGGATGACAGAGAGAAAATGAACTGTCCCTTATCAGTAATTGCAGGAAACGTTTTGTTTCTATGATATGAACTGGCTGTAATTTAACTTTCCTGCCTCATTGGATAATGTAAGAAGTCAGTTGTTGCTCAAAACGAAATTCTATGAAGTGGGCATTTGGGTCTGATAAAGGGCATATTATAAGTAGACAATGGGGCTCAAGCAATAAATAATGTCCATATACGGTGGAACTTTTTAATTGACATTTTCCAAAAGACTGGGGTTTGTGTTATAAATGGCTAAATGTTGAACTAATGTGAGGAACACAGCTTTAATGGGCCTTTCTCCAGGACTGAAAAACATGAACAATACAGCCTGAAAATGTCAAATATAAGTATGTTATAATGAGGTTTACTGCTCTAAAATTATAGTCCGCCATGTTTTAAAGGAAGGATCACTAGAAGGTGCTTAAGGCCTGTAGGCCCTATTTTATGGATGACTGAGCAAAAGCTCATGTTTGTCATTTATGTAACACTAAAAACAATTTCAAAGAAAAATATATGCTGAGGGTAGGACCAGAGTCAGTGAATTCTTAGAAATTCCAGAGTCAGTGAATTCTTAGAAATAATATTCTAGAAAAATTGCAATGAATATCGCCCCTCTCTTCCAAAAAAAAAAAAAAAAAGAGCCATTTCTATTTGATTAGGGGCTCAGAAAGATTGGCCTCAGACTGTCATGAAGTAAAAATATATATATATATATATATATATGTCTATTTATTGTTTCTTCCACGACTCACTTCCAAAACCATTTTCCACTCTGAGGTCTCTTCTTCCTGTGGTTTATTCTCTAAACCTCCCCATCCCACCCCTCAGCCTCGTATTTCTCACAAATTCTGCCTTCCTATCTCCAAAGGGCCTCGCCTGGCCTCTGCCTCAAGTCTGCAAGACCTCCTCAGCTGGCTGGTACTAATAATGCTTCTAAGAAGACAGCTGAACTGCAATTGTTCTTTAATTTAAAACAGCTTAAAAAATAAGCCCAACCCAAGGCTTTTTGTATTCTGTTAGGAGACTGAAAATGCAATGAATTAATCATTTGAGGAAGGAGGTTGTGTCAGCCAGAATCCAGTGGTTGCGAGTGACAGAAACACAACATGTACTGATTTAAAGAGAGGCATAGATCCAGGCACAGGTACAAGGGGCCTTCAGAAACAACAGGAACCAGGTTATTAAAGATGATCAGGACACACTCTCTCCATCTCATCCCACATTTCTTTCTGAATGTTGTCTTTATTCTCTCAAACTAACTTCTTTTTTTTTTCCCCTTCAATGTTACTTTTATTTCTTTCCTTTGTTTATCCCAAAAGGACAACGTTGCGATTTTCACACATTTTGATATAAGATTCACCAGGCAAACTAAAACCGAACGCATTACAAAGTAGGGAAAACGGTGGGCCACTTGAGATGGACATCTGCTAGGTTGGTATTACGTTTTACTTTTTTTTTTTAAACATCCTTATTGGAGTATAATTGCTTTACAATGGAGTGTTAGTTTCTGCTTTATAACAAAGTGAATCAGTTATACATGTGCCCCCATATCTCTTCCCTCTTGCGTCTCCCTCCCTCCCTCCCACCCTCCCTGTCCCACCCCTCTAGGTGGTCACAAAACACCGAGCTGATCTCCCTGTGCTATGCGGCTGCTTCCCACTAGCTATCTATTTTACATTTGGTAGTGCATATATGTCCATGCCACTCTCTCACTTCGTCTCAGCTTACCCTTCCCCATCCCCGTGTCCTCAAGTCCATTCTCTACGTCTGCATCTTTATTCCTGTCCTGCCCCTAGGTTCTTCAGAACCTTTTTTTTTTAGATTCCATATATATGTGTTAGCATGCGGTATTTGTTTTTCTCTTTCTGACTTACTTCACTCTGTATGACAGATTCTAGGTCCATCCACATCACTACAAATAACTCAATTTCGTTTCTTTTTATGGCTGAGTAATATTCCATTGTATATATGTGCCACATCTTCTTTATCCATTCATCTGTCGATGGACACTTAGGTTGCTTCCATGTCCTGGCTATTGTAAATAGAGCTGCAATGAACACTGTGGTACATGACTCTTTTTGAATTATGGTTTTCTCAGGGTATATACCCAGTAGTGGGATTGCTGGGTTGTATGGTAGTTCTAGTTTTAGTTTTTTAAGGAACCTCCATACTGTTCTCCATAGTGGCTGTATCAATTTACATTCCCACCAACAGTGCAAGAGGGTTCCCTTTCCTCCACACCCTCTCCAGCATTTATTGTTTGTAGATTTTTTGATGATGGCCATTCTGACCAGTGTGAGGTGATACCTCATTGTAGTTTTGATTTGCATTTCTCTAACGATTAGTGACGTTGAGCATCCTTTCATGTGTTTGTTGGCAATCTGTGTATCTTCTTTGGAGAAATGTCTATTTATGTCTTCTGCCCATTTTTGGATTGGGTTGTTTGTTTTTTTGATATTGAGCTGCATGAGCAGCTTGTAAATTCTGGAGATTAATCCTTTGTCAGTTGCTTCATTTGCAAGTATCTTCTCCCATTCTGAGGGTTGTCTTTTCATGTTGTTTATGGTTTCCTTTGCTGTGCAAAAACTTTGAAGTTTCATTAGGTCCCATTTGTTTCTTTTTGTTTTTATTTCCATTTCTCTAGGAGGTGGGTCAAAAAGGATCTTGCTGTGATTTATGTGGTAGAGTGGTCTGCCTATGTTTTCCTCTAAGATTTTGATAGTGTCTGGCCTTACATTTTCAAACTAACTTCTACATGGCAGGAAACATGGCAACCAGCAGCAATTCCTGATCTTAACGTTTACAGCATTGCTGCCTGCAGGAAAGCCCCTTAAGTACTATTCAAAAAATTCTGGGGAGAGATCTGATTGGCTTGGTTTGGGTCAGGTGTCCATTACTGGGCCAATCAGTGATGTCCATGGGGACAGAGTCATGTAGCGCAGAGAGTGCCCTTGCCTTGTCTTAAGGCCAGTCCCAAAGTGAGGGAATTGCCAGCCCTGGGACCACCTCACTATTTTCCCACTGCATTCCTAGACCCACCATTTGGTGGCTGTCTATTTCCACAGAGCCATGAGTTCAGTTCCCAAACTATTAACATCTCTATTACCTTGTGAAACAAGAAAAGCAGTTGGGGGGCGGATGGTGGAGGGTTTCAGAATATGACAGTTTTGTGGACTCAACTTGGAGCTTAGGGACATAGTCGGAGGAACTGCTTGAGCAAGCGAGCACGTCACGTTCTCCCTGCTCTGTGTCACCCAAAGGGTGCGGGTGCTTTCTTGCCCTTGGTGACTACTTTCCCAGCCTGGCCAGGAGAGAGCACAAAGTCTTCTGACTCTGCAGGCAAAAATCTACTTGAACTTGGGCAAGTTACCTAAGCTTTCAGATTCACATAAATAAAGAGGAGGGAGTTAATGCAAGAATTAAAAGAGGAATGTACAAACAAATAAACAAAAAACACTTAGTACTGAGGCTCGTAATACAAATGCAACACTGGCACCTAGTAGGGTTGCAACAAATAATATTTATTCTTATTCATTCAGGGCCACATGGTGTCCTCCTCCTCCACCCGGCCGCCATGGGTAGAACCTCTAGAGTGAGATTTCCATTAAGAAACAGGGTCCTCGCCATGGTTTCAGACATTTTAAAAAGTGATGGTGTAGACTCTAAACCAGGGGTAGCACAAGTCAGAGTCCACTAAGTGACCAGATCTTTATTCAAGTTTGCCATCCTGGTTCACCCCTCTTTACATGGTCGCCAGGACCGAGGGTCATAAAAATCAGGGGTTGTTTTCATCAACAGAGAGTTTGTTGACATTGGGTTTCCTATCTTTACTTCTTGCTGATGTTGAAAAAAATTGAGTTTTAGTTCTAAAACCCATATCAAGTTGGTTTTCAGAAATGTTAAAGCCTGAGTTATCAGAGGAAATTAATTCTAATTTTTAATTATATTAACTTCGAGACAATACGTGCTTTTAGTTTTTTAAAAAGCATTTTACAGATATCTCAACAGACCCCATTGTTACTTCCATGCTCACGTTGCCTGCCTTTTATACCAAAGCCAATACCTGCTGATGGAAAATCAGAGTGACTCTGATCTAATCCTTCAGAAAATGTCTCTCCAAAATGTCAACTATAAAGGATTTCAGGGCAGAAGTAAGTCATTCACAAACTAGACTCCCTGACAACTTTTTAACATTATGGATGAAACATTAGAGTATAACAGAATCCTTGTTTTGATCGCATGGCTTTGGCCGCTGTAGCTCTCACCAATCAAGGACGTTGTTATCGCTTAGATTTGTTTGTTCAAATTGTAAAATAATTTGCTTATTGAAAAGTCAGGAAACCTCCTTTGTCGTCTTTTCTTAGGCATCAACTAAAATAGCAAGAGGAAGTCTTAATTCTCTGTATAACCTATTACTTTATGTCCCTTATGTTGGTGTAGCTGCAGTGGCCTACAGAGTTTGCTCAAGTAACACATTTTACCTGTGTAACTGTAATGGAGTAGCTAAATTAAAAATTCAGAGCTACATATGCTTGCTTTATTACCATAAGCTTATGGCTTTAGCTGAATGCCTCTCTCTTGCTCTCTAAGAGAGCCTAGAGTAGGCCAGACCTGTTTTCTTAATCTCCATCATTAACCTGTTGAATTGAAGAGAGTTTATATTCCACTATGTTCTAGTCCATACTTTAGTGAGCTTTCATAAATAAAACAAATTAACATTTATTTTTCTGATCAAGTCATCCGTTGAAAAGCCTCAAGTAAATTGGTAATCAAACGAGTACTTCATTATTTCAAAATCAACATCTATCTAGTCCCTAATTATAAAGAAGGTAAAGTTTGGTTTTGTGCAATAAAAATACACTAATGCATAGAAAGTGGTTTCTTAGAACCACATCCGAACGGATGGAATTCACTTTAAGGGAGCAGTGTGGGGCAGAAACGATGGCTGGAGGTGTGGCTGCCATCCCCACAGTGGAGGCAGGAGGTGGCCTAGCTCATTGGAGTGGCAGTGTCCCCAGGAGTGGCAGCTGGTGGTGACTTGCAGCGAGAGAGCACGTATCCACCATCAGCTGCAGCAACCTCACCCACAGGATCCGAGCCCTGAGAGACGACGTGTGGGCTGTTTCTGCTCTCGATAGCTCAGCCGAGAGGAAGCGTGAGACACCTTTCCGGTGCCCCTGCCTGTTCTACGGTGTTGTGACTTATCTCAGTCACATCACCCCGAAAGGCTGAAGATCCGTGGCAAAGGCCTGGAAACGTGGGCCTTCCAGGGAACTGACTGGCGGAGGAAAATTCCCACAAAAGCTGAATCAGAGCGAAAGCTTTTCTAGGCAGACGGGGATTCAAATCCCACCTCTGCTGCTCTGACAGCTTGACTTTGCACCTGACCACTTTGTGCTTCGGTTGATTAGCAAAACAGGGGGAATATGAGGGTTAGATAAGGTGATGCATATCTGGTGTGACTCCCGGGGATGAAGACAGTGAAGGGAAGGATTCCAGAGAACACAAATTTTGTTCTCTGTCGCTTTTGTGGACTTACCAGCATTCAAAAGTCAACCCCTCCAAAAACAAACCAAAAAACATGCCTTGGATGCAACCTCTGGTCGGCAGCAATTTTAACACTCTCGTGTCTTCACCTAAGCCCTTCCATCAGATTTCAGATCACGTTGCCACTGGAAAGATGAACTTCTGTTCTCCAGCTTGTTCGATAATGAGCAAAGAGCTAGGCGGGGAGGTCAAGGTCAAGCCGACTCCAAGATAAACATGAGTTGCCACTAGATGGCGCTGCTTGTTGTTATTCATCAAAGACAAGGGGCTTTTTTTTTTTCTTTCTTTCTTTCTTTTTTTTTTTCTCTCTCCACGGACTCCTGGCTCAGGGTGTCTGCAACTGGGATCCTAATCATACCAGAATTCTTCTGTTCTCTGAAGGGAAGTTCTATTTTCAGCATATTATCATCAAGATCTGAGGACCAAACAGATTCCGCCTACAATCTGGGGGAATTACCCCAACAGTGTTGCCTTTATCCAGAGGTGATTTTAAAAGAATATGTTGTATTTGAACGTCAACGCTCAAAGGCTCCGAGGCAAAAAATTCCATTTCAAAAGAAAATGTGATTAATGAAGCCACATAAATCCTGTAGATTTATCGAGGCTGGAGCAGTTTCAGAAATCACACAATACAAATCAAAGACGCGGGTTTTCCTACATCCTCCCTCACTTTCTCTTATTCTTATTTCCGCACCATCTCATCCTTTCCTCCCCTCTTTCCCTTTCGCAGTTTCGTGAATACATGTATCCCAAACTCCAAAACAAGAGTGAACTTGTTCAGAAATCCTAAATACAGCTGGTTTCAAGTGCCAACCATCACCATTTCTCCTCGTTCTTCCCCCAAGAGATGCAAAGACAAGGTTGAGGCTATAGCAATGAACTCACACACCTCACAGACTGCTTATAAAAGCTGAGTCAATTCTGGAACTCCATGTAGTAAGACTCCCAGCTTTTGTGAGGGGTCTCCCTTAAAGAAAGCCGAATTTAAAACATAATGTAGATCCTTACTGAAGGTTTTCTAGAAGAGGTGGTATGGGAATTCTAGAGACTGCCTAACGTAGAAATTTATTCAAAAATCTCCTTTAGCCCTAACTCTGTCTCCTTCAAACCCCCCACTTATATGAGCCTCTAATTGTGCCCCTGACTTTCCTCCAGGTTCTTGAACCATCCACTCTTCTACACTCCTACGTCCTGTTCACACTCCCTGCTCCTTTCATAAACTCTGTGCTCCCTGAGATGCTGGGAGTCCCCTCAGGGCCCTGCAAGTGGTGTCCTCAGGCCAGTCTGACTACATTTGCTTCCACAAATGAGCCCATTACCCAGAGTTTCAACGTAGAGTACAGTACCGTGTAATCGAGTGAGTGTCCTGGAGTGGTCTGGTGGTAAAGCACATGAGCTGTGGAAGCAGATTCATATGTTGAAATTCCAATTCTACCCTTTACTTGCGAGGTGACCTTCGACAAGTTACTAAGCTTCTTTGTGCCTCCGCTTATCCATATGTATCTCCCTCAAAGGGTTGTTGTGAGGCGCGAATGATCTAGTATAGGTAAAGCACTTAGAAGACTGTCTGGTTCAGAAAAAGTACAGTATTCCCTGTAACTATTATTATTATCATAATTGCTAAATTATTACTATTATTATATGCCAGATATAATGATAGGTAAACAGATGGTAAGAGTATACAAAATAGACAGTATCTTTGTCTTCATGGAGCTTTCGAGATAATGGAAGAAACAGATAAGTCAACTGGCTCTTGTAATGCAGCATGATAAGATTCTGAAAAGGAAAGCCACAGGTATGATACCAGTACACATAGATCTTTAGTCCCTAGTTGGGAGTCTAGAGGAAGCTTCCCTTTGGCACTGAGACCCAAAAGGGGTCAAGGATTCTTACAGAGAAAGCTACCAATACACTCATCTCTTCCGGTTTTTGTGGGAAGGGCATAAGCAGAAATGAGGGAACCTTGTTCCCATCTTTCTTGGGTGTCAGCCCAGCTCTAATGCAGGGAGTCTTGAAGGGAGCCCAGCGCCATTTAGCAACTTGGGAGTTCTGCATCTTTAGGAACTCTAGGAGGCTCCCAGGACAGGGCACATATAAAAGCAGTCAAGCAAAAAGATAAAAATGGACTTAATTCTAATTTTCCTCCTGGGCACTCCCTGAAATACGCAAGCATCTTTTCAGCTAGAGGAGTGGTGAGGGCAAGGGTGGACAGTCTATGACATCTGCTAGGCTTGATGAAGCAGCCGGGAAATAGAAAGGTCTATACGCATTGGAAAGTAAGTTTTTCTTTTTCCTGCTTTTAAGGAATCATAAGCTATCTAGTTTAATCACTTAGCAAACATATACTAAATGCCCATACTGTAAAACATGGAGATGCAATAATGAAGACAAAGCAAGCTCTGAATGAGCTTGCAATCTAAAGGAAAAAATAGGCATAAATTTGATTACACTCCATCAGAACGTGTCACCATAAAGCCTCGTGGGAACACAGAGGAGGTACAGAAGCCATATAAACAAGACATGCAGCCTGTATCTGACTTACAGAGATTATGGTGGTAGAGGAGGGGAGGGTACAAGATGAAGGCAGCGACAGGAAAGTCATTTAGAGATTAGCAAGGTTATCATACTATGAACAGAAGACTCTCTTTTTCCTTTAAGCCCAAAATTGTCATATAAATTTTTTTTTGGTCATATAAATTTAAAATTCTTCCTGAGTCACAGTTCAGGAGGATTTGGGAACACTCCCAGACAAGACCACTCCTCCATCCTCCCAGCCAGTATCACCTTCATTTCCAAAGCATTCCCAGGGAAGAAAAGCAAAGGGAAAAGAAAGTAAGCCGTTGAAAACAGATGAAAGAGATAAAGAAAAGAAGAAAGGATGTTGTGCCTATACAGAAACATGGCTGCTACCAAACTCTCCAAGGAAGCTCATTTTTCTTCCTGTTATCATACAGGATACCCAGGTTTACCCATTTTGTATATAATAGTTTGCATCTGCTAACCCCAAACTCCCAATCCACCCCTCTCCCACACCCCACCTCCTGCAACCACAAGTCTGTTCTCTATGTCTATGAGTCTGTTTCTGTTTTATAGATAGGTTCATTTATGTTGTATTTAGATTCCAGATATAAGTGATCATATGGTATTTGTCTTTGTCTGTCTTCACTTAGTATGATAATCTCTAAGTCCATTCATGTTGCTGCAAATGGCATTATTTTGTTCTTTTTTATGGCTCAGTAGTATTCCATTGTGTATATGTACCACATCTTCTTTATCCATTTATCTGTCAGTGGACATTTAGGTTGCTTCCATGTCTTGGCTATTGTGAGTAGTGCTGCTATGAACATAGAGGCTACTGTATAGTACAGGGAACTATATTCAATATACTGTGATAAACCATAATGGAAAAGAATATAAAAAATGTATATATATATGTATAACTGAATCCCTTTGCTGTACAGCAGAAATTAACACAACATTGTAAATCAACTATACTTCAATTAAAAGAAAGGAATACACAGGTGAGATTCCCCCCTGTAGAGAAACAAACTGAGATGCAGAGGCTGAGCATTTTTCTTTCATTCTTTCACTCATTCATTCATTTCAACTAACACTCATTGAATATCTGTTCTATTAAGGTGTTATTCTATGTGTTGGGGGAAAATGAATGAAATAAGGCCTCTGCAGTGAAGTAGCTCATGGTGCAATAAGACGGACAGCCAAGCAAACCAATATTACGGTTCCACACAATAAGCTTTTGACACGTTATGGCAATCCTGCAGTTTGACGTAAAACTGGGGATTAGGTGCCCTGAGATAAGCTTTTGTGAATATATGCACAGAAAAAGCATGTAGCAATATCTGAAATTTCAATCACACTAAAATCCAGATGTGCAAAGAAAATGTAGTCTCTTTATATTGCTTATTATCAATCTGGCCTTTCTTATAAGCCCCACCCTATGGGTAGAAAGGCAGGAAATAACTAACTGCCCAATTCAGTTTAAATTTTAGTCCAATCCCCAGATGTAAATATTCCCTATAGCTAAAGCTCAGTCTTCATTATTTCTGCCCCTTTCCCCCAAATTCTCTACACGGTGGCCTCAGGTGCATGGTTGGGGCAGGTCGCAGGGCTCATGTGATATTTTGGGGGTTCAGGGAGGGGGTCATAGACCACACAGCATCCCTGTTTTTCCCTCTATTCCTGCTGGGGCACGTGCTGAAGGCAATGGTGGCGAACCTTGTGTTCTGGCTCCTTTCACCTTGGTCAGGTTCTCGTGGCCCTTCCTGGCTGACTCAGCCACAACCTGGCTCTCTCGGGCGCTAAGGATCCCTTTAAACCTCTGCCACGTGACCTATCTGGCCCCATGGAAGACTCACTGAGTCTCAGTTCATCTGAGTACTATGGGAATTGGTGGGTCATCTATGTCATTCAAAAACCTAGAGCAGAGCAATAAAATTCATTTCAGATACTCTGCCTGTCCACACCACAGACTAAACACCGTGTCTCCTAGGTAGGGATCAGGGACGTGAGCCCTCCATATTTACCCAGTCTTCTCCCTCATCTCTAGTCCAAAGGCTCATGAGAGGAAATTGGAACAGACCTGATCAGTTCACCCTTCATCCTCTCTCTCTAATTATCCCCCCAATGCTGGCAGACCTGGAAGAGTGGACTTCCCTTCTCCACCTCTTCTTCCTACCTAGATGTCCCTTAGGTAAAATTCTACCCAGGCCATCAAACCTAACCCCCAGATAGGTCAACGTGGAGGTAAAGGAATTTTAAAAAATCCTTTCCCTCTCTATAATGCCTGTCTCTCCTGCCCATTATCTCACTCAAGATGCCAAGAACCTACCCTCAGAGATCGGCCTCTGAGTCAATAAGCCCCTTGGCTCAAGTCTCTGAGAGATGCAGTGAAGCAATGATTTAAGAAGGAAATTAGGGCTTCCCTGGTGGCGCAGTGGTTGAGAGTCCGCCTGCCGATGCAGGGGACACGGGTTCGTGCCCCGGCCCGGGAAGATCCCACATGCCGTGGAGCGGCTGGGCCTGTGAGCCATGGCCGCTGAGCCTGTGCGACTGGAGCCTGTGCTCTGCAGCGGGAGAGGCCACAACAGTGAGAGGCCCGTGTAATGCAAAAAATAATAATAAATTAAAAAAATAATAAAAAAGAAGAAATTAAATTCATGTCTTTAATATCTACCAAGAGCATATCAGTTGTAAGATAATAGAATTGTATTTCTCTGTCTTCTAATTGGGTAGTCCAAGGAACGTCATTCTGCAGGTCCCCTCTGGGTAAACTGTGACAAGTGTTTCAAGCTCAAATAAATTTAGGGGATGCTGAGCTAAACAAGGTTAAATAGGTTTGTTTAATGGGAAACCATCAGAGCCCTTAATATACGTGTTCTGGGAACACGTAGTTTCCCAAAGTTATTTGGCCATGGAGCACTGTTTTTCACATCTTCTGGAAACAGTGTCCTGCAGAATATAGGGATGAAAGACGCTGACATTCTTTGTCCCCAGAATCAGTGAATACCTCTATCCCTCCATCCCACCTTAAGTCAGCAAAGTGTTAAGGCAATTGTGTCTCTATTTCTTGTTTCCTAACTGGGCCCTCTCTCTACTCTCTCAAACCCTGTGCTTATTTTTAATGAAAAGAGCTGTGACACCAGTGTTAGAAGCATGAAATACCTGGAATTAGACAGTTGGAGATGCTAGAAATTATAAGCGTTTATACCAAAATAAACAAACAAGCATAACCCCATTTATTCCAAAATGAGAGGTAGAAGGACTTAATTCCCAGGAACTCTCTGGTGGAGAAGCAGGCCGGCCTGAGTTGCCCTTGTGATGGATGGGAAATGGATGACGGCTCATGGTTAAGGAATGCAAAATAAAGATCTTATGACTTTCAGTATAAAAATATATATGGTGTAAGATTACTGTACCATTCCCCACAATCAGAAAGAATATTCCCTGCACGGCCTCAAAAGAGAAAACAGAATCTGAGTAGACAGAAAATTGGGATCAACGGGAAAGTTCTGGCAAAACTGCTTTGCAGAGAACTTAATGATCTTAAAATAGGTTCCCTAAAAGGAGCGTTATGTAGGAAAAATAACCAAATCTCAGGGGATACAGATGAGTTCCTTGGGGGGGGGACAATGATGGATGAGAGGAGATGGCAAGAGAAAACCATAGACCGCTGGGATGATGGGCCCAGTGACCCTTTTACCTTCCTCAAACTTTTCTTCTGACCTTGTGTAAACAGAGGAGAGGCCTGACTCGACACGCAAAGTGAAAAAGGGGGGAAAATTTGATATTTCATGTGCAGCCACATGTGGGCTGAAAGTATAACTCATAAAGAAAAAAATCCGTCTCATCATACACATCTCTGTGTAAGCAGGATTGATTTACACGAGTAGCTTCAGTGTGAGAAAACACCATGAGCACACAGGAAAACAGTAGGGAGTTCCAGGGCCCCAGAAGAATCAGATATTACTGGCCACTCTGTGCTTTCATGTAGAGGAGCAATAAAGCATCCTTAAGAATGAGGTTAGAGCAGGGCTTGCCTGGTGGCGCAGTGGTTGAGTCCCCCTGCCGATGCAGGGAACACGGGTTCGTGCCCTGATCCGCGAAGATCCCACAGGCCGCTGAGCCTGCGTGTCCGGAGCCTCTGCTCCACAGTGGGAGAGGCCACAACAGTGAGAGGCCCGCGTACCGCAAAAAAAAAAAAAAAAAAAAAAAAAGAGAAAGAATGAAGTTAGAACACTTTTTGCTCCTAACCCTATTGCCACTCCTGCTCTCTCAGTCTTCCTCAAAACAAAACATGATATATGCGTTATTTTCAATTTTCTACGTTATTTTCTCTTTTCTAAGTACAAAACATGATACATGCGTTATTTTCAATTTTCTACATTATTTTCTGTTTTCTAAGTACAAAACATGATACGTGCGTTATTTTTTATTTCCTACGTTATTTTCTGTTTTCTAAGTACAAAACATGATATGTGCGTTATTTTCTATTTTCTACGTTATTTTCTATTTTCTAAGTACAAAACATGATACGTGCGTTATTTTCTATTTTCTACGTTATTTTCTAAGTACAAAACATGATATATGCATTATTTTCTATTTTCTAAGTCAATCAATCAAAAGTAGTTATATTGGTAGCACCCTTTGAATTAATTTGTAAAATTGCTATTGTTCTTCGGGCATACTTGTTCCTCAGGAAAGAGTCGTTAGAGATAGGAGTGGTAATTTGAGCTGCCATGAATCCCTATGGCTCTTTAATAAATAAAATAAAAGCCATCCATACCAAGACTACTGTTGTTGCGAATCCAGAACTGTGGAAACGCCTCTGCTGCTTCCAGACCAGGCTGGGAGACTCTGTGAGCATCATTGCTTAATGTGCCTACCAGCCTCCCCTCCCTTCAATTTTAGCAAATACTTTTTCGGTTTTAAGAACCTATTGGCCTATAAGCCTTACTGACTTTTAAATTTTAAAGTAGTTCAAGCTGGATGTTTATCAGGTGCAATTGAAAGGTGCACAATGAATACATGGACCTTAGCAGAATTAGGAAGGAGCTTTACTTTCTTTTTCTTACTCCCTAAGAATGTTTACAGGAGACTTTTTAGAATACATGCCAGACTGGAAATATGGTGGTGAGCAAACAGGTTCTACTGACCGTCAGGGAGATCATGGCCTATTGGGAAGAGCTAACACTCAATGATTGCTTGAAATTAATCAATTTCAAGTGTTCGGTGTTCTATAGGGAAAAGTAGCCAATACCTAGAGGCCTCATGTCTGGGTGGGGAGGAAGTGACAGTTTCCACAAGGAAGTGATGGTTAGTCTGACCTGAAGGTGGTTAGGGGTTAGTCCCATCCTCATGGGCCAAGGTCTCCTTTGCCGTCATAACCCTGCATAGCATGGTAGCTACCTAAATTTTAAAATGTCTCTTTTGATTTTTCAACTAACTGAGCTGACACCAGCCAGTTTATCTGATAACATTAATGGGAATATGAGTTTTCCTATACTTTTCATACTTCCTGTAACATTATTAAGTTGAAAACACATAAGAGAAAATTTTGATCTGAATAAAATGAAGTGCTAAGTAGAAAAGTGGAATAAATAACCTTCAGGAAAAAAAATATTACTTCTAATTCTTCTGTGATTAACTGACTTTAGAGTCTTAAATAGCTGTAAAAATTCTGACATATCTGTATATTTTTTTTACTCAATCAAAAATCATGAAAAGATGCAAAAACTGGGTATGGTTTGGTGCAAAGAATATATACTTTTGTTGGATGTCACCTCTAAAGGTATCTCAAAATGAATATGTGCTAAACCTATACTCAATATTTTGTAATAACCTGTAAGGGAAAGGAATCTAAAAAAGAATATATATATATATATAAAATCTGAATCACTTTGCTGCACACCTGAAACTAACACAACATTGTAGATCAACAATACTTCAGTAAAAATTATTTTTTAAAAAATGAATCTGTGCTGCTATGCAAATTAGCACCTGCCCAATCCTAGTATGGCATCCTTTGCTTTGCTGAAATGTTTCCAGTTGTGATAAATCCACTGTCCACTGGTTTGTAGCAGGCAATTTACATTTGGCAACTCTCATATGTAGAGATCTCATATCTCATATCATATCTACATATGTAGATATGCTAACTATCATTGATAGCCCATCTTCTTATCTTCCTCAGTGGAAGAGGTAATCTGATTTACCATTTTTATACTTATAGTATGTATTCCTCTTAGTATCCATTACATTCCTTTTATATTTTTATTATATACTATATGCTATGCATTCCTTTAGTATCTTAAATTCCAGCTAGGTTTTGAATGACCTGTTATGTTCATATACTTACGTATTATCTCCTGAAGGAATGTCTATACTCTTGAGATCAGGGACCAGGGCTTTGATGCCTTTTCAACTTTTTTCTATCATGTCCAAAGCATCTCATCCAATAATTAATATTGATATGAAGTTAACAAATATTTCTTGACATGTATAAGACACTGTTTCTAGGTCAAGCATTTGGAAAGTAAATGTTCTTTCCGTTGGTGTGACTACTACTTACCTCATTTAACATCTGGTTAGAACTGTCACCTATGAAGAAAAAGGAAGGGAAGCAGGGAGGGAGGAAGGAAGGAAGGAAGAGAGGGAGGGAGGGAGGGAGGAAAGAAAAAGCTTACTTCTCTATATTTATGTATACTACCATTATTTCATGTGGTATTAAATGCCTCTTTTACATAAGATCAAGAGTTTTAAAATTATGTGCTAGTTCTACAGCAAAACAGTTGCAGGCAGGATGTGAAAAAGAAATCAATGCAATTTACTTATAGTTAATTTAAAATTAAGTTAAAAATGAAAAAAGTTGGCTTACTGTCAGTGGTGCTGCTGTTGAACTGTCATTTAAAAGCTTATATAATTAGTGGAAGCATGTTAATTGAATTATGGCAATTAAGTCAGCCTTGAGACAAGAGGGTCCCTTCTGATTGGCGAGACTGTGGTAATTCTGTAACCCATTGTCACCTGTTAGAAAGCTTCAGGACCATGTCTCATCCTGCCCCTTAGTACTTTAGCTACAGGAATGTAGCCAAATCTTGATTTCTCTGGTGTTAATTATCTACTTTGTGGGTTTTTTGAGCCCTTGGATTCTTCTCCTCCTTTCCACAGGTTACTGGGTTGTTAGCATTGATGGTAGGCTGGAGCCACGAAGAGGCCATGCGATTTACATCTATTGGTTTTTTGTTTTTTAAACTACCACGTATCCTCACCAGTAAAAGATAAAGTGTGTGTGGGAGGGAATGAAAATATTTGGGAAGTTGTTGTGGAGAAAGCAATTTTCTTTTCAGCCCTCTCTTTAATAATGTCGCTGTTGATTAAAGCTTAGAGAAAATACTGAAGCAGGAGTTCGCATGAGTTTGGGGGCTGTTTGGGGACTCTAACTGTCCATGTTAACCCCTTTTCACAGATGTTGTAGAATGAGCTAGCCATGTCCCTAACCTGATATTACTAAACAAAGTAGCCTTGGGAAATCTCCTGCCTCTTTCCAGGACTAAATTTATTCTATGTAGTGAGATCACCACGGTTCCTTTCAACTCTCAAATTCTCCAGTATTTGGCCCATTCACAAGGACAGTGCCATGTTTTCTAGGACTCTGATATGCATTGTTTGTCTTCTATGTCCTGGGGTGATGAAGCTGTACAGGCAGAATGTCTGCCAGCCAAACAAACCGATGGGAAGTGTAGCTGATGCCACTAAGGACAGGCAAAGGGGAGCATCAGAATTGTAGGTTCCTGCAGAAGAGGGAAGGCAAAAGAGAAGCCAACAGAGAAGGGAAGGGACAACCATACTGCCATGTCTGAAAACAGCAATCCTGGGAAAGTTCTGTGAGCAGGGCCAGCCCCATACTGTGCAGGAAGCGGTGCAAAATGAGAATGTAGGGCCCCTTGTTCCAAAATGAAGAATTTCAAAATGTCGACCCTGTCTGTGGGCCTGGCTGGGAAGGATTAATTCTGTTTTCCAGGGGTTGAAATCACAGGAACCTCCCTTTCTGGATCGCCTGAATCTGCAGGGCTCACTTCAAGTCTGCTTCTCATTCAGCGCTATGTTTCTTCCTTGCTTGCTTTTTTTTTTTCAACAGTGCTGCTAGCTGTATAAATATTTTACAGTTCCCCTATGAAAAGTTTCCAAGGGGCCCATGTTAAGGGAAAAAATCTTTGAAAGGATTTTTTCCATCGCAATTAAAACCTTTCAAAGCACCAAGAGCTCCCCAGTCTACTTTAGTGCAACAAACCTCTATTTTTTTTGACCAGTTTGGATGGCTCTGGGTCTGAAAGTAAGCCAGTCTGTTTGTTTGGTGACTTTGTGGGCTGCCGATAGACATTTGGAATTTAAATTCATTAGATACATGGCAGAGCTGGGGATGGAACCCGCGGAGGGTTTAGGAATGCTGTGATCAGAAACTCTAACCCCGATTTCCTGTATCTCATTTACAGGGGTAAAATGACTATAAATCAAACTAAAGCTCATTTTGGCTCCCCAGATGAAGTCAAATGTACACTCTGACTTATGCATATACCATTTTTAGTTAACGCACCAATAAAAATAATTGTGCAAGCCTAAATTTGGAAGTATTCCCAGTGTTTATGACAAAACTTAATATAGCCAGGCGCATTGAATGTAATATGGGAATTTTATTGAAATGAAATTAGTCCATCATGTAAGCTCCACGTTTTCCTCAGATTTCTTGGACTTCATATGAGAGCTCTTCTGGGGACCCTAATAGGGTCCTGCAAAATTCAAGTACAGTATGTAGAGACAGAGTTCAGACTACAGCTGCACACTGAGTAGGATGGTGCACCCCGAGTTTCCGTGCAGCAAACGACACACGCTTTTCCAAGCATGCCCCTGCTCCCTACCCTGGGCTGTGAGCGGCAGACATATTCTTGTGGTTTTGCTCAGGACACAGGTCTCCTGGAGAGGTGGAGATAGGGTTCGTTTGTAACTCTAGTAAGCACGTTATGTGCCAGAGACCTATTACGTAACTTCCCTGGGGAACCAGCATGGCAGCAGCATTGCCTATGTCCACGTAGTTTGGTTGCTTGACCGCATTTAGGGATGGAAGTCCGGGGGCTATGGGATGCTTTTTGGCTGCTCGAAGGAGGACACAGTATTTGTGCCTTTGAAATTTAGGGTTGGGGGTGGTGGTGTAGGGATAAGGATATTGGAATGAAGGAATTCAAATTCTGATATAGATTATATTTCATTTACAGTGGTTCACAAACTTTAATTTGTACATAAACACTTCCTGGGGCACTTGTTAAAAAAGCAAATGCCCAGGCCCCACCACAAGAGATTTTAACCCATTACATCCTTAGATGGACCTAGGAATTGGCATTTTAAACAGCACCTCGGATGACATTGACACAGTTGGTCCCAAGATCTCAGTTTTTAAAATACTGTTATCAGGTTGGTCATCAATAGCAACAAACAGACTTCGATTTATTTAACTGCTGTAGACTGAACGTTCCCCTCTAAATTCATATGTGGAAACCTAATCCCCAAAGTGATGGTGTGAGGAGGTGTGGCCATTGGGAGATGATTAGGTGGAGCCATGAAGGTGGAGCCCACACGAATGGAATAGTGCCCTTATAAAAGAAACCCTAGAAAACTCTCTTGCCCCTTCAGCCCTGTGAGGACACAGAGAGAAGGTAACCATCTAAGAACTAAGAATCAAACTCTAACCAGACACCAAATCTGCCAACACCTTGACTTTGGGCTTCCAAGCCTCCAAAACTGAGAAATAAATTTCTGTTCTTTATAAACCACTCAGTCTAGTTTATAGCATCCCGAAATGACTAAGACATTACTAAGTGTTTATTTTTAAGGTGTTACCATGTGCATAAGGAAAGGTCTGGACCATCTCCTTCACTGCCTTTGGACCACCATCTAGATAGGTGTCTAGCCTATTTTTTTTCCAACTCAGGAGACAGATATTTTATAGCTTCTTTTTATAGCCTGTTTCAGCGATTAATCATCATTACTGTTAAGACTTTTCTCCTTAGGTCTATACAGATTTCTTCTTGCTGAAATTGGAGCCCATTTCCCCCATTTCCCCCTCAGAAGACATAGAGAATAATTGGATTGTGTCTTGATAATAATCCTTTATGGATTTAAAGAAGGTCAAAAGTATCTTCCCTTTAATCCACACAGCAAACAGTTTTGTTCATGGTCAGGGGCCAGTTTCCATCCTTATGACTCCAATAGGTCCAAGGATGGCTGACTTAGGCCTGGACCTCAAACACCTCAGGTGCCTACTCAGATTGCCTTCCCCGAAGCCATCTTGGAGGGACTCTGGGAATTTAAGGGGCTGTTTTTGGACATTGACATCACCACTTCCACAGTTTACATGGAGAGAGTAGCTGTCTCTTCTTTGACCTCCTCTTAAACTCCATTCTTTCTACTTTCCCTTGCCTTCCCTACCTTTCATCCTTCTAATTAACAGACTATAAGACCTTGTCTGACCTCTGTGGTCGGAGCAGAAAATGAATTGGGGAATTTAAACGGAAGTTGAGCCCGGCCTTTCCCCTCTGGGGCAGTGGTGGAAAACCTCGAAGGTGGCCTCCTCCGCTCATGCTTTGTGTAGTTGTCTCCCTCTGAGTGTGGGCAGGGCCTGTGACTGTCTTCTCATCAACAGAATATAGTAAAGGTGGTGGGATGCCATTCATGTGATTATGTCATGTTTTATAAGACTCCGTCTGGCTGGCGAACATGCCCCCAGAGACTCTGCTTGCTGGCTTAGTGAAGCCAGTGGCTATGTGGGCAAAGCCCACACGGCAAGCAACTATGGGTGGCATTTGGGAGCTGAGGGCAGTCTCCAGCCAACAGCCAGCAAGCAACTAGGGCCCTCAGTCCTACAACTGCAAGAAAATGAATTCTGTCAACAGCCTAAAGGAGCTTGGAAGCAGATTGTTCCCTGGTCAAGCCTTCCCATGAGAATGCTGCCTGGGCGACAACTTGATTTCAGCCTTGTGGGCTCCTAAGCAGAGGACCAATGCAAGCCGTGCTCAGAGTCCCGACCCACGTAAACTGTGGGATAATAAGTGTGTATTATTTTAAGCCACTAACTTTGTGGTAATTTATTACTCAGCCATGAAAAACGAATAGAACGACCATTTGATTTGACTTGCCTGGCAGTGTGTAGGGGGAACTGTACAAGGCTGATGAGAGAAGGCCTCCAGAGAAACATTTAGCCTGGGAGGGCCAAGATCAAAGGGGACCTAGTATTTATATACTTGTAAATATTTCAGATTTTAGTGAATGAGGACCATGCTTGAAATCTTCTCAAACGTTTACATAAAAGCCACTTCCCTTAAAAATTAATGTTGATCATTAGAATAACAGCCCTCATTTACTAGCATACACTCTGTGTCAGTCACACTTTGAAGAGCTTTGTATATACTAATTCATTTAATCCTCTTAAGTGACCTATCAGATAAAAACCCCATTTTACAGATGAGGAAGCTGAGGTACCCAGAAGTAAAATTATCAGCTCAACTATGAAATGAATTTGAAAACAAAGGTGGGGGAGGGCAAAAGGCAAACAAGTTTTTTGGCCTTTTGGTGTCCAATTATGCTCCCGTGTATCTCCATTTTTAGAATTATGTCTAGCTCTTATGAAACCTGGACATGGCATGGGCCTCACTAGACTTCTGAGAGGGCCTGTGTGAATACGTCAAAGAGGTAGTTTTCCTAATGATAACCGTAAGTGCCAAGTAGACCGAAGTGAACACTTCAGTAACTCGATAAAGATGGAAATAGTAGAAACTCAGACTCTTGGACCAAATAGGATTCTAGGCCTATTAACTTTGGCAAATCATTGGCAATGTTGTCTCCATTTTAGCGGCTTTTACCAGCATATTCTAAGTTTTATTAATATTCTCTTGAAAATGTAGAAACAAAAGACTGAGCTTGACACTGTCAATGGAAGTACCATTTTGTGGCTCTTGTGGGCCATGCTGTGTTTATGTATCCTAGAAGATATGAAATGACCTTTGGAAATCGCAGCACAACATCCCAAGCTGGTAGGCATCCTATGATTTACTTTTTTCTGCAGGCCTTAGATTTAATCAAGCATTCCCAAGTTCCACTTGCAGCTTTTGTATTTCTTTTGGCCTTGAGAACCCTATTCAGATTCAGCTAACATGTTTTTAGTGAGTGCTAGTGGGTAATTACTAGTGTGTTCACTTTACAGATTAAAAAAACTGAGACTCAAAAAAGCTAACTGCCTGTGGTTAAACAATTAGAAATAACAGAGGAGAGATCTGAAATCAAACCATCCTGCTCCATGCTCAGGACTCCACGCACAATACCAAGCTGAGTGCTGTTTATTTCCCCCCAAAATGTTCTGCATGGGAAGTGATCACGCGATAGAAGATGCTTCTCCCCACCCACATGCCTGAGCATGTGGGAAAAAAAAAGAGGAAAAGGTATTTAAATTAGCCTGATCATGTTCCCCCAAATGATGTGGTTTCTCAGCACACTGGGAAGGTTCCACCTGCCCTAAAATGGGATCTCTGTTATCATGCACTGCACTGGAGTTTTATTCCTTTCGAACTAAAGGCTTTTTGGTCTTTTCATAGTGTTTAATTAAGACTTTATCAACAGATTCTGAGAGTTAGTGCCTGATGGGACTTCAGAGCCATCCAGGGGTTCTTTGAAAACCTCCCATGTATGTTCTGCCAGTTAGAGAGGTATGGCTTGGGGGGCGGGGGAGGGAGGGTTTTCATGTGGCTCTCCTAGGGCGAGCAGGGCTGGGTCTTGACGTAGAAGTGCCTGTCCTAGAACATTTGTAACCAGACACCACACCACTTAGAGCAGTAAGTGAACTTTTAGCCTCTTCTTAACAAACATTTTTAAAAGTTCCTTAAAAAAAAAAAAATCTATAAGCCCCATGTCCCACCCTTAATTTTGCTTTGTCCCTTGGTCTAGTTTAACTCTATATCCCACACCTTGAGCAGTCTCCTCTGCGGAGTGTCTCCTGTGTCTGGGGAATCGTAGAAATTCTTCTTTTTCACTTCGAATTGGGAGGAAACCACCGAAGCATTCATTCTCTCCTCTGAGTCCTGCTCCTTCCTCAGACCCCAGATTACTGTTCCAAGATCTCCGTGGTGGTGACAGAAGAATAGAACTTGACTTGTGAGTTATTTGGGAGGATGGTAGGGAGGCCAGTAACAATAGAAGAGAGGAAATGAATGTTCAGTATGAATTTCTGACAATTCGAGAGAATAACCCAACTTGACCTGTGCTGACTTACTCTTTAGCGAGCAGTAATCGTGATGTGGTCTGAAACCATGTCCGTTATCTCATTTCACTTTATTCATTTGTTCAATGACATTTATTGAGACCTACTATGTGCTAAGCACTATTCTAGGTACGGAGGTTCGACAGTCAACTGGATCCCTTCCCCCAAAGCAGAAAAGTTTCACCAGAGGAGTCAGACACATGAATGAGTGATTGCAGTCTTGAGTAATAAATTATGTGGGACCATAGGGAAAGATAACCTAAGCCCCGGTCTTATTTGTTGCTACATAAAAAATCACCCTGAACTTGGCAGCTTAAAACAACAAATATTTATTATCTCATGTAGATTCTGAGAGCCCAAAGTCAAGGAGTGGCTTAGCTGGGTAATTCTGGCTCAGAGATGATCGTGAGATTGCTGTCAAGATGTCAGCCAGCGCTGCAGTCATCTGAAGGCTTGACTGGGGCTGAAGGATCCTCCCAAGAAAGCTCACTCACAGGGCTGTTGGCCTCAGTTCCTCACCATGTGGGCCTCTTCAGGCTGCCATCCTCCCACAGAGTCAGTGATCTGAGAGAGAATCGGAAGCTAAAGTGGTTGTTTTGTTTTGTTTTGGTTTTTTTTAAAGGAACATTTATTTATTTATTTACTTATTTATTTATTGGCTGTGTTGGGTCTTCGTTGCTGCACGTGGGCTTTCTCTAATCGCGGCGAGCGGGGGCTACTCTTCGTTGCGGTGCGCGGGCTTCTCATTGCGGTGGCTTCTCTTGTTGAGCACGGGCTCTAGAGCGCAGGCTCAGTAGTTGTGGCGCACGGGCTCAGCTACTCCACGGCATGTGGGATCCTCCTGGACCAGGGATCGAACTCGCGTCCCCTGCACTGGCAGGCGGACTCCCAACCACTGCACCACCAGGGAAGTCCCAAGCCACAGTGTTTTTATAACCTACAATCAGAGGAGACTTACCGTCACTTCTGCTGTATTCTGTTGGTCACAGATCAACTCTGACACGATGTAGGAGGGAACGAAACAAAGGCAGAAATACCAGGAGGGGGCTTTGGGGAGCCATCATGGAGACTGACCACTACACCCAGCCTAGGAGCATCAGGGAAGGCCCCCAACAGAAACCAAGACCACAAGGAGAAATAGAACCCAGGACCACAGGATCCTTCTATCATTCATGAAAATTCACAGTAGCTCTCCCATTCAGTAACAAGGGATGGCTTCTCTTCTGCCACAATCTTTTTCCTTTTCTGGCTGCTTAAGATGGCCAGCTGCCCCCATATTGGGTTCATGCAATTTAAGGCCCCATCATTTTCTGAGCCAAGAGGAAAGTGGGATACAGAATATGCTAAACTCTTTGAGTGCTGTGAGCCCCACTCCCCAGCATCAGGAGCTTTATCTGAACTCTATTAAGACCTCTGAAAAAGATCAATTGATAAATTGTATAGGTCATAGATATGGATGTGTATTAATGTGTAGTAATAATGTGTGTCACTATTAATAATGCAATGTTGAGACCAAGATGGTCTAAGAATCAGTACCCACAACTATCTACCAAAATTGCCAGTATCTAGTAATGTGTGTTCACTAAGACTTATTTTTGTCTTCATTTAATAACAACTTTGTGAGAAGTAATGGAAGGACAGGGATGTTTAGATTTCTAAATGAATAGCATCTTCATATTTTTGTTCATTTTTATAACGCTGTCAAAATGGAAACAGACATCTCCAAGAACCATAGTTCATTACTTTTTTACTTATCACTAATTGACATTTTTAAAGTATCCATTATAGGTCTGGTAAAAATTGCTGACATTTGCAAGGTGTCCAAGGTAACAGAGCTCTAACAAAAGACTAATTCCAGAGACTGGTTTAATCTTTAAAATTGATATTCCTTATATCAACATAAATGAGAAGGAAACTAATGAGACTTCATTTTATTCATTTAAAAAAAATTTTTTTTAAGATTTTTTTCTTTTTGACGTGGACCATTTTTAAAGTCTATTGAATTTGTTACAATATTGCTTCTGTTTTACGTTTTTTGTTTGTTTTGTTTTTTGATGGTGGTTTTTTTTTTGCCGTGAGGCATGTGGGATCTTAGCTCTCCAACCAGGGATCGAACCCACACCCCCTGCATTGGAAGGTGAAGTCTTAACCACTGGACCACCAGGGAAGTCCTGAGACTTGGTTTTAAATTCATCACTTCCTGTATGCATCTGTGTTCTAAGTCTGAATCAGGATGAGCCAAGCGTTCTAGGCCCCAGAGCAGAGGAGAGATGTCAAGTTTGAGAAGGTGGACGCTGTTCTGTGCCCAAATAGCTGCAACAGGAGGGTGGATGGATGCTCCTAGGGAGGCAAGGGCAGCATCTACCTGAGGACTCAGGAATACATAACCTCAGTACCCACCCTCTCACTGCTCATCAGCTTCATCCTCTGACTCCTGACTTTCTGTCACTGCCACATCCAGTGCCAAACTGTGCTGAAGGTGACTTGTGCCTGCTTGTAAGACCCAACTGTTAAATTTTCACGAAATTTGCGAACCTATGGTTAAACATAGTTAGTGTTAAAAACTAAGTGATGTAACTTACAATTAAATCAATTATATTAAAAAGAAAGCATAATAAATTCTCAAAACTCATCACTTCCTAATTATTTGGCTACATTTTGCTCTTATCTACGTTCTTGAGGTTATTTATCTATGGCGAGAGTATTTATACCACGGATATCAGCCAACACTATAAATCAGGGTTCCCCCCCTCCCCCGGAGAACCAGTTGTTAAATATTTACCAGCATATTGCTAGGAGCATCCTTCTGTTAATCCCAACTTTGTGGTAGTACTTGAGCCAGACTGGCTGGGTTTAAGCCCAGGTTTTGCTATTTAATGGCTTATGTGACTTGGGCACGTTATTTAACTTCTTTGTGCCTTAGTCTCACCATCTGTAAAATGGAGATAATATAGCACCTACTTCATAAGGTTGCTATGAGGATGAAAAGAGTTGGTATTTGTAAAGCATTTTGGAACAGTGCCTGAAACCTAATAAGTACTACTTCAGTGTTTGTTAAATAAAATAAGCTAAGTACAATTCTAAGGGCTGCTATTCCCTCTTTGATTCCATCTCACTTTTTTCCTCACCTCTCAAAATCTCTAATGTTCTTATTCCACACTAATAAAACAATTTTTGTGGGACTTGTGGCCATCTAAAATAAAGATTAGATTTCTCAGCATCCCATGAATAAATTCGGATCAAGACAATATAAACAAAAGTATCATGTGGTGGTTTCCAGGAATTTATTTTCAGTGACAGGAGGCACATTCATTTTGCCTCTTTTTCTTTTCTATTCCTTCTTCTATCTTGGTCTCTGAAACTTGAATGTGATGGCTGGAGCTCAAGCCACCATATTGGACCCTATTGGTGGAAGAAAGCTACAACCTAAATATAGAGCAAAGAAATATGGAATAAATCAGTCATAGTTGATGGCAAGAAAGATATAAAAAAGTAGCTGAAATATGTTCATGGTTTAGAATGAGAATGAAGATATACAGAATCAGGTTTCAGCGGTCTTTAGAGATAAACTTAGATTCTGAATGATCTCACGGTTCTAGATCCATGAAATTTAGCTAATGTGGCTTATATTCTTGGATTTCTGGGAAATTCCATCTCCCTTATTATCATGTGGGTCTTTATAATAAGCCTTAATTACTCGAACTAATGTAATTGGCTATCCCTTGCAACCAAGAGTGAAACTAACTAAACCTTATGGTCTAAAATATAACCGTAAAGGTATAATTCTACCTACCTGCAGGTATATTTTCCTCATTAACATTGTCCTGTGCAGACAAACTTACACCATAGGAACTGAGGGCTTCTCCTTTGGAAATGTTCTACATCCTCGTGTGGTTTCTGGGTATCAAGTTTTATTCTCAAGTAACACTTGTCATTTCCCATACTGAGAAGGCTCTGAACTTTTATTCCACAGTATCTGGATTATTATATAGTAATGATGCCCTTGGAAAAATTAAGTGGACAAAATTGCTTCCCATCTGATTCCTTTGAATGCTCATTCCCACCTGAGTTCAGCCCCTGAGTTGAGCAGCGACATGCACCTGACTAACTACTCCTCAGACCTACCCCAGCTCAGCAACATTGGAGACTTCCTCTCCCCATCTCATCGCAATTTACCAATAACATACAACATTTTCCTCTGGGCATGGGCAGCTGGTCAGTGAATCAGAGACAACAATTTGATTTGCATTGAGATATTATCTGACTTTATTATAGATTCTATTATTGACTCATATGGAAGTTATAAACTGGTTCTTCCAGTTAAACCAAAGGGAAATTTAACATTTGTAGAATAGTTAGGTGTCAGGCATTGTGCTAAGGACACTATTTAACTTTTACAACTAATCTACCAATCAAAGATTTTAGTTGCAGACAAGTAAACCAATTCTGAATGACAAACAGAAAAAAAATAAACTGGAAGGATATTCAGAAGCTCACAGCGTGGCCAAGACCACACCAGCTTTGGAAAATGGGCAGGAATAAAGATAAGGCAGCAACCAGTACATTGTGATACAGACGTACTATCTGTATTAACAGATAAACTGTGAAATCTCCATGACTTAAGACAAGATACTGTATTTCTCACTCAAAGTTCAATTGGAATCAAAGGAAAGGAGGTGAGGGCTTGCTCCATGCGTTCACTAAGGAATTCAAGCCGATGAGAACCTTAACATTTTCAACATACGACTCCCAAGATCGCCTTGAGCCTCAACATTCTGTCAGCAAATAGGAGAAAGGGGAGAGTGGAGGTCCATGTGTGAAATTTTTATAGGCCAAGTCTGGAAGCAACATCCATCACTTCTGTTCTCATATTAGTGGTCAGAACTCAGTCACATGACCACACTTAACTGTAAGAGAGGTTAGGAAATATAGTCCAGCTGGGGCCCAGGAACAAAGAGGAACAGCTAGGCAATCTCTGTTCCAGCCCATCCTCTTGTCACCAAATACCTAGGCCATGCTTCCATCCACAAAGAGAACACAATCATCTCCTCCCTGAGAAAGATAACCCCAAATACTGTCCAGTCACTGAATTTGGCTCGAAGCTCAGATTCTCTAGGGATGTTCGGTATTCTCCATCAGGTTCAGGTCCATCACTCCTCACGGTCTAGCTACCAATACCTAGAAGGACAAGTTACCTACTACCTCCTCCCAACAGCATCTGATATACAATGAGAGAACAAGAACAAAACGATAGTAAACCCACCCCTGTGGAAAAGAGAAGATAGCCAGCGATCACTGGTACGTAAAGATGTTAAATTTTAATGGGCAGGCTTCCTGAAAACCCTACCCTGGGAGTGAAGAAAGCTTCTAGAATAAACCCTAGATCTGCTTCCTGGGAGAAACTCTCTTGTCCATTGTTCTTCATGGGTCCTTGCTCCACTGTCTGGAAGTTTCTTTGGCCACCTCTGTTACGTTTGGAGGAAAGTATGCCCTCCTTGGAGGCTGCATAGCTTTCAAAGCCCATATATTGCTGATAAATTTAGGGGCCCAAAATTTATTTTGATATTCAAAGGCTTGTTTTAGTCCAAGCTCATGGTTTCTTTGGCAGTATAATTCCCTCAGAAACCTAGTAGACTTCTAATCTATTTGCTTCCAATCAGCTTCATGTGCTAGTAACTGTACCCAAAGTTCTTTTCCTGGTCATAATTGTCAAACCCGATTTATGATTTGCTTCCTAATCACAATGACTGTCTCCATCTACAGCCTAAGGCCATCAGCTTAGACAGGAAGACCACACCCTTGATTTGATCGTAGCTGCAGGGCCAGGTCATATTCAATCTGATTTCTTACTGTTTGAGTTTTGGAAGCAGTCAATTTTTCCAACTTTTCAGCAGCTCTGGCTTCTGACATTCGGTTTCACTTTTGTTTGAAAGCAAGCCAATTCTTGCCTGAGTTCATCCACTCTTTTGCAAATTGCTACAAACATTTTGTTTTCCAACCCTTTCCCCTAGAGCTAAAGAATCAGCATACACCTGACTTGTCTTCTGAGTTATATCAAGAGACAGTTTTATCAAAGATTTTTCCACTGCATAACATAGATCTTCGTCTTTCCAGCCTCCAAAGCCAGTTTCCTTGCCACTGACATCGCCGTTGCTTACCCCAAATCATGCATTTTAGGTTTTTGTTATGGAAACATTCCACTTCTGGTACAAATGGGTACATTAGTTAGGAAAATTTAGCTTCTATAAAGATAAATCCTAATATCACAATGGCATAATACAATAGAAGTTTCACATTTACTGAAATCTAATTGATGAGGAGGGTTCACTCCCTGCAGTCATTCGAGGACCCAGGCTGATGGAGGCTGTGCCGTATTAAACGTGATTTCCAGGTTATTCTGGGTATTGTCAGTCAATTAATAGATGGAGGTAGAGGGCTTCCCTGGTGGCGCAGTGGTTGAGAGTCCACTTGCCGATGCAGGGGACACGGGTTCGTGCCCCGGTCCGGGAAGATCCCACATGCCGTGGAGTGGCTGGGCCAGTGAGCCATGGCCGCTGAGCCTGCGGGTCCGGAGCCTGGGCCCCGCAACGCAAGAGGCCAAAACGGTGAGAGGCCCGCGTACCGAAAAAAAAAAAAAAAAAAAAAAAAGATGGACGTAGAGAGATTATAAAGGATCTGGGGGGAGGTCTTTATGGATTCACTTTGGAAGTGGCATCTTTATTTTGACGGCTAAGAAGCCAGAACTTAGTAATAAGGTCACACCTAACTCAGAAAGGAGACTGAAAGATATAATCCAGCTGTATGCCCAGGAGGAATGGAAAATGGGTGAAAAACTAATGAGTCTCTCCCATAAGCTAGAACCCCTGCCAAAATCGTGGCAAACAAAAAATGAGTGAGGGCGCCATTGCTATTGCTGCTAAAGGCTGGACGCTGAAGCTTGTACCACTGATGCCCCCAGCCTCAAAGCAGGATGTTGTCATTACGTGGCTGCCCCTTGAAGGATAACACTGCTGCTGCTATTACACCATCCACACCCACAATGGGTTCTCTGTGGTCCTAGTTTCTTTAACTCACTAGCTCCCAAGTCAAAGCCAAGAGCAAACATATCAGATTGGTTGAGCTTAGATCATGTAGCTACTCTCTTATTGCAAAGAAGATGGGGAAAACAACTCTGCATTTTTAGCTCATAGAGTGAGCGACAGATCCTTCCCCCATTATAGCTCCTAAGATGAGATAGTCTCCAAATAAAGACAGGGAGTCAACTAAATCAAAGGAATCAATTCCATGATGGAAGTTTCAGCCCCAAATGCCAAGCTGGTTGGAGAGAGTATTTTAAAAATTAGGAAGTGACCTACTTTATTCTGTGTGTGTGTGTGTGTGTGTGTGTGTGTGTGTGTGTGTGTGTGTGTGTGATCTTATTTCCTGTCCAACGAGAATTTTGAGGTTTTGCCTTCATCCGGACCTTTCTTGTTCACTACTGTGTCCCGAGTGCCTAGAATAATGTCTGGTACTTGGTAGTCACTCAACAAATATTTACTGACTAAAAGAATCCTTGGCCCAGTAAGTGTGCTTATTGATGCTTCTGTTCCTGGCTCTTCTGACAGCCGGTAGGGACTGTTGAAACCTATAAAGACAACAAAAAGAGTAATATAGCTTCCATATTACATATCAAGCCCACAGCTTGGAAGTGTCTCCTGCCTGATTTCTGGATGTGGAAGCACTCATCTAGTTACATGATAGAAAGGAAAGTGAACACCTGAGGTGGGAGGAAAGACCAGTAAATATTGCCAGATTATTTTTAAGATTTTCTAAGTGTCACCTTTCAGAAAGGACCTACTAAGTTTTAAATCTGGAAATTAAAAAAAAATTATCCTAAGAGTTTCATGTCCTTGGTTCATGTATTTGGAACGTTCTCCTTGAGGTGTTTCCTTAGTCAGTTAGTGGCCTTGAGTCTGTTTAATGGGAATCTGAGCATAGAATTCCTTTCTGGGAATGCAAATTATGACATCTCTTTGGCAGAGAAAGGTTTGCATTTGTAGATATTTTAGGTGGCACTGAAATAACATGATAATATTTTAAAAGACAGCAGGCCAACAGGGGGCAAAAACATTTAATCGTTTCCTCTCTAAACAAGATAACCTTCTTTCTTTCTGTATTATTTTAGTAAAAAAAGTTGTGATGTGTGTTACTCCCTTTTTTGTCCTGACGTAGATGAGGTTAAAAAGTGATGTGCCGAATGAGAGCTTCAGAAAGAAAGGAAGAAAGATGAGGAGGAAAGGAAGGGAAGGGAAAATCCAGTGTCACTCAAATTTTGAATGAAGATTCTAAAAAATTACAAAATAAGAATGTCGGCCTCCATAAAAGCAGGAGAAATTTCAGGGAAAGGGGTACCCCACATTTACTTTCACACCCTAAAACAGGGATATGGGAGCATTGCCACCTGGCGTGAGTGCCTTGCGTTGGCTGCTGAGGCTGCATGCAAAAATCCATCATCTCTTAAAGAGACAAGACTTTATTTTGAGCAGGGCTCATCATGGCCTGGAGACCTAGCCCTACCCCTACAACATCATGTCATAGCCACGAGGCTTAGATTTCAGGAGTACAGAGCTGAGGAAAATCTTTATCCCATCAACTATATGTTTGGAGGGGGGCAGGGATAAAGATGCAATAGCATGACAAAAGAAATGTTCTGCTCCAACCATGCGAAAGTGGAGAGTCTCTATGTGTTGGCTGAAATGGTCTTAAAGAAGACTGAGAATATTAACCAAGGTGATCTTTTCCAGGTTCCGTATTTCAAATACTTCCTGTATACTGCAAACGGCCTTTGAGTAGGTACTGAAGGGTGGTTTTGTTTCTGTTTTTACAAGTTGAGTACTTTTTGTTGCAGGATGACATGAGGGAAGAGAAAAATGTTTAAAAAAAAGAATCAGAAATTATTTTTTTTCATTGCTGAGCATGTTGGAGTTAATAATTTTGGCATCTAGTGCTTTATTTCGAGGCTAATATGCCACGCCATCTGTCAAGTGATGGTGTCTTTATTAGGTTACCGTGGTATATAAAAAGCAAAATGCTTTGCAAAGGTTTTGGCAGGATGATTTTAATCTCCCCCTTCAATTTTTTTCAAAATGTAAATTAACATGTTTTCAACAAAACTGTTGAGATTAGAGTTATAAATATTGAGATGATACAACCCAATAATTTAAGCCCTTTATTTTCTTTAAGATCTATTTTTTAATCTGAAAATAATACTGGGGTTTAGAGGATTTTAAATATATATATAAATTCTGAAATCCATAACAGTGTTAACCATTGGAATAAATACTCAGAATTATCTTCTCAGAGTTTTTTCTAAAAAAACCCCCCAAAAACAGAACCTTTACTCCAGCTATATTTAAGAAAAGTGAAACTATTTTGTTCTTCTTTTGCATTAGCTGGGAAGAAAGTACAGAAGGTGAAAAGAGAAAATGGGTTTTGTACACTTTTTGACATAAGCTAATAATTTTCACCTTAAAGCTAATGTTTTATATGCACTATTTGGCCTCCACCTTCCAAAATGCCGTTTGAGGTGGCAGTTTGACTCCGCTTTGTCCTAGGCCGGATAGTTTTTGCTAGTGTTGTTAAAGATGGTGCCTCATTAGTATGCCTCTTAAACTCACTGGCAAAGTTTCAGGCTTTCTCCTCCTTCTGTCTTTTGGGAGAGTTTTCCAGGTTTCATTTTTTCTACATTCTTTATAAAAAATATTTTTTAAGTGAGTTGTTTATGTCCAGAGACTCATGCACACATATACCAGAAGGTACACACATGTGTATGACACAGTCACATATACTTTGACACACTTTAGAAGTCATATAAGCAAAGGGTAGAAGGGGAAAGATTTCTGGCCCACCAGTTTCACTTTTATCGTTGAGATGAAGCATGTTAAGGATTGTTCTGGAGAAGAATTTCTACAACCCATGACCTGATTTTACTGTTACAAACAGTAAGATTTTGCCTCCCATAAGAGATGAGATTGAAATAGTAGGGAAGTGAGCACTGGTGAGAGACTCAAAGAGTACTCAGCATCATCGCTTATTTGCAATTAAAACCAGTGTATCTACTTAAATATTAGAATATTCAGCTCTATTCAGATCCACCAAGAAGAAATTGCATTCCTAAAAGCAACATGGGGGAATATAGAATATTAAACTTTCAAAGTAAAGCAATCAATATTTTTTGAGTGACTATTATGTAGTAGGGACCATGCTAGATGCCCAGAAGATGACTTGAGTAAGATAGACCCTGTCCCAGGCTTCTCATACCTTCCAAGACAATGGGAACTTGCCTTTCCCAATGGTGGATAACACTGTGCTTAGAAAACTAAGACTGCAGAGCTTGGAAGCAAGTCCTCATGAGGACAAAATCTCCCAAACCTGATATCTGTGCAGTCAGATGGATTCCAGGGGAGAAGTGATGGGAGTAGAAGAGGGAATGACAAAGGTCAGATCTGGGACATTGACTTGATGAAGTTTCAAGAGGGTGAAAGCCACCGAGCTTGTCAGGCTGTGGACACACATTTAGCCTTTTAAAATAATTTAATCTCCAATGAGTCTTTTGGTAAAGACTTGAAATCATCATCTCTGTTGAGTATCTCGTTGACCACTACTTCTCAAAACGTGTAATTCTAATGAGAAATCCACCTATGTAGTATTCTGTCCCCTCTTAGGGTGATTGGAAAAACATTCCTGGTTATGAAGGTGAAACATCAAAGAGAGGAAAACACTGAGGCTACTCTTTTCTGGAGGGGCGGCCGCTGATTGGCCACTTTGCAGGCGGCCCATCAGGAAGGCCTTTGCCAAGCTCCTCCCCCCCTCCCAGTGATGCAGTATCACCCCACCAGAATGTTTTGTTCTCCAAGACCCTTGTTTCAATGGGTACATCCCATTAACAAGGCCAGCAGATGTCAGTCCTGATCCACTTTTTCTACCGAGGAGGAAGAGCTGACCTGATTTCCCAATCACTGCCTTCTATTCGCTGGCTTTTCTTCTTCCTGAGATGGAGGCCCCCTGCTTGGTTTGCGTTGTTAATATTTGCATTATTCAATAGTTATTGTGTGATAAGCATGTTGTTTGCTTTAGGTTTTGGTTGGTTTGTTTTCTGGTGCGTTTATTCTTAGCTGGTGGCTTAACTTCGGTTACAGCTGTGGTCTGTATATTACTCAGCTCGGGGAGCATATATGTTTTTACAGATTCTTACCTGATGCCTCAACAATCCAAAGTTGGGCCAAAACCCCAAAATTAAACAAAAAAATTCCAAAGGGAAAAAACATATAGTTTTTTATTCTGCAACACCATCCCTTTGGTGTCAGCCTTGGATTGATCTCTTTTAGCATGAAGAAGCTTGGGTTTGCAAGTACTACGGCAAACATTTCTGAATACACATATTTTTAAGCTTTCTGAGTAAGAAATATAGCATCCCTGCACATTTATCAAGCAAGAATCTTGTCCTTGTGTGAAAACATTTTATGTCTAAAGATTAAGTATTTACTGTAAGTATAAACTGAAATGATTTTAAGTAAACAGTATAAAGCTACTGTTTATAATGCGTTCTGATATTTGTATGATACTACTTATTATGAAAGCATGCCTTAGAGGTGATATTGAAGTTTTAAATCCCAGGACTTGCTAGTGAAGAAAAATGTGTGTTTTTGCCTTTGATCTAGCACTTGTTTGTTATAGCTGATTAGCTGTTATATGCACCAAGGTAAGATCGTCATATAAGATGATCTCAACATGCGGGTGAAAGAATCTGAAGCCTGCGCGTCTTGGCCGGGCACAGAGTACACTCTGGCAAAACTCTGTTGCTTAAATTAAATGTTAAATATTTATTTACCAAGTTGCTTAATTTAAAAAAAACAAGAACGTGCTTGAATTATTAAGAATAACGATAAAACCCAGAATGTGTATGCAACTTTTAAACATCTCCCACTGCATACTGTAATATTTTATTTCTTCTCAGAGTAGTGACTATATTCCCGAAATGCATAACATTGACTTTTTTTGACTTGAACATAACTTCTGAGTTTAAAGAATTTAAAAATCGAATCCAAGTAAACTTATTTTAATAATCTTTTGAGGGCTGGGAGATCCAAAAAAAATTTTTTTTATGATTCTGAGAATGCTAAAAGTTAAAAACTGAAGACTATGTATCTGCAAGTCTGTATTTCAAGCTGATATTTTAATTGTCTAAAAACTCTTTGCCTATTTTTTAATTTAAAAAGCGACTCAGTGCTAATAAAAAATATATCTGTACAAAAGATATGCACGTAAAATATTTTCTCATCGTGTATGTAGGAGTTTTGTATTACTGTCAACTGCAAACTTAAGAGCAAAGCAAAGGTAATTTCTAAAAATTTGCTGCCTTGGCCTATGCAATCATGTTCTGTTTCTCTGTTCAACTATCTGGATGAGTGATATTCAATGGGGATGTATAATGCGAGCCTTAAATGCGAACTTTAAACATAAACCACACACGTCATTTAAAATTTTTCTAATAACCACATTAAAAAAAAAAACAGATAAAATTAATTCCAGTAATATATTTCCAAAATATTATTTCAACATGTAACCAATATTTTAGAACTGTACATGAAATATTTTACATTTTTTTCCTCTGTGTTCTAAATCTTCGAAATCCTGCAGGTATTTTCACTTCCAGCACATCTGAATTCGCACTAGCCCCATTTCAAATGCTCAGTAGCCATATGCGGCAAGTGGCTAGGTCATCAGATCCCTGCCTCTCAAACACATTGGCTGAATGGCTTTCTAGAATATTACTGTTGAGTGAATTGACACCCATCTAAAAGACTTATATGTCAGAGCTAGACTGTGAGTGGAGCAGAGACTTTGCATGTACAGGAACTCTTTGTTCCTGTTCTATTTTGTTTTTAACAGCCTGCTTTGCTCCGTAAAGATACATCAGTCGCCCTCAAGCTGTGGGACCCTCTGTTTGTTCATGCCTGTGAAGTTGAGACAGTCACTCAGGAGAAGGTGACCTGGAGCAAACGTTCTCAAATGGCCCAACTGCGAGAGAGGCCGAGCCTACAGGAACCTAGTCAGAGATCCGCTCAGGACGTGGAAAGAATTCCAGCCTCTGCTGAATTTTGGGTTGTCTGGTGTGCAGTCCTGAATTATAACCCAGGGATTCCTAAAAAATGTCAACGCTATGCCTTGGATTTTCTGGGAGAGTCTAAATTTCACAAAGTTTAGCCAGTTTTTCTTTCAAATGCCCCTATTTCTTAGGCTATGTGTCTTGCTTTGAAGTTCAGAAAATATGACCACTTTGGGGAAGGCTCCTCCACTTGCAGGGCTGGTTTTCCAGGCTTTCACAGAGCTGGCATAGGATTGTTTGGAAATCGTGAGGGAAAGAATAGAAGAGGCCGGAGGATAAATTGCAGACATTTCAGGGAGAATAGCACAGATACTCTGAGGTTTATCCCCTTCCCGCAAGTCCTAAGTTGCTGTGAGTTTAGTCAAGAAGAAATTAAGCCGAAAAATGGAAAAGAATTTACCAAATGCAGATAAATACCTTTCTTTGTCCTTTTCATATCTCTGCTGTTACACCCCACTCCAAAGTCCTTATTAAAAATAAATAAGGAGCCATTGGTCTTTGCCATTTCTGATAATGGAGTGGGAAATATTCATATTATATAAGCATATTACATGGAGCCTGGGACATAGTGGGCACTAAATAAATGGAGGCCATTATAAGAAACGTTATACTGGTGAAGATCCATTTGAGCAACGTGAGAAAACCATAAGAATGACAGAACGGCTCCATCCCTTGAATATCTGTCATTTTTCTGTTTTATCTTGTGTGCCCTGCAAGGCGGTGCATGCCCATTACATCTTCTTTGTGCCCTTCTGAATGTAATCTTATCTTCCTACTTATTAATATACCGTAATTAGAGGTGCATTTGTATAGCGACTTCAGCAGAACACCTCAGTTGGATAAAGGTTTTGCATGATTTTGCTGGCTGTCTTGTTATTTCCCCATTAAATTGAAAGACAATATTGGTACGAAGGTATAATCATTACTTAATGTGGTCTTGAAGAGGAATTTAATGGTTTTCTTAAATTGGTTCCAAGTCTCTTTTTAGTCTTGAGTCAGATAGAGACTTGTGAAGAATTTCTCAAATCTTGAAAAAAAAAATAGATGTTTATTCTCTAACTAACCCATTTTTCAAATTATAAAGAGAAGTATCACATTGGATATTTTAAAATCTCTTGGAAGTGAGAAATATGGATTGTTTCCCCCCAAATTATCACTTATTATCTTTACTACCCAAACTTCCATGGCCATTGCTGAACATTTACATGAGGCAGTTCAAGAGAAATGTATCTAATAGCAGAAATACACAGTTATCTTTGCATATTTACCTAAACCTCTGTTGTTTACCCTGTCTTCTTGTTTTTCTCAGAGATTGTATGAGAGACAACCAAATATAATACTGCAGAAACAGTAGGCAGTGGAGCAGGACAAGAGCAATCTTATTAAAGTTCAGTTTTAGTAGGCAGTGGGGTGTTTTTGTTTGTTTGTTTTGCATTTCCACTGCTGCCCATCTAATATCTGTGGGCCTTTTATTTAAAGAGGAAGGGAAAGAGAAAGAAAGAGAGCAACAGAGACAGAGAGAGAATTGGACCTAGTTTATTACAAAGAAATGATGTCCAACCCATCTTCCCAGAAATGAGAAGAGTTTCCTTAGGATCTCTGAGTCTACCTAGCTTTAGGAAACAAAATTATATTTACTTCTTGCTAAAGTTATGGCACGCGGGCTAGAACAATGGCCTTCCAAAATCCATCTGCATCGCCACTCTCCTGGGGGCACCGCTCTTCTTTTTCAATGCCATTAACAGCTCAACAGACCACAGGAACCTCACATTCTGCTACGGAGAATGATACTTGGTCACAGTCAGGCTCCCGTGACAATGACATTTTCTCTGAGAGTTCTGCACAGCTGTGTCACTGTTAACTTTTAATGAACATCCTTCCTTCCTTTGAAAAGTTTCAGTGAAATGAAACGGATGTACAATTTCTGCTTTCATCTCCACTTTATGTGGGATAATATACGGTAATTCTGTGAGCCCAAGTCGTCTGTGACATGCCGAATTTGGGGCGTTTCGAATCTAATAACATAGTTTTGCCCACAGTTACCCACAAACATAAAACAAGATTTTTTTTTTTTTTTGAAAGGCCAGGCCTGAAAATATCCTATAACCTCCAATATACCAAAAAGTAAAAGAGACTCACTTCCAGCCCGAATTTGGGCCGCACTGTTCATTTCAGGGGATTGCTGAGTCAATGGAGCGCTCCCGTGGCAGGCGGGCCAATAGATCCCCAGACAATGAGCCCACAGAGGCACCACCGGGTTATTTGGGAGCATTATTCTTTCTCGGTTTCCACAATAGCCGGGATCTGATAATTTAGCATTAAGCCTCTTTTCAACTATATGGAACTGTAATAAGGTGATTTAGCCCATGTGCTTGTCCATTGTCCTAAAGATTCTGTGATCTATTATGCGGTAATGGGTAAAAAGAAAAAAAAGGAAAGAAAAATGGGGGAGTGGGGGAGGTGGGACATCAACCAACTCATTATCCAAAACATGCAAAGCTGCTTTGAGAGAGCTGTTATTTATTGGCATTTTTTATGAATCAATATAGATATAGGAATCAACCGCAAAAGCCTCTGGGTACGTTCGCATAATGAAAGCCCAATTAATATCCCAAAGCACAGTGCACCGCGGGCAACGGGAGCTGCAAGGACAATCACGGGCTTCCGCAGCCAACGCTGACAGCTGCAGCGCCCGATAGAAAACAGCTTCAAAGGCCCGATCCCCACCCCGCCCCCGCCCAGCCTCCACTCCACACTCCCTTCGCATCTCGCCCTCGCGGAGGCCAGGCCTGCAGGAACAGATGGGATACCAGAAGCAACCCATGGCTATCTGTGATGTCACCCAAGGAGGCATTTGGGGCTGCTGTCTGGGTGGCACAAAATGTCAGAAGAATATGGAGGGGGAGGGGTGGGACAAGGGAGCATTTTTTAGGTGAAATCCAGCATGCCCCGGGAGCTCAGTAGGTTGGAGGACGGACAGTGACGCGGTGGAAGAGGTCAGGCTGGGTCCGGGCTCCTGTCGGCTTACATTTCAGTTTTATTTTGGTGTGGATTAAGGGATCTTTACATTTGTTGGGCTCACAAGAAAAGCTCCACATCCTGTCGGCCCTTTTGCTTTGGATCTATCCAGGACGCCAAGCCCGTGCCAGCCTGTGGGAGACGGTATTCCGGCACTCACCATCTCTTGCCTTTATTCCCCTTCTTAATCACTACTACCTTTTTCAAACGGGATCCAAGCTTTCTTTTTTAAGATGTGGCATCTCTTGATTTTTAATTTTTGTTTCTTTGTTGCCCCAGGATATGAACTGGTCTCTGACGAGACTGAAAAACAGGGTTCTCAAATCAGACCACCCAAACTGCTAACCCCATGGCTCAGTAGCCATGGGGGCGGCACCTCTAATGATGCCTAAAATCTGCCCGTCAGGGTCTCTCTCACAGAATGTGTTGATATTTGGGCACCCAGAGGTCTGAGGAAGCCACCCAATACCAGTCTAGTCAAAGCAGAAAAGTGCAGATCGATTAAATAGACCGAACAAAATTTTCAGTTCTTAAGGGGGTTGAGTTGGGCAGAGGAGGTTGTAAGGTGAAAATGTTCTCCTTTGCCTTGCAATAAATGTGACAGTAGTTATTCATATTCTTACAGCCCTTTAGAGTTTACAAAGATCTCCCATTTGATCTTCCCAGTAAATTTAAGATACTTTTAGGCAATAATTGCAATGATACTATTTTGCACAGAGGAGGAAGCTAAGACTCAGGGTGGTTCAGTGGCTTGCTGATGGTCAGAGTTAGGAAATGTCAGAGGCAAGGTTTCATTCTCAGCCTTCTGTATCCTCTGCAAGACAAGGAAGCTATTTGAAGAAAGCTATGAAACAGTCAGTGATTTTTTTTTTTTTTTTTTGGCCAACCATTTTTCTACGAATATGTCCCGCCAAGTAGAGTGTCCACGTTACTCTTATGATGACACCTATCATGTTGCCTTTGTATTTATTTATTTGTCTGTTTCCCTTCCCCCTCCCCCCCTGCCATCCCCCCTCCATTGCACTGGGAGGTCTTTGAAGGCAGGGGCTTTCTTATTCATCCCTGAATCTCCAGTACCCAGCACAACACCTAGCATATCATATCAATCAGTAAATGCTGTTGAAAGAGGATGGATGGATGAATGGATGGATGAATGGATGGATGGATAGATGATACGAGTCTTCTTTTATCTATTTGTATAATTTAGCAATCAGCAGTCCAACCTCAAAACTCCCTTCCTTGGTCTTGAAGAAATGGAACATGTTGGATGTAACCATTTCTATATTTGCTAGTTAGCCAGGAATACTGTAACTGGCATTAATAAGAAATAAAAAGAAAAGATGACTGATTCTGATAAATGAAGAGGGAGAATTATACTATGAAAACTAAAAAAACTGCTAGGGAAAAGAAGGCAGTCACTGGAGGCTTTTATTTGTATTTTATTTTATCATAGGTTCTTGGGACTCGTCCCTAGACACCTCAGGAAATCCCTCTCTCGTGTCTCTGCTAAGGGAGATGAATCCCCACATTTGAGTGCTTCAGTTGCTTTTTGGATGGCATCCAAATTAGCATCACTTTAATAAATGTTTGCTGGAGCACTGGATGTGCCCAACTTGGTGCTAAATGTGGAGAAGGTTACCAGGTGGAGCTGAAGTTGGCCTCAGCCCACAGGGAGTTGACAGACTGGGAGAGATCATGAAGAACGCCTGCAGTAATGTGCTCCAGTGCTCAAAAGCAAAGCTAACTCAAACACTCAGAGGAGGTTGCTGTGACTTCCAATTTGAGTTGAAAGCAGGGTCAAAGAGGCTTAATGGACAAAGGAGAAGGGATGGATGTATAAGTAGGAGACAGAGATTTTTTGGGGGGTGGGGAGGGGGGAAGCAAACACCAGATGGTTAAATGCACTCTTTAGGACATATGCAGGGCTGTAGCAGTGCAGAGATGGTCCAGTGTGCTGGAGGTGTATGCAGCATGTTTCTCATAAAATGACTAAAGTTAAATTCATTGGATAAGGAGATGGAATTGGAGGAAAGTTATTAGAAGGAGCATTGCCCAGCTCTGCGCAGAGAAAGTTTAATAATCCAGAAGTGTTGTCCAATTCATTACTCAGAGTTCTATCGTGACATGCAGAATACTACTAGAAAAGTAAAGTGACAGGATAGACTCGCCCAGCAAAGATAACAATAATAGAATTCTCAAGGTTACTGATGCTTAAAAACACAAGTAAATACGTAAGATGGTAGGATTCATTAGTTCTTTCTTAATGCTCCCCAAGTAATATAAGTATTCGACTTCTGGAATGAATTGGTAAGCTGCTCATGAATTAACTCTGCTTAAATCTGCTGAACAACAATAATTCCCAGGTATTAGCTTGTACTGTGTGCCGGGCACTGTGCTAAATGCTTTAAATCTGTCGTTTAATTTGACCATCACCCCCACCCCGTGAGGTAACTATTAATATTTCTCATAATAACCTTTTAATTTTAGAAAATTTTAAACTTACAGAAAAGTTGTAAAGATAGTGTAGAGGTTTCCTGAATACTCCTCCACCCAGTTTCCCTTATTATTAGCATCTTACATTAGTATGGTACATGTTTCACAATTAATGAACTAATATTGATACATAACTATTAAACACAGTCCATACTTTATTTATATTTCCTTAGATTTTACCTAATGTCCTTTTTCTGTCCCAGGATCTCACAATGCATTTAGTCATTCTGTCTCCTTAGGTTCTCTTGGTTGTGACAGTTTCTCAGCCTTTTCTTGTTTTTGGTGACCCTGACAGTTTTGGAGAGCTCTGGTCAGGTTTTTCGGGTAGAATGTCCCTCAATTTGGATTTCTCTCATAATTATATTGGAGGAAGACCACAGAGGTAAAGTGCCATTCTCGTCACATCGTATCAAGAGTGCCTGCTCTCGGGCTTCCCTGGTGGCGCAGTGGTTGAGAGTCCGCCTGCCGATGCAGGGGACACGGGTTCGTGCCCCGGTCCGGGAGGATCCCACATGCCACAGAGCGGCTGGGCCCGTGGGCCGTGGCCGCTGAGCCTGCGCGTCCAGAGCCTGTGCTCCGCAACGGGAGAGGCCACAACAGTGAGAGGCCCGCATACGGCAAAAACAACAACAACAACAAAAAAAGAGTGCCTGCTCTCAACATGATTTATCACTGATAATGTTAAGCTGCTTGAACTCCTGGCTGAAGTAGTGTCTGTCAGGTTTCTCCACTGAAAATTTACTCTCCTTACCCCCTACCTCCTTTCCGCAATAGTGTTTTCTGGAAGAAAATCACTGTGCACAGCCCATGTGAGGGGGCAGTATCTACAGGAATTATTTGGAATTTTCCCATATGGGTGACTTGTCTATTCTCCCGCATGTATTCATTCAATCATTTATTTATATCACTGTAGACCTAAGGGTATTTATTTTATACTTTTGGTTATAATCCAATACCACATTATTTATTTTGTTGATTGAATTATCTCAGCTTTGGTCATTGGGAACTCTTTCATTTGGCTCTTACGTCCCTTTGGCATACACCCCCAACCCCTGTTTTGTTTATTTCTGGAGCATTTTCTTACTTTCTGACACTGCAAGGTGCTCCACTTGGCTTCCAGGCTCATCTTACGTAGTACTTGCCCCAGCCTTGGAATTAGGCATTTCTCAGGAACCAGGAGTCCTGGTTCCTCTTCTTGGAGAATACTATTAGAAACCAAGATCTGGATGTTGGTTATGGAAGTAACTATATTTATTTTCTGTACTTTATACATGAGGAAACTGAAGTTTAGAGAGATTAGGTAACCTGACCAAGGTCATGCCTTAGAAAATTGTAGAACCTAGATTCAAACTCAGGTCTGTCTGATCTTGTAACTATGGCATTTCTTGCTTTTCTTTTTCCCCCTCTTGGGATATCAGTCTGCCTTCCAATGACAGTTAAGTAGTATTGGAAGTTTCCCTGGTCTGCTGACATACATTGTATTTCAGCATTCCCTTTCTTACTGTCCCTCAGATCAGATTTTGGTAGGGTGTATTCAAGACAATGACACTTTAGTTAGTGGTTGTAATCTAAAATAAGCATCCCCAGAGGTAGTGCCGAGGGTCTGAAAGCGATTTTTCCACATTTTGGGAAATCTAATGGAAATCATACGTTTAACCATGACACAACTGCCCAGGCTAAGGAGAATGTCACATTTCTTTGATTCTATATCAACTCAATGTGGCTGGCTACATGAGTTATTTCAAACCATTTGAAGCTCCGATTGGCTGATGATGACTTCATAGGAATTTCTGAAGTTGGAGAGGATAATAAAGAGCCTTTCGGGGTAGAAATGTTGGAAACGGCCAGTTTCGTTACTGTTCTACTTGTGATCCAACTCTGATTGAAGTGGAGCCATTATGAGAGCTGTCTCTGTGCATGTGGCAGGGAAAGAGTAACTTTTTTTGGATATAAATAGACATATATTTGGTTTATGTTTTACCATTTGCTGTAATGTTTTAATATTCAAAATTCTGGCCCAAGTTACTTTTAATTTCTGCTTCATTTTAGATGCCTACTTAAAATTTTTTAAGTGTACATATTGGAATGGTTTTTTTTTTTTGTATTCTATTTTGTGAAGGAAAAACCTGTATCTTACTATAGATAAGCATATGGATCTATTTAATATGTTCAAAAGCAATGCATACGAATGACTCAGAGCCTAAGTTTGTGGAGTTTGGATGACTTTCCTGCTGGGATGGTCTCAGAAAGGTGGTAGGAGAAAGGGGGAGAGATGAATGAACTAAATGGGAGAGGAGTTATATGTGGTTCTAGAAAACAAAAGATGCATAAGCACCCGGAAAAGATAACTGGTTTTGATAGAAGGAAAATTCTCAGTGAATATTAACAGAACCTGGCTTTTCATACAGTTGTGTTCACCTGAAACCATATGAGGAAACAGTGAAATTAAAATACTTAGGAAAAGAGAATATTGTTCGAAAGAAACTTTTGAGATCATCTAATTCAGCAGTTCTGAACATTAGAATAACTGGGGAAGCTTTTCAGTAATACCGACGTCCAGGCCCCATCTTAAGAAACATCTTGTTTCTGACTTGGTTCATCTCTGATGCAACCCTGTCATGGGAAATTTTTTAAACTCCTCAGTAATTTTAATGTGTATACAGGCTTAAAACCATTGATCTAGTTTTTTTTTAAATTTTGAGATATTTCAAATGCACAAAAAATATAGTGAACATATATTAGAGACCTAGTATTTACTACCTAGATTTAACACATAACTAATAGCCACATTTGCTTCATTTACTTTTGTTTCTTAAGAAATAGGATGGCACAGATATCCGTTGAGTCCCTCACCCACCATCAAATCCCACTGCCTTCCCTCCTTTTCCAGAGGCATTCGCTACCCTGAAGGTGGTGATACCCCGCCCATGAATAATTTCATACCTTTACCTAACAGGTATGTGAGTATGTACAGTTTTGTCTGTTTTAAAATTTTGCATGCATATATTATGATATATAGTATATAGATCTTTTTACATTTTGCTTTTCCTTACTCAACATTACGGTTTTGCAACTCACCCCTGTATTCAAGTTCATGAGTTTTAACTGCTATATCGTGTTCCCTCGTATAACAGAATTTATTTATTCATTCCCCTACTAATGGGCATTTAAGCTGTTGTTGCCACTTTGGTTTTTTTTTTTTTTTTTGGTTTGGGTATAATAAAAACTCTGTGGTGGACATTTTTGTACACATCTCTTTGAGCGTACAAAGCAAGCTTCTCTAGGGCAGAGCTTTCCAACCAGTGCAGTACAGGAGTACCTTACAGTTGAGTAGAAGACCTGGGGTCCCTGAGCCCTCAGGGAAGCCAGGTGGGACCTGAGGGAAACACAGAGCCCTGGATGGGTCACCTCCTGCTGTGAGCATCCGCCTCAGGTTACCCCAGTGTGTTATATGAATATCATCATTCTCTATGTGTGCCATGATGCAAAAGAGGTTGGAAAACACTGTCCCCTAAAATGTACCTAGACATGAAAGTTCTGTGTTTTAGAATAAGCACTTTTTATTCTATAATTATTGCTAAGTTATTCTCCAAAATAATTGTACCAATCTACACGCCCACGTTGCCAGACTTGAAAAATTTTTGCCAGTCTCATAGATATGAAATGCTATCTTGTTTTAATTTGTATTTTCTTGATAAATCAGGCAGTCCTTTCACACGTTTATTGGCATATGTTTGTGGTTCGTGAATTGGCTGTTTCTATCCTTTGCTCGTTTTTCCATTGAATTGTTTCTTCTTCTTACTGATTTGCAATGATTGTCTGTTTTCTGGATATTAGTATTGTGTCGGTTATATGCATTTGCAAACTATAACTTACCTTTCATTTTTAAGATCATTCTTCATTAAAAGTTTTCGTTTTCTAGTTTATGTTTCCAATGAAAAAACTTGAGATTCATGGTTGCCTAGTAATAATATTTCAGTACTGAATGTTGTCACCATGCTCGCCATGCTGCTCAAGCAGTGTAGCCAGGTTGAAAAGAATACAGGTCTGAACCCAAGGCTACAGAGGTCTTCGAGATCTGTTTCTAACAGTTATCGGCAAAAACTGGTCTAAAAATAATTTTCTCATATCAATTAAATGGTTACCTAAGTAAGCTGACACAAACAGTGATGAATAATTTAGTCACCTAGTCCCAAACCTTATACCTATTTAGTGACAACGCTGCCAGAATCCCAAGGTGTGCTCTGCGGGATCCTACGCTTTAGAAAGTATTCTTTCGTCAATTTCATTTTTTCATTTCCTTCTTTTAAAAATTTCTAAACTTATTAGTCTGTGGAATCCCCCTTTTCTGTGGAACACCTAAATAACATCCCAAGAAACTATTATCCTATAGAACAGACTTTGAGAATCTCTACACTAGAAAACATTCATCTAGGGTCTCCAAGCCAGCCTTCCCCTGTGCTGGTACTTTGTCTAAACAGTCTAATAAATGTATGAATATGGAAGCACCAACATCGGTTATACTGAACTCGACACACTGGTATGTAGCGAAGAGAAATAATAAGGCTCCTTTCGTTTCCTGATGGAATCTTGTGTTTTACTCTATGAGGGTGCGTAATAAAACTATTTCCTTGTCCTTTATGTATGCATCTCTTTAAGATACGAGGATTTTTATGTGTATGGGATTATGATTGTTTATTGAGTTCTGTAGGTGTGGGTCTTTAGAAGGGTCTGTCACTTACCTGAAGACCTAGAATTCTAGGACAAAAGACAAAAACTAAGAAGTTGGACCTTTGCTAGAGGAAAAATGTCTCTTTGGACTTTGATTTCTTGAATCCAGAATTTAAGGAACTGGGTTATCCAGATATATGTTTCCAAGAAGTGGGTACTAAGACGATTGGGAGCTTGGACTTCCGAACTCTGTACAAGAAAGTATCCTTCTAAGTCAAGGGTAAGAGGCAGATTTTTACTACATATCTTTCTTCACATTTGAAATTTTGAACATGCCTGTGTATTATCTATTCTATAACTTGATGAAGTTAATAATGAATGACTAGATTTCATCTTATGATTCAGCGTGTGTTGACCAGGATCTTACTGTGTCTCTGACTGCAGTTAGGGACTATGGCAATCAAAAAAGTAGAAAATACCTGGGGGGAAGTGATTATTATAATACTGAGGAGGAAATACAGGATTCAAATTTATATATACAGAAGACTACAAATATATAAATTATGCATAGAAAAATGGCAAGAAGTATATATCAAAATGTTAACTGTAGTGGTTTTTGAGCTGCTAAGAATATTGATGGGTTTTTTTTCTTTCTTCTAATTAAGAACTTTCTATATTAGCATGTGCTACTCTTCAAATGGTTAAAATTTTATTTTTAGATGTACCAGAAAAAGTGTTTTTATATAAGTATACCAGATGCTGATGTGATTTTAGTGTTAATATGTGTTTTGCAAAGACCTCCAAGCCCACTTTTGTATAACAATTGTATCAGGGATAATGACCACCCATCAGTTATCATCATCATAATAGAGGAAGGCAGCTCAAAAGTAATAATATGCACAAGCTTCAGAAATAGAAAGACTGAAAGCTTAGGTCCGAAGTTTGGCACTTAGTACTGGGTGACCTTGGGTAAGTTTCTGTAACCTCCTTGAACCTCAGTTTCCTCATCTGCTGAGTGAATAAAATAATGGCAGCTACCCCATAGGATTGTTGTGAGGATTACGTGAGAATCCATCAAAGCCCCCAGCCCTTAGTGTGGCTAGCACATAGTAAGTCCTGAGAATTGTCAGCTCCTGCTGGGGGTATGAGCCCAAGACTTTCAGCTACATAGGAGAAAATAAATGCCTCATGTGGGACACAGACAAATTAGCAGGCCTATGTACAATACTTGAAGAGGCCATTTACCTGAAAATCAAGGTGGAGAACTGGCTTTGGGGAGAGAAATCCCATGAAATACTTCTCAAGAAAAGAGTTAAAAAAATTTTTTTCTACAGTAAAATGAAGGAAAAGGAGAAGATGGCAGGGTGTAAAAATCAATCAAATGACCTTGGACACCAGGTATAGGGGTACCTGTGGGAAGGAGATAAGGGGAAGGGCTACAAAGCTGCGGGTCAGACACAACCAAAAAGGGTATTAAAGAGAGGGTTTGATACCAAGGCCTGAATAGAATTTCAGGAATATGAATGATGGTCTGGGACTACCACGTCATAAATCAAGGAGGTGACTCAGACGAGATCATAGACCAGAGGAACAAAATTCAAATGGATATTAATAACACCTGACCTTGGGTATTAACCTTCAGCACAGCTATTTGTAATGTAAAATTCCTGGTTGGACAATCCTATCACCTTCTTGTTCTTTTTTATTTATTTTATTTTATTTTTTGAGAGAAGGAGGTGGCAAGGGTTGGTTTTAGAAAGGGAAAAAAATAAAGGCAATTTATTTTTAATTTTTTTAAATTAATCTTTATTGGAGTAGTTGCTTTATAATGTGTTAGTTTCTACTGTACAGCAAAGTGAATCAGCTATACGTATACATATATCACCTCTTTTTTTGGATTTCCTTCCCATGTAGGTCACCACAGAGCACTGAGTAGAGATCCCTGAGCTACACAGTAGGTTCTCATTAGGTATCCATTTTATACTTAGTATCAGTAGTGTATGTATGTCAATCCCAATCTCCCAATTCACCCCACGTTTGGGCTTTGAAGGCAAGAGGGTCTGGAAAGGTTCGGAAGTGCTGAGCTATCAAGTATCATGATGGTGTCAGGTTTGTTTTCTGCGAAATATTTGAACTAATTTTATCGGCAGCATTTCTCTCGAGCTATTTACCACCTGAATATTTGTCAAGGCCTTTGGAGGAGACAGCAGGACAAGCACATCTGAAATTCTTTCTATTTGGAGCGCAACTTGGGTGGGGAAGGCTCTCTGGTGACAAGGGTGGGGAGCTGACAGTAGATGTTGCTGTGAGAAAGACGGGATTTCAAGAGCTGTCATCAGGATTGCGACGTCTGGTTGCAGTCGATATTTTTCCAAATGCCAACCACACGAGGATTTAAAAGAATGTGCAAAGAAGCATGTGGCGTACTCCTCGTGAAGCAAGAGTGGGCTAAGTGGCTCGCTCAGCATCATTCTCCCCCAACCAATCATGAGCTTGGGCACCCCGATCTCTTTCCTGCAAGGCCTTTGGCCACATGCCCTCCTATACAATTGTGAGGAGGTTGGATGAACCACGATGGTATTTAAAGCACTCTTCCATGGCGCTCTTGCAGTTGTAAGATTTCCCAAGAGGCAGTTGCCAAGATTATGTTCTTTCCCACTGGCTTTTAATTTGTAAATGTTAATGGGCTTTAGATATGGCAATAGAGGTGGCTCTCCGCAAGGTGGCCATAGATGAGAAGGTCTCATGGAAATCTTCAGAGCGTACTCTCCGCCATCATGAAAGATGCTTAAAAAGGGCATAAGATCAAATTCTCTTATTGTCAGCGTGCTGCTTACAGAAACTCTGATTTTAAAAGAAATCTGTGAGTCAGCTATGTTCTTATAGCGACTTGAAAATCACACAATTTTTGTTCAAAAGTAAACCACCCTTAAAAATGAAAAGGAAACAGATCAATACTCACTGGACCATATTTCTCTTTATGTTTTTATCCACCCTAATCATACACACCATGCTGGCAGCCTTCCCAGATTCTTAACACTGACTTGACACTCTTTTCTCTTCTCCTGGTGTAGCAGCCCTATTTGAATGATTAATTCTGGGACACCTCCTTCCTCTCAACCCTAGAAGGCAAACAGATCCACCCTTTCTTTGGCATCAAAAGAGTAATCAGTGGGGTATTAGGATCCACTTCTATTTCAGTATCGGGTCCTTTTATTAAAAAGGATATTTACTTGAGAGTGACTCAATATCCGTTTTATGAATAAAACTGTACACAGGTAAACTAAGCCGTTAAACTTCACATAGATGATAAATTACAGACATTTCTAAGTGAATTTGCTACCAAGTTCTTTTTTGTTAAGCTATTAGGAAGGGTTTCAAGGACGGAGTGAGCCTATTACCTTTTGTTTTCAATTTTTATCATCTTCCTCTTGCCTAATAATTCTCTTCTTAAGAGTTGCACTTTGTTTTATTGAGCCCAAGGCTAAGCTGATGTCTCTCCGTTGCTTCTTTCCAAGTTGTGCACTGTTGGGAAGCTTCCAGATGCCCAGCCCAAGAACCTCAGTATGCAAGACATCTAGTATCACCAGGGTTGCCCTGTCTGCAGAACCTTCTACTAGGTCTTCTTTTTCTTGCTTGCTTTTTCTTTTCTGGGCTTTCATTCCCTTTTTGATGCATTTCTCCAGTCTTGCAGCTGTAGTTCATTTATGCCAATTATTTTTGTTGTGGTGCAATATTCCACTAAAGGAATACATCACAACTTTTTTATCCCGTCGAGAGACACTTAGGTCGGTTCCATCTGGGGGCTCTTACAAACAGTGCTGCTGTGAACTTTCTTGCATATGTAACCTGATACACTTACATAAGAGTTTCTTAAAGATTTAGACCTAGGAGTAGAATTGCTCTGCCATGGGGTGTGCCTGTCTTATTAGATAATACCAAACTATTTTCCAAATGGGTTGTCCCAAGCAACTCCCTACTGAAGGGCTCCTGTGTGCCCAACTCTGTGGTGGCCCTGTGGCCAGCAAAATACAGCCCTGTCCCTCCCCTCACAGTGATTACTTACATTCCAATGGGAAGAGTGGTTCTGTCAAGTCACCTTCCAGATAAACAGGAACCACATATGGAGGGATTTCCGTCTCCTTTCTCTCTCTGGGATCGCTCTTTGTCTGCCTGGTGTGGTCAACAATCGGACAGAAGCTCCGCATTCCCTGTTGTGTTCTCTGAAGTGGTGTCGTTATTCATCCACTTCTCAGGATGCCTCTTCTTTCCATTGAAAAGAATTGCCTTCTGAAAAGTATCTCCCAGATTGTAACTCTTTTAGGAAGATAGTTCAGACACTTCCTGGGTAACTCTTAGGGGCCAGGTGCATTTGTCCCTGCCCTCAGAGACTGTAGATTATAATAAGGGAGACAAACTACATAGTCAGAAACAAACAACAGGGGCCTATTTTAACTGCCCTTGATAAAAAGCAAATGCTCAGGTTTTTTGCCTTTTTTTTAGCTAAATCAGACGTGAACGGCCGGTGCTTTGTGCGAAACATCGTGGCACCACTATTTCACTGCCCTCTGTAAGTGGATTGAGCTGGGAGGGCGTAAGATACTCCACGCCTATTTATCTATTTATTCATTCAACAAATATTTATTGAGTGGTTGCTACATGTAAGCCACTATTTTGCTATCTTGACCTTTGGGAGCTTACATTCCAGTGGACCCACGCTTCCACAGGGCTGTGTCACTGCCTGTCTCCTTGCCTGATGTCACCTTAACCATACCGAACCCCAAGTATATTACCAACCTTCCCTAAGCCCTGGATAAAATGTTTCCCCCCTGCACTTATATAACACCCCTTTTCCAACAGTACTCGCTTGCTGTTAGTCACAAAATCTCACCAGCTGCCTGGATGTATTCACACCTTGTGTATCTACAACTTCCCTAGATCTTCCAGACATTGGCCCAAAATAATGATAATTAATTACTATTTAAAGAGAGGTAACAGTTTAGAAAAATGTTTTTTATGTCCACGATGGTGTGCTTACTCACAAAGTTAGACGATACACAAATAGGTATTTTTATCTTTATCATTATTATGTTATTCTCTCTTTCACAGATGAGGAATCCAAGGCTCAGAGAGGGTAGGTAACTTGCCCAAGATCACACAGCTAGCAAGTAAAAAAGGTCAAAGTTTTGTTCTGCATGTTTCCCTCTCTAATTTGACCCCATCTCCCATCCCACCGACTATTCTAGTCCCAACCAGACCTGCTCCTTCTCCCATTTCCATGTCTGGTTCTAAACCAAGCTGGATATTTATTTTTAAACATGACTCTGGATCCTTGGGGACTTCCTACTGATGAAGCAGCCCATCCTTGGGTTTCCCAGCAGTAAGATGTGAGCCCTGGGCATGACCTAAGATCCCAAGACATCCAGAAATGTAGCCGTCTTTCAGCCTTCCTTGGATGCCCATCCTGTGCTATTCACTATAGTAGCTACGAGTTACACGTGGCCGTTTAATTAAAACTACAATTCAACCAGAAATTCAGTTCCTCAGTCACACTAGCCACATTTCAAGTGGCTACTGTGTGAAGCAGTGTAGATTATAGAGTATTTCCTTCGTTGTGGAATGTTCTGTTGGACGATGCTAGTTACAGCCATCTCCACACCCCCATTGGCGCTGGTGTGACAACCACCTGCTCATAGGTGGGTCATAAATTTAGTCATAAATACATGTTGGGATTGAGGGCTGAGGTCCATGGGTTTAAAAAAAAAAAAAAAGGAGAAGCTGCAGACCAGGAATAAAAGAGAGGGGGAAGAGGGCAAAGGGCCAAGATGTGACCCCCCCTCCCTAGCCAAAAAGGGAACAGGAACATAAATTGACATAAACTGGATGTTGTGGGCTAGTCAGAGGTGGCCACAAACCACAAATGCAGTGAGACTTGCCCTGTTAGGGCAAGCCACCCACTGCAGTTTGTACGCAAAATGGTTGAGAAGGGATTCACTCTGCAGATGCTTTGATAATCTAGAGCACAGGAAATCAGGTGACCACAGCGAGGAAAATCCAGGGTCAGAGAACCTGGGCCCCAGTGTGGCAGAGATCTGGGCACAGATGAGGTGGGCTAGTGGCAGAATCCAGCTTCCCCCGACCTGGGTTTGAGTCACTGCTCTGCCCCTTCCTGGCTGTGTGGCTTTGTGTGTCCTCCTCAGATTCCTGCTCTGAGAAGCAGGGATGGAAAAGCCTTCTCTGCAGCATAGTTGTGTGGATTCGAGGTTATGATGAAAAACACCAAGCCCTGCAGAGAGCCCCGGAGATGGTACCCCTTCCACCACTGCTCTCGGCAATGACTCAGTGTTCTGCTACGAGGCTCTAGGCAGGGGTAGTCCAGGTGAGATGGCATTTCTCAGGCAGAACCCCCTCTAACCATCTCCCTTGTACAGTGAGAGAGAGAGTGTCTCAACTCTGGGAGGATGACTCTGCTTTCTTGTTTTCCGAATAGATGAATTCAAGGTTGGCTCAAAGTGAGTGAAGACATTTCCCTTTCGTTCTGACCTGCCCGGGTAGACTTTTCTATTTACATCACCAGCTCATCGGGTCAAAATCTGGTGCAAGTATTAGGCAACGACTGGTCCCTGGTTTGTTTTTTGCTCCTTGTCTTTAGCCCGAAGCTTTCAATTCACCTTTTGTAACCCCTGTGCCACCTTAAGTCGTGTGGTTAAACTGTCTTTCCCCTGGCTGCTTCTTCCAGACTTTGCCATGGTTAAAGACCCAGAAGCATTCTAGATCTAGGTGAAAGGGAAGGGTATTTTTGTTTGTCTTTTTTGTGTGTTTGTTTTTTGTGGCGCTATGAGCCATTTAAAATTTTCCATTAGCCTGTGGCTCAGAGGTGAGTCTAGTTACTGGATTGAGTCCCTTTTTTCCAATATATCTAGAAAATTGTACATTATTTGGATAAGATGTAATGGCAGAAGCCAGAAATATTCCTATATCCTGTCCTCAAAGGGTCAAATGATGCTTTTTTTCCCCTTAATTAAAAAAAAAATTACCTAAGAAGGAGGAGAAGGGAATTCTGTAATTTGAAAATTAATCAAGCTCTCGGGCAACCCTCTCACCCAGAGTCAAAATGATGCCATACCACAGTGACATAAGGATTTTAAGATCCCTGGTTAAATGGGTCAGGTTATGTACAAAATATTATTCTCATTATCATTAAAATAACCAGAAAGTAGGGAATTTTCACCTGCATTCAGAACTTACAGCACACCACAAATAGCCTTTTATGTCTCAGCTGGTAAAACCATAAAGAGGTTGTTATTCTACAAAACAGCTTTTCATAGAAACCTAATTCAATTTTAAGAAAATGAATGTGAAGGGAAAAATACCTGTTCCTGCTCTTTCAATAGCTCCATCCTCCCACTCCCACTCCTACTGAGTCAGAGTTCCTTTATCCTTCCCTAAAAGGCCTCAGGAGTTTCCAGGTTGTCTGAACAAACAATTGTCGTTCGTTGTTTGATATGTAGCTTCTGCCAGAGGGAGATCCATTAAGGGATGCTTTGGGGGAAATAATATATGGAAAGTGACACCATCTTATGATGTTAAGATGTTACCATCTTATGTGATTGGTTGTCAGTTCTCCTGAGCCCTCTTTTTGAAGTAATTCCATTAACAACAGATTAATACAGCTGTGCTGGTAAAGTACAAACGGCTACAGCGGCATCTCTCCATCATTTCGAATAAATCTCCTCTTTTCTAGAGAAAACGCGCACATCCTTTTCTAATGCTATTGAAATTAAAAACATTTAATATCAAACCCAAATCAAATCAAGTCCGAAGTACAAAGTGCTGCTCTACCTTCAAACCACACTCTGATTTCCCTCTTCTGTAAGGCTGGGGGTAGGTGGGGATGATGGGTCCCGCCAATTAACAATCACTGTCCTGTACACACCTAATTTTTCTTCTTAAATGGCTATATCATGATCCATTGTTAGAAGATGATGACTGTTCACCTAAATGAATCTCAGTCAATAGAATTTTATACAGTTGTAAGAATGAAGTGGTCTGGCAGGGGAAGGGAGGAAAATGGTGAAAATATAATGATAATATAAATGGGTACATTTATTGAGCCCTAAATATGAACCAGACATTGTGATAAGCCCCTCCCAGGCATTACTTAATCGAATGTTTATAATTCCACTATGAGGCAGTTATTACTCCCTTTAGAAAGCTGAGGGAACTGAGGCAAAGAGCAGTTAAATAACTTCCCCAGATCGTGAAGCTCATAAGTAGCTAAGCAGGGTCCCAAGTAGACAACTCCCCACTGTCAGGTAATTTAGGCTGCCTTTCTAATCTTTGCAGCCGATCCTAACTACTTAATTTGTCAATTAGTTACTACAATGGTGATTACATAATTGTCATCCAAATTGGGACCATTTTGAGTAGGAAAGTGGTCAAAAATTATGCCAGGACAGCAAGCATAAATGGGGGCTATCCTAGGGAAATCTAGGTGTGCAGTCAACTTAATTATTAGGAGCTTGGAACATTAGTTTCTGTAGGAAGTGTCACACGTGGGAATTAGAATCCCAGGCCAATCCATTATTCTCCTTTCTCTAAAGGTTTTCCTTCATAGGTGCCAGGACACTGTTGCCTTCACAATAAAATATTAAAGCAAAATGCTCCATGCTCCAAAAATATAGAATTACTTCCCTCATTAAAAACTGCTATTTTAACAGGGATTTTTTAAAATGTAGCAGGTATATATGCGGATTAAAAAATATTCTTCAGGGCTTCCCTGGTGGCACAGTGGTTGAGAGTCCGCCTGCCGATGCAGGGGACACGGGTTCGTGCCCCGGTCCAGGAAGGTCCCACATGCCGCGGAGCGGCTAAGCCCGTGAGCCATGGCCGCTGAGCCTGCGCGTCCGGAGCCTGTGCTCCGCAACGGGAGAGGCCACAACAGTGAGAGGCCCGTGTACCGCAAAAAAAAAAAAAAAATTCTTCAATGATATTTAAATAAATTTAAAGGTACAAAATAATGTACACAGTATATGATTATTTGGGTAAAACAAAAGGATTTTTATATATCTGCATTGTGTGTATATGTGTGTTAATATCTGTGTATGCTTCTGCATGCAGAATACATCTTTAGATAATACTCACAAGAAATGTTTAGTAATTGTTACATCAGCAAGGAAAAGACTCCTGGAATCTGGGGTGAAAGGGAGACTTATTTACACAGTATATCTTTTTGTTCAGATTGAATTTTTTGCCACCAGTGTGTTTTATTTTTCAAGTGAGAAGAAAAACTAGTTAAATAAATACCTCCCATTCAGTGAAGCTGTATCATAGCCAGTAGGAAAGCAATCTGATTAAAGTAATTGGCACTGATTTCTGAATGACTAATAACTTTAGCTCTTTTTAAAAATTGGCATTTTTAGAAGGGGATGCCTGGGAACCAAAGTGAATCTTTAATCGGTAGAATTTTAAGCAGCGTAAAACAGGGGAGTGAAGAAATTCAAGGGAGGGTAATCAGTCGTGCAGGAAATAGTGTCTCCTAAGTTGGTTGCTAGTCTTTACAGTTCCTTCCTTTTCTCCAATTATGAACCCACAAATTTTCTAAAATGTCCACTTTTTTATGATGGAGGAAGTTTAAGCTCCAACAATGTGGGGAAGAAAAAGATTGAAGAAGATGCAATCATTTCTCAGTATAATTTCTAGACAAGAAACTGTATTTGCTCAGTTTGGAGGTTCAGGAGTGTATGGAATTTTCTGCTCTTTAGTTATGCACCCAAAAACTTCTGTAGCTTAAACTTCACCAGTAGTGGAGGAAAAGATCAGAGGTGTGCAAAAGAATTCATTTTGGCCATGTGCACTGATAAAATGCAATGCAAAACTGGGTTCTTAAACTAGTGCCTTAAACACTATGTAATTCAAACAGAAGCAATCAGTAATCCTTGGATAATATATTGGCATTAAGTATATTTTATATGAGTATGACAGAGACTTCTGGTTTTGAATCTAATACCTGCTCTTCCCTTGTTAACAGTAATAGAATCCTGATTTCATTTAGGGCAGTAATTTTTCTTCCTAAAAGACTACATTTCCCAGGCTCCCTTGCAGCTAGGTGCAGTCATGTGACAAAGGTTTGGCTAATGAATTGTAAGTGGAAATGTTCTGAGGCTCTTCTGGGAAAGCTCCCTAAAGGGAGTTAACCAAGCTAGGAGGGCTTTCCTTTTTACCTTGCCTTTCCTCTTTCATGCTTGGAGAGAACATATAGATGACTAGAGGGATATCATGGCCTCAGGATGGAAGAGCAAAGAGCTAGGAAGAGGCTGGGTCCCTGGTGACTTTGAGAAACCATGCTATGAGCCCCAGTGAGCCAGAGGTAGGATTTCTTTTAGAAATAATCTCTTACGTGTTTACGCCATGGAAGTCAAATCTCTGTCAATTACAGCTAAATGCAATTCCTAACTGATCAAACAAGTTACTTCTCTCCTTTGGGAGAAAGAATATGGTGGAATAAAATGAATATAACACTCATCCACCATCATTCCTAATCTGTGCACTTCGCTGTGCCTGCTTTTTGTTTTATTTTGTTTTTAATTAATTCGATTTAAAAAAGACATTTCACCTTTTAGAACAACCCAGAAGCTGAGTCTTCCGTTCCTCGTGCTCTAGAAAAGTTCCTCCCGTTTATGAACAACCCATCTTTCAACTCACAGAATCCCCAATTAATCATCATTTTGTTCACAAGACAACTCTGGGGGACATTTACTCAGACAGTGTGACTGTCACCACAGTTGTTGGAACTGAAGTTCTAGACACAGATGAACTTTTCTCATTTGTTTATTTTCCACGTGGGGTGTCTCATTTAAAACAAAGCCTTTGTAAGTCCCCAGGCCCTAAATGTAGGCTGTGTTATGGATATCCTTTGAAACCTCTGTCTTCTTTTCTCCAGGAAGGAGAGGAGGTAAAAGCTTGACTGAAAAGAAAAAAATTTTAAAAAGAAAGAAAGAAAAAAGAAACAAAATAAAAACCATATTTTTAACAAAAGGATTTTTGAAAGCCTTGGAAAATGTTGTGTTCACTCACACAAGGCCCCACTGTTTTAAACATATTTTACTATAATTTTTCCTTCAAAATTCTGACATGCGAGGTTGAACAGCGCTCTTTCAGTGTACAACCCCGGGACATGGAGAAATAAAAAGAACAGGATTCCAACTAATGCATGCTCAGTGGGAATCATAATATCGCATAATTGCTTGAAATCCACAGGCTGATCCGATGTCATCTTCAGAAATATGCAAGTTTCCCTTTGTTTTCTGACTTAGAGATATTTTCTTGCTTTAGGGCTTAACCCTTCAGCTCCTACCCCTAATTATTGAAACATGATGAAAAGTGAGCATAGAGCTGCCCTTCCAAAACCCACCCCAAATGTTGGGTAAGATCCCCCCAAATCTGCCAACTTTTGTTCTAACAGAAACACACAACATGTATTTAACTTTATCAGTGAACCTCAAGTGTTCCTTTTCACCCATTTCCTTTTCTACCTGTTTCTAAATACACGCACACACTCACACACACAGCCCGTAAACTCTCCACAAGAAACTTTGCAAGAACAAAGATTTGCTATTTCAGAGCATGTAATGACATGTTTAAAAGTTCATCAACTTCCCCCTTTAAAAAAAACCTGGCAATGAGTCTAAAATAATAATTCAGAAAGATTTAGAGAAAAAAAGTCCTTAAGACCTCTTCCTCTGCAACATTATGTAAATCATAAATTTACCCCTGGTCTGGAAGTGATTACAACAAGCTATGAGACAAAAGATATTCCTCAGCAGACACTGTTGACAATAGGCTGTGTTCTCCCCTCAGCGTATTAGAGGATTGGGGAAGGTAAGTTCTCATAAGGGCTAATAAGAGTTTGAGGCCATTAGGAAGAATTCCCAAGTGTATGTGTTCCAAGAATTAACCCTAAGTCCTGGGACATAACTGATTGCGTGGACTCGGGACAGAAACGTGTCCTCTTATTCAAGGTGAATGAGCCTCCGGGTGTTCCAAGCATTCCCTCACTCTTCTCCAGTTTTCCCTTTGCTTCTCAATTGTCATTGTCCCTGAGCTTCCAAACAGGATTCCTGGAAGAGGAGGAAGCACTATATAAACAGTTCATTCTAGAAGTGTGAGTCATCCCTGAATCAGCTCCCCCATTCCTTATATAAGGAACGCCCATTCAGATCTAAGCTTCTCAATTGCTTTTAGAAATCATTTCTTTATTTTGTCTTTCCCCGTACCTTTTTCCTGAGGGCAAAGGTTTAACTTTTTCACTCTTCTCAAAGCATTTCAACACTTGGGTTGGATATTCAGTTAACAGAACATCTAGAACTGCATTTTGCTTGATCGTATAGCATTAGAAGCTAAGGCCAGCCAACTCAAAGGGACACTGCAATGCCATTTTATAATTAAGCAGAGTACCCACGGGACCGCATGTTATAACAGATGTTTTCTGGCCCCAGGTACTAAGCCAGCACATAGTAAAACTGCCCAGAGCCTCTCCCTGAGCCAAGATGGGTCAGTGTCTGGAACAACTCCTGTCTAGTGTCTCTTACTGTAATTAGAGGTTGAGGCTAGCTTTTGGTCATTAATTCCATTTGAAAAATAGCCATGGCTAAATTTAAAAAGAACAAACAAATATCAGAGTGCTTTTAAAATTGAAAAGCCCAGTAAGAAAATGGAGATAATTTATTGGTGATTTATTATTTCGAGCAGTGTTTTAGACCTGATATAAATTCTGTACAATGATTTGCAAAATTCTTCAAGATGTTTTGCAAAATTTTCACTCCATTTATAAAATGGATAAAATTAGAGGTTCCTTATGCTTAGGCTGGAAAAGAGTTTATAGATTGGTTTGTACCAGGAAATCAAACTCATATGCTGTAGCGGCCAGTTGGTGGATGAACAAGGCAACCAAGGGCAAGAAAACCATTCTACCTTTTTTGAATCTAGTTTCCTTTCATTTACTTGTTTTCAATAAGAGACATGGATACAGGAATATCGCTCTCTACTCTGAGAAAACAACAGATCAAGCAGGGCTTAAGTTCCGGAAGTGTGCCCCTGAGGTCAGCACAGTCCTTGCATTTGGCATATGGAGGCTGCTCTCAGCCCACTAAATGATGCTGCCCCTGCCTTTTCTCTAGGAGGTCTTGGACCTCCCCACGATACGGCAGCTGGGGAGAGCAGGGCATCCCCTGGATGTTCTAGCACAGAGGTATCCATTCTGATGGGTCAGTTCCCATGCCTTAGTACTTAAATGTTTTTAATATCACCCTTGAGTACAAGTGCATAGACAAATAGAAACTGGTATTTTGCTTCTGTGTAGGGCAGACTAAAGGTCAGTAGAAAATGATGAAGTCATTGGAGCCCTGGAGAGCCCATGCCATGTTAGAGGGTTCAAGGGGTAAGCTACTACAAATTGAGTAGGAATGTGGGACCCCTGTGGCCAGATCTGCTGATTTCTCAAGAGAAAATAAAAACCTATGTTCTTATATAAAATCTCCCAATTAAATTGTCACCTCATTCAAACACTGTAAGGGGTAAACAACATACATCTGTGGTCCAAGACCGGCCTAGGTGCTCCAAATTTGCAACCTCATGTTTAAGTGACTTGCCCAGCCATCACTCAAGTGACTAGAGGCAGGTCCGAACTAGAACCTAAGGTCTCTGACTCCCCAATCCAGTGAGATCTTTCATTAAAACAGGTCCTGTAAAACACTGAATAGCCTTGAAGAGAGATTTGTAGACTGTATACCCTAAGAAGTAGGTATTTAGATATTTTTAGTATTAACAGTTCTTTACGTGAGTGTTTTCTCCTACAACAGAAAAGTAAAAACTCATTTCCAAAGCTGACATATAAAGAGGAAAAGTTGACAAAAGTTTCAGAGATAACAGGCTATGTACAACTATAAGAAAATGTTGGCCCTCTGGCTGGTTGGAAATTACATTTTAAACAAAGAGATGGATAGAACTCCAAGAAGGATTTTAAAACATTTAAGACATCCTATGTTGAGGGTGGCCCATAGCAGGGTAAGAAAGCAGGCAAGTCTAAAGAAACCTCACTGTTAGGAGTGATATGGCTTTAATGGATTTCCAGATTCATGTGATCCTGAGACCAATCTGTCCTTTTCATAGCTATTCTTTACCTTTGTTATTAAGCAAAGTTGTGCCTGGAGTGAGGTCAAGTATTTATAAAGTAGATTTGTTCATGAATTAACTAACATGTATTGAGTGCCTCCTATGAATGAGACCAAAATCCCTAACATCTCATATCATCCCACCCTCCACATGACTTATCTTCCTTTGACTACTTATGCTATTATTCATTTATTTTTTTAAAAGACCAACGTGCAAATGGATAACTAATAAGAACCGGCTGTATAAAAATATAAATAAAATAAAATTTAAAAAATTAAAAATAAAGATACAGAAAAAAAAAAAGACCCATGTGCTCTTTTTCCCTAAATACAAAAAAAACTTAACTAGCTTTATATTGGGACAGGGGTCACATCAATGAATCAAGTAGTCCTTGACCTTAAGTCTCCATGGACCATTAATACATAAAGAACTAATTTTAATAAAAATGTGGGAAGTGCTGTGATGAATGCAAAGGAAAATTAATTTTCCTCGAGTCAGCTGGGGGAAGTGAAAAGAGCCTCACCCTGGATGTGAAATTGGGTTGAGCCTTAAGGAATGAGCAGGAATTTTCAAGGCCAAAAAGGAGGGGAAGGTCATTCTAGGCAGAGGAAGCAGCTGGAAGAAAGGCCCAAAGTCCCAAAGTATGTTGGGCATTTGGGGAAGGGCAAATGGTTCAGTATAGCTAAAGCTAGTGACTCATGGGAAGAGTGGCAGGAAAATCTGACTGGGCTCGGTTTTAAATAAAATATTACATAGTAGTGAGTATAACCTCTTACACTGGAGGTAAGGGGCACTGCCAAAGGTTTTAGAGCTGGAGAGTGTCAGATCTGTTCTATGTTAGAGGAAGATCATGTTGCCTTCAAAAGGCTGGTGAGGGAAGGGACTGAAGGGAAGAAGGTCAACTTGGAAGCTGCCCAAACCCTTCAGACAAAAGATGATGAAGTATAGTCAGCCCTCCATATCCATGGCTTATAGTTGAAAAATAAAAAGTCCAGAAAGTTTCAAAAGGCAAAACTTGAATTTGCCAGCAACTATTGACACAGCATTTACATTGTGTTTACAACTATTTACATAACTTTTACGTTGTATTAGGTATGATAAGTCATCTAGAGGTGATTTAAAGTATATGTGAGGCTGTGTGTAGGTTATATGCAAATACTGTGTCATTTTATATAAGGGACTTGAGCATCCCTGGAGTTTGGTATTCTGGTGGGGGCCATGGGGGCGAAACCAATCCCCTACCGGTACCGAGGGACCACTGTACTGAATTAGAGAGTAGCAGCTGAGGTGAAAAGGAAAAGTCAGATCTGAAAACCATTTCTGAGGTAGAAACAATAAAACCTGGTGACCAGTCAGATAAGGAAAATGGGAGGAGTAAAGATTGAAGCCAGAATCTTTCACTTGAGTCCCTGGGTGGAAAAAATGTCATCTATCAGGACATAAGGGGAAGCACGCCTTCTGGAGGGTGAATGTGGGAGAAGGGGGAGGTGGGGGCCGGTGGATGAGCCCTGGCTTGGAGATGTTAAGGCTGAAATGCCTTCTGTAGACTCCAGTAGGTGAACCTCACCTAGAAAGCATTAAAAACTGGAAATGGGGCTCAAGAAAAAATGTAAGCCATGAGCTTGACCCTTGTATAAATACTCTGGAAATGACCTTTAAATGATATGGATGGAAACCACTTATACTAAGAACCCTAAAGGATAATAATCAAATCATTTGAGAACTGGTAGTAAGAGAAGGCACAAAAGAGCACTTCAGTCAGCTTCCATGTCCTTGTCTTTTATACAATGAAACTGGGAGATTATTAAAAGAGCACTGGACTTGGAATCGTGCAGACTTAGGTCTGAATCCTAATCATGCTATTTACTAGATGTTTGACTTTGGACAAGTTATTATTTAATCCCTCTTAGCAAGACACTTAGGTGTTTTGAGGCAGACACTATTCTGCAGACTGGAAATATAATGATAAACAAAGGCCCTCAAAGAGCTTAAATTTCCTTTTCTATAAAACTAGAAGATTATAATGAGATACTATATTTCAAGCACCCAGCACAGCATAGAGCGTACTAAGACCTGTCAGCTTACTATGTGCCAAGCACTTTCTATTCATAGGCTCGTTTAATTCTTACACCAAAACTAGGAGGTAGACATTAATGTTGGGCCATTAAACAGTTGGGAAAACTGAGCTTACGTGCCTTGCCCAATTTCATAGGGAACAAATCAAGGGTCTTCTGATTCCCAAAATGCTGCACTTCACCTTCCTTCCTTTGCCAAAACCGAATGAGCACATGTAGCCAAGAGCACCTTCTCTCTCAGTGCCCTGAAACTATGAGTAAGGGAACTAGAAGTTATCATCCAGTGAAGTACAAAGTAAGTTGTGATATATGGCATATTAACACGCGGATAATCAAAATTCAAGCTAGTCAAGATAGTGCTGGTATGAGTTTCTTTAAATGATGTTCAGAATGACCGAACCAGGTATAATGTACTACAAAAGCTCTTCATTAGTTCATAGATGGCCAAGGTTACACAGTCACACACGGTGGCCCTGGCTGTAGCTACAGAATCTGTTTCCTACTTCAAATCAGTTTTGGAAGTAGGTGGAGAAAAAAAAATTTAGTGAGTCAACAATACTAAAAGCATTTTAGAGGTAATTTTCACTGTTAAATAATGAAATACAATTGCTTAAAAGTCCTTCTGGAGTGGGAATCTTTACGATTCTACTACCTTTTTATGTCTTCCTCTTTGCTATCACTCTAAATCTTCCTCTCCATTCCCATCACACTGGCATAGCTCAGGCTCTCTTCATTTCTCCCTTGGGTAGCACTCAGCCACTTGTCCTGTTTCTGCTGATCACGCTACCACAACTGCGCCAAGTCTTTATCCTGTTCAGTAGTTCCCCTTCGCCTAAAAAGTCTACCCACATTCATGCATGAACACAGGTTGCTTACGTTTTGAACTTCATTCCCAACGCACAGAACATCTTAGGTCCCAAATGCGCCATGCTATTTCACACCTCTGACCCTTTGCAATTGGTAGTCCCCCTGCATGGCATGCCCTTCCCTAAGTTTATCTGATGAACTCCTACTCATGTTTAAACACACAGCTCAAGAGTCATCTCCTCTGAGAAGCCCTTCATTACCTTTCCATGTCCTAGTCTTTGTATCCCACAAGATTCTGTTTATTAGTAAACCTGTCACACTAAATGACTTGTACTTGTTAACATGTTTATTTCCCCTAGTAGACTCTGAGCTCCTGGAAAGAATGTACATTATCCTCTACATTTTTGCGTCTCCATACCCAGGAGAACCCTGGCATATACAGTAGGGGCTCAATAAATACTGTGGCAGTAAACAGAGCTGATTCCAGTTGTCATTATCATGGTCATCATCCCATGGTTAGTGGACGCCCACAGGAGTATAACTTGTTGGTAGGTGTTACATTTGGTGTTTAGAGTGGTTGAAGGAGAGGCAGCCAGACTCTTTGCTGTTTCTGATGAAAAGGAACGAGGGTCTCTCTAAAACGGGAAGGAAAGAAGAAAAGCTAGAGGAGCCTGAAATGTGTTCATTTTGTCACTTTTGGATGCCAGAGATTGGGATTTTAGCGCAGGCCAAGCCACTTATCTTAGAAGGTTCTGACAAATTTTCTGGGAAAAATAAAAGAAATGAATAAAATTAAAAGCTGTGGTCAGAAGGTTACAGAAAGGAATGGCACACATTTCTGCTGGGGAATAGGAAGTGGTCTTGTCTTCCGCAGCAGGGCTGTCTAATAAATCTGGAGAGTTTTACTGACTTCATAGGCGCAAAAATAACCACCCGGAGAAGACATCGGGTTTCACTTATTTTTTTGGAAAGTAATTTTTCACAGACGCAAGGTTAAAAGAAAGTGGTTGCACGGGCTTCGGCTGTGGTGGTGTGTCTTCTGGTATGCGTAATGCAACTGGATCTCAATTCTGGGACGATGCCCAGTTTCAGAGGTCTAAAGCCTCTGTTGAAAGCCATGAGGACAGAGTGTTGCCAGAGTTTTATGTATGCAACTGTAGACCGGTTGTCTTAGTGCAAGGAGGGACTTTGATCAAGAGCGTCTGGAGGGAGGGGTTTCATTAAACGCTGTTTTCAACCCTTAATTCTACAGCTTTTATGTCTACTTGTTCCTAAGTCTAGCACAGACCCCAAACGGCCCTGACACAGAGAAGCCCCTCCCCAAACCCACGTCTGGCTCTCCGGCAGCAGCAGTGATGGGCATGGAAGGAGTTCTTGGGTAGAAAAGGATACACGGTTTGGAAGGTTTTGCTCCTTACTCCCTGGATTTTGGTCTCATGTTGGACCATTCAAAGAGGAAAATGCTGGAAGCTCTCCCCCTCCAGCCTTATGTCTGTGATTCATTAGGAAAACTTCCCCTACATAGAGACAAGCTTTCCTGAGAAAACGCTTGATAAGAGTGTATGTTTGTTGGATGAATTCTTCCTTTTAAAAACATCTGGCCAAGAAGAGAAAATGCAGCCAGTCTTAGAAGGTTTAAGTGTCCCTTTCTGAACTCCTTTCAATTGTCCTCATAATAATGGATGAGATGGCAACTAGGTAATCTTTTTAACATTTTGTAACTTCCACGTTCAATTCTCACGGTGAACCTGCAGGGACCTTCTCCCACAGGGCAAGGGAAACTTTTTTTTCGTACGTTGATATTTCTTCCATAAATCAATGGGAATGCAGACAGAGGAGCTGTGATCTTGGCCACATTGTTGGGGAGTGGAGCCACCTGGTGTGTGGGAGGCCGATTATCCTCAGAGCCCCCAGCAGTCTCCGGGAAAGTGGACTGGGGTCTCAGAGTAAGATCATTGGATTGGGAAGCAGGAAATAAAATCTAACACCACTCCATCTGAAAGAACCACCTTATTTGCAAGATGACAAAAATAAATGGGTGGTTTTCAAGTGTATGTTTTAGCGGCAGAATCCGTTTCCAAAGGAAAATCGTAAATAATACATTAGTAAACATTCACTGAGTCCTTGGCATGTGCAGGGTATTTGGCTAAGCCCTTGACATGTACAGCATTATTGAATTTAATCTTCACTACTCTTAACAGGCACTGTTATCATGTCTATTTTATAGACGAGGAAAGTAAGGGATCAACTTGCTCCAGATAAGGCACTGTACAACCCACCATATGAAGCAGATCCCAGTGCGGCTCTTGTGGAATTAGGGTTAGAATACCATGTGCCTTTAACCCCTGCTGCCTTACTCCTCTGTCGACTTCTTCTGTCTCCCTAAAGCAACCCCAAATCTTCGTGGAGCAGAGGTTCGAAATCTTTTGACTGGATAACTCCTAAAGTTTCTTCTCAGTCTAATGCCCATTCATCCTGATTCTGGAGACATAAACCATGGTAATCCTCCGAATGAGCTCCTTCAGACTGGATGTTGGCAAACGTTGCTCTTCTTAAATGGCCTGACTCAAAGTCACTTTTCACATACCTTTAAAGAATAGATTTTCAAATGACTTTGCTCCACTAAACATAGGGGTGAATTCCAGGAATTGCGCAGATGTAAATATTCTGATGCTACGAGATCAAATGTGCTGTTTACGTTAAAACTGAGGTGCCCAAGTCAGGACTGTTTTATATTTCTTTCGTAATTAAGTTATTAAGTATTCTATAACTCACACATTTGCTTATGCATTCACTGGCCAATTGTCTCTAATCCAGCTAGGCGCAAGCATTAGGTGTTAGAATTTTCACCTCTCACATTAGCTAGATGTCTGTCTGGGTATTGGCTCACTCAGAGCAGAGGGTTCATCAAGGAAAGGGGGAGACTTTTGATGTCTTTGTTAGCTGTTCACAAAGGGAAAAAGCTCCACAGGCTGAATCTCTTAACTCCTAACTCACATCAGACATCCCCAAATTGCATGATCTTAGTGTTGCTAAGGTGGGGTGGGGAAACAGCCTCCTTCATACAGTGTGGTTGGGGGTATAAATCGGTATAAAATTATTGGAGGGCAATTTGGCACTAGCTATTAAAAACGAAGTGCTCATACCCTTTGACCCGATAATAAGCCACCTTCTGGGAATTCATCATAGAGAACTACTCCTACAACTGCTCAAAGATGTAAGTGTAAAATGATGTTTGCAAGAATCTGTGTTACGGGGAAAACTGGAAAGGCCCCAAATGTGCACTAACAGGCAATTGGTTAAGAAAAGTTTGGTTCGGCCATGGAATATAATCCCATGGAGCCGTTAAAAAGAAGATTAAAAGGAAGATCATTTTTTACAGACTGGCATGGAAATATGCGTAAGACATGTTGCTAGGTGGAAAATAGCACACTTCGAAGTTGAGAATATAATCCCATTTTTGTAAAATAATAAATAAATTTTAATATATGCCTTGAAAAAATGTTAACTGGTTTTCTCAGCTGTGTGGGATTATGAAAGATTTTCACTTTCTGTGCTATATATTATAATGTTTCAAGTTATTTATGGATATATACTATATACATGCTGTTACTTCTGTAATCAGAAAAAAAATAGATGATGCTGTGACTTGGCCCCTCGAGAGCCCTGTTAAGAAAGTGTAGAAGCCTACTCCAAATCCGTCAACTTGAGTAGAAAACAAAACTTAGCCAATGTGGAGCAGTGATGCCACTTAACCAAAAGGAGGACCACGCATGGAAATTCTTCTGGCCTTTAGAGTCCGTAAGCCGTTGTAATAGTTAGCCCACAATGGAGTATTCTTTCCACTAGGAGCTAAGGAGAATACATTTAAACGGCAGCCAGTTTTTGAACCACTGCTCTAGTTGAGAGGACAGCTGAGGACCAGAGACACAAACCAAGGGGTCTCATCGTCAACAGTGACTTGCCAGGGGAGCAGGGTATCCATAAAAGATGAATAGGAGTTTGTGTTTAATTTTCACACTCTTTTCAAGGTAAGATTTGGTGCAGTTTACAGGGGCAGATCCCCATTTGGTGGGGCGGGAGGGGGTGGGATTCCATAGCTTATGCAATTAAGGGGACTCAACCAAAAGAATGCCAAATTACAAATACAAAATGAGGTATAGGGCTTTGGAAGGGGTCCCTGAGAAAGAGGGCCCTTAAGCCATCCTTTGCTAGTTTCTCAGCAATCTGGTCTGCACTGACTTAGCGTTCTTAAGCCAAGATAACACGGAGGGTAACACGCACGCTTCCTTTTAAGAATTATCCTGCCAGAGGAGCATTTCCATCTTATACCTGGTGAAAGCTAGAGGTAGCACCCTGAGCCCCGGGAGACTGTACGATCTATGTTTGGGGGGATACTTGAGTTTCTGTGGCTGGAGGAGCTCTATTTGTTGACTATGGCAGATGCCCAGTTCTTGATGCTCATAAAACTACGGCAGTCAGAGACGGAAAGATGGATTAGGTCATCAATCTAGCTTCGGGTCCAAGGCAGGATGGTTCCCTATTGTAGTTGTTCCAAGCCTTCGTCCTGGCAGTTTGGAAATATCTCGGGGGCCAAACTCTTCGAAGGCTGTTCCTCTCCTCTGGTTCCTGGGCAGATGTTGAGGTGTTTAGATGGGGAAAAAAGAGCATTTTAGAGCCACACAACTACTTAATTATATCCACTCACCTAGATTCCTATCAATGTTTTCCACATGAAGAAAACAATTTAGTGTAAAGAAACTCTTGTATCTCTGGCATAAAGCTGCCATCAGGGAACAAATCACTGATTTTTTCCGGTTCCTTGTATTTCAGCTTTGGTGGTGAGTGAGTTTCTTTTTTTGCTTTAGGAGAAAAGCAAACTTGCTTGAGTTCTCCATAGCCAGCGTTATCAAGAATGAGTACTATTTAAATGCTGCTTTTGTTCATGGGAACAAAGTAGCTTTCTAAACACTTATTTTGAGTCTGTTTACCTCTGTCTTTGGTGAACTTTATGTGTTCTCAATTTTTATTTTAGGCTTCTAGGGGGCTACAAAAATGGGGATTCTGAAAGCTAAGTTTTGATTTTCCCATGTTTTCTTGCAAGTCCAAATAGATAACGGCTCTAATCTCCCCCAAAATTTTGGTGGCTACCTTTTTAAAAAAAATTTATATTATTGAAGTATAGTTGATTCACAATGTGTTAATTTCTGCTGTACAGCAAAGTGATTCAGTTATACATACATTCTTTTTTCATATTCTTTTCCAATATAGTTCCCTGTGCTATATAGGAAGATCTTGTTGTTTAGCTATATATGATAGTTTGCATCTGCTATTCCCAAACTCCCAGTCCATCCCTCTCTGTTGGTGGCTACTTTTTTTTTTTTTTTTTTTGGCTGCGTTGGGTCTTCATTGCTGTCCGCAGGCTTTCTCTAGTTGCGGTGAGCGGGGGCTACTCTTCGTTGTGGTGCGCGGGCTTCTCATTGCGGTGGCTTCCCTTGTTGTGGAGCACGGGCTCTAGGCGTGTGGGCTTCAGTAGTTGCAGCACACGGGCTCAGTAGTTGTGGCGCACGGGCTTAGTTGCTCCGCGGCATGTGGGATCTTCCCAGACCAGGGGTCGAATCTGTGTCCCCTGCATTGGCAGGTGGATTCTTAACCACTGTGCCACCAGGGAAGTCCAGGTGGCTACTTTTTTGTACAGGAGGAGTACTGTTCTAGACTAAGAGAGTAGGCTTGAACATTGACCGATGAATGTATGATATATGTCCTCAGTAAAATCTTTTACTCCCTATGCTTCACATACGTGTGTGTGTGTGCCTGCATGTGTGTGTGTGTGTGTGTGTGTGCAGTCTGCTTGCTTGTTCTTTATGTGTTTGATGGTTTATGTGGGTTTTTTCACTTGAAAATACTCCAATTCTCTTTTTTGGTAAGTAATGCTGCTGGCAAGTATAAAATACTCAGAATAATGTAATATTTGGATATTTGCATTTGAAAGTTCATCTCCTTTTTAAATCAAGACAAGTGGGCATTCGTTTATTGATGCTAGTGACATCAGTATTAGAACTTTTAGCAACAAACAACGCCCAGCAACGTTTTTTTCTTAGAATTCCTAAAGATGGGTTCCCAGTTAATCAGCTATCAAGAAACTATCTGTTAATGCTATCTGAGTTAAACTTAGCCGAGTTTAATTAAATTTTAAAAGTTGACTGGGAATTCATCCAAAATGTGCTCATCAAAAAACAAAGGTACTTGAAAATAGAGGTAAGAGATAGGATTATGAGGGACAGAATTAATTTTAAACCTCCTGAACTGGAAAAATGGTTAGAGACAGAAATGCTAAAGATAAAAAGATTTTCTCTTTACTTTAAAAATAGTTCAATACAGTATGTCTGTCCTTAGGATTTTCTGAGGCATGCTCCTTTCGAAATGTGCTTGTCCACACTAACAAATTACTAAGGGGAATGGAAAATGAAAATTGCTGAAAGGTACAAAATTACCAAAGGTACAATAGTATTGAAAATCACTATATTTTCCCAACCCAAAAATTCCGAGAGATTTTTTTATTCACAGAGATCTGTGAATGTACTTAAATGTAATCTCATAAACAAGTTAAAATATTTCAGTTGTGCATTAAACAAATTCTCTTTAGGAAAAATAGTGAAATTACATGAATTTAGCACTGTCTGGAAAAATATGGACTGTGTAATGAAAAGTTAATCCTGCTGGCAACCTCATTAATGTGGGCTACACACAGCTCCTTACGGGCAAATAAATTGTAAGCTCTTAGATGGCTATCTGTCCTGAATGGAATGTTTTAGACATGGTTGGCTCAGTAATTGTGGAACAAGTGAACACGATTGAATTCAGGTAGATCTCAGATTGTTCACTGTTTGATATATATATTTTAAATTTTCTTTGTTAGTTATGCTTGATTTAAATAGTAACTAATGAAATGATAGCAGTTGTTTGTATTTACAACCCTATCTGTGGTCTGAAAATTAACATGGCTTTATTGGATAAGAACTTGGTTTAGAAAGAAAAGAAATTAATTTGTTCAAAGAATTTAAAAAATTCAGTGGTAGAACAGATCTAGCTTCTCAAATGACATTTTCTGGACTCTCTCTCTCTTTCTCTTTTTCTGTCTCTACATCCCAACTTTACCACTTTCTGTGCTGTTTTCCTTGTTTGGCAAATAAATATGGTGGCAAAGATGGAACCACATAGCCACCCCTGGTAGAAGCAGAGTGTTTTGTTTACAATAGAAGCTGACCTCCCATTGTCCTAGCATGAGTCACATGCCCATCCCTGAGCCATGTATAATGCTGCGGCGTGTACATTAGTTTCCTATGGCTGCCGTAACAAATTACCACAAACTGGGTGGCTTAAAATAAGAGGAATTTACTTCCTCTTTTCTGGAGGTCAGTAATCCAAAATCAAGATGTCAGCAGGGCTATTCTCCCTCCAGAGATTCTAGGGGAGATTCTGTTTCTTATCCCTTCCAGCTTCTGGTAGCTCCAGACAATCCTTGGCTTGTGGCCGCTTCACTCAGATCTCTGCCTCTGTGGTCATATTGCCTCCGTCTCTTATCTGTGTGTCTCCTTTGTGTATTTGTGTTTAATCTCCCTCTGCCTTGATCTCATACGGACACACGTGATTGTATGCATGGCCCCCTGGGATAATCCAGGATGATCTCATCTCAAGATCCTTAATTTAATTTCACCTGCAAAGATCCTTTTTTGAAATAAGATCATATTCACAAGTTCCAGGGATTAGAGTACAGACATTTATCTTTTGCGGGGGACACCATTCAAGCCACTACAGCTGGTAAATGTTTAACAATCTCCTTGACAAAAAAGGGGGACCCCTCATATATAATATTTGCCTAACCTCCATGGTTTAAATACTGCCACCATGTCCAATTTCAAGTTATCAACAGGAAGTCACTGAACTTGGAGTTGGGATAAGATGCACAGTCGCGGACCATTATATAGTACTTCCACCATCCAGACCCAATAGATGTCAGTAGCCTCAAGAGCACAGATAAGAGTATAATGTATTCAAATAATTAGAAAGTGATGAGTTTTGAGTGCCTATTAACTTTGTTTTAAATATAATTTATTTAATTATAAATATATATACTTTAAATTTTAATGGTGATAACGTTTAACAACTGGCTCACAAAATTCCTGAAAATTTACTGGTTGGTTCAGATGAGCTGGTATGAGCCAGCTCCAATACCACTGGGTAGAATTTGCTAATTGATCAGGTCGGAGTCATACAGCCTAAGGCACAGGGGCAGCAACATGCCAACCACACGGACTGAAAATGAGGTGGGTGGGTCCTTAAGAGAAAATCGGGGTGCTATTAGTTAGGAAAGGGAAAGGAATATGGAAAAGACAAAAACAACAAAGCCACTTCCGTATCATCATTCAAACAGGTATTAATGATTTCAGGCTAAGGAGAAAAATGTTCAGCAAAGTCCAAAACATTTACTGGTACAACTGTTGTGGCTACACATGGTTTTGCAAATCAGTCTCTCTACCTAGGAGAAAAATCACTGTTTCCACATTCTCATTTTACTTAGTTCATACGATCTGTTTTTAAGCCTAGACACATTTATCCCAAGGTGAGCAACTTCAGAAAAATACATAAACCAATGGTCGTTTTTAGAGTATCATTAAAAAAAGATTAACAGCTTTATTGAGACATAATTTGCACACCATGCAATTGACCCATTTAAAGTGCAAAATCCAATGGTTTCGGTACATTCACAGAGTTGTTCAACCTTCACCACAATTATTTTTAGAACGTTTTCATCACCCGCCAAAAGAAACTCTGACCCACTCAACTGTCATCTTCCAATGTCTCCACCCTGACCTATAGCCCTTGGTGACCAATAGTCTACTTTTTGTCTTTATAGATATACCTAGCCTAGGAACTTCATATAAATGGAATCATACAATAGGTGTTCCCTTGTGGCTGGCTTCTTTCACTTAGCATAATGTTTTAAGGTTCATCCATGTTGTAGCATGTGTCAATATTTCATTCCTTTTTATTGTCAAATAGTAATCCATTGTAGGGATATACCACATGTTGTTTATCCACTCATTAGTTGGTGGCCAGGCGGCCATTTGAACTGTTTCTCCTTTTCAGCTATTATGAATAATGTTGCTATGACATTTGTGGACAAGCTTTTATATGGACATAATTTTCATTTCTCTTAACCCAGTGGTCTTTTAAGTTAAAATTTTTAACGAGGTTTCTTATTTTCCACATGCTCGTTCTCCTTCCCTACCGTTTAGGAATGGAAATAGAAATGCCACATACAGAATTCCAGTTCTGTTAAATTTGGGGTCACTACCCCAACCCCTTAAGAATCCTGGGACTGGCTCAGCCCAAAGAAGGAGTCTGCTCACCAGCTCTAGGGCGGGGGAGGGCGCTGTTTGTCAGGAGAACATAGGAGCTGACTTGGGGCCCACAGATCACTGAGCAGGTGTGATTGAATTTCTTGTCACACCAAGGCCTGGCCTTGCCCACAACAGGCTCATAATAACTAGTACTTCACAGTGCTGTTCAGGCAGTCTCCATATGCAAAGTATAAAGAGTAATAAAAATTAAACCTTACTCTCTGGCCTGGAAATCAGAGTCATGGGGTTTGGGAAACTTGCAGAAAAGAGAGGGGGAATTTTTAGCTTCTCTGATAAAGACCAGTAGAGAGCTTCATTTTCTCCCTTGCATGATGGGAAGTGATCTATCTTCCAAGTGTCGTGCAGACCTGGGATGAAAAAAAAAAAAAAAAAAAAAAGCTCTATATTAATTTATACAGCAACTTTCTTCCAAGAAATTCAGAGGGTCTCAAACAGTCTTTCACTCATTCCCCTGAGGGAGTTTGCATAAATGTGCATAAGAAATTACTTTTTTTAAAATGTACACTCTCCAGTTAGCCAGTACCAGGCAGAAATAGAACTAGAAAAGTAGACCTCCTGACCAAACATTCCGCTATAATATTTTCAGTGAGCTTCTATAAATCAATACAGAGCCTTAAAAACAGGATCTCTCCATAATATCCCCGGGACTCTGCTCACTGATGACTGATGTTCCTTTCACCAGGGGCAAAATTTTCCCTTCCAGATGAGAGTCAACCGACATGGCATGCACCGTGACCCTCAAGAATCTCATTCATTTACAGTGGAGCGCTCAGGCCCACCTTGAAACAGGCAGTCCAGATTTCCCTCTCGCAACTCAGCACTCCTAACCCAGCCCAAATGAAAACCTCTCCAGAATTTCGGGACTGGCTCAGCCCAAAGGAGAAAGAATCCTGCTCCCCTGCTGTAGGCAGAAAACTGGGATCTAGCCAGTCCCTCTCAGTTTGTCACTTGCTGTGTCTCCATGTTGCTTATACAGTGGGCTGTACTGCCCCTCAGAGTCCTACTGGTCATACTGGGGAACATACTCAGTTCCAGTTTCCCAAAGCCCAACTCAGTGCCCAGGTGGATGGCTCTGGGAGAGCTTCCGGCATCAGGCATATGCAGGGCCCAACCCAGCTCTCCATCCCAAACCAAACACTTAATTCCTCGTGTTGGGCCTTTTCTCAACATATATTTTTTTTAAATTTTTATTGGCATATAGTTGACTTACAATGTTGTATTAGTTTCAGGTGTACAGCAAAGAGAATCAGTTATACATATACATATAGCCACTCTTTTTTTTTTTTTTAAGATTCTTTTCCCATACAGGCCACTACATAGTATCGAGTAGAGTTCCCTGTGCTATACATATATATACATATATCTATTTTATATATAGTAGTGTGTATATGTCAATCCCAGTCTCCCAATTTATCCCTCCCCTTTTTTCAGCATATTCTTTTTTTTTTTAAGAAGATGTTGGGGGTAGGAGTTTATTAATTAATTAATTAATTTTTGCTGTGTTGGGTCTTCGTTTCTTTGCGAGGGCTTTCTCTAGTTGTGGCAAGTGGGGGCCACTCTTCATCACGGTGCGCGGGCCTCTCACTATCGCAGCCTCTCTTGTTGTGGAGCACAGGCTCCACACGCGCAGGCTCAGTAGTTGTGGCTCACGGGCCTAGTTGCTCCGTGGCATGTGGGATCCTCCCAGACCAGGACTCGAACCCGTGTCCCCTGCATTAGCAGGCAGATTCTCAACCACTGCACCACGAGGGAAGCCCCAGCATATTCTTATTGTGACGTTATTACCCATCCCTGAAAACAAGTTTCTTTTCTTTTTTTTGGTTAGGGTTACACTAGCTCATGTAGAATCTCACACCTGGGGAATATCTGTGCCTTTCTTCCAACCCCCAGAAAGCCTCTGGGCTCTACAGATTTCTTCCCAGGGATTCTGGGAGAATGGGAAATCGTAATCCATTTAGCAAAAGAAAGTTCATACACGTGTCCCATGCTGCATCCAGCCTCAGACACATTTTGTTTCATACTCTTAGCCTTATTTAAACTTTATTTAACCTTAAACTTTATTCAAACTTCATGTTAGGACTGGCTCCATAGTTTGTGGGGTCCAGTGAAACGTGAAAATACAGGCCCCTTGTTCAAAGTTTAAGAATTTCACATTAAACCAAGCACCAAGGCCCTTCCTAGTACCAGGTCCTGTGTGACTGCACAGGTTGCATGTCTGTGAAGCCACCAGCCCTGCTGCCAAGAGTTAAAAAGCAAAAGACTCCTAACCTCTCTTGAAAACTAGAAAAATTTGGTAACTCTATGTTTGCATCCCTAAATGGAGCATAGAATTGGCTGGTGCCAAGTTGCCGTTTGTCTTAGTTCACTAGGGCTACCATAACGAAGTACCATAGACTGAGTGACTTAAATGACAGAAATTTATCTTCTCACAGTTCTGGAGGCTAGACGGCTCAGATCAAGGTGTCAGCAGGGTTGCTTTTTCTACGGCCTCGGTCTCGAGCTTGCCTTCTCACTGATGGCCACCTTCTCCCTGTGTCTTCACAGGCTCTTCCTCTGTACCTGCCTGTGTCCTAATCTCCTCTTCTTATAAGGACAGCAGTCACATTGGATGGGAGCCCACCCCACTGACCTCCTGTTACCTGAATAACATCTTTAAAGGTCCTCTCTCCAAATAGAGTCACACTCTGAGGTACTAGGGGTTGGGGCTTCATCGTATGAATTTTGGAGGGGACACAACACAATTCAGCCCAGTACACAGCTGCTCACTTCAGAGCGGGCACAGTGCTCCAAGTCACAGCACTAGCCTGGTCCTCAGCAGCTGCCATCCGCCACGTTGCATGGGCTGTTCTTTTTCCTCCTGCTTCCCCTCTCAGAGAGATGGACCTGTCTCCTCCGGGGTAGCGTATGGCATGGTGACACTGTTTACCATGGGACAGTGGCTGCACACTCTCTCTACCTCGGCAAAACTAAGATTGCTACTCGGGCTTCCCTGGTGGCGCAGTGGTTGAGAGTCCGCCTGCCGATGCAGGGGACACGGGTTGGTGCCCCGGTCTGGGAAGATCCCACATGCCGTGGAGCGCTGGGCCCGTGAGCCATGGCCGCTGAGCCTGCGCGTCCGGAGCCTGTGCTCCGCAGCGGGAGAGACCACAGCAGTGAGAGGCCCACGTACAGAAGAAAAAAAAAAAAAAAAAAGATTGCTACTCAAGTGATCCTTTGCAGCACTATAATCAGTTTCTTAAAAACGAAAACGAAAATGTACCCATTCTATAGCGATAAGACTTCAAGTGCAGAGCAGAAATTGCCGTGGGGTATAACTGGCTACTCGGACTCGATCTGCAGGTTTCAAGCGAGGGAGCTTTCAGCGATCCTACTTAAAATCACCTGACCATCTAAGGGATGGCCCCAAATTTCAATGGAAACCCAACTATACAGCTCCTTGGCGGCAGCATACTCCCAAATTGGTATTTGTACCTATTTGCAGAAATGTTAGCCAGATTATAGCTGAAAATTCTGCTAATTCTGGGGAGGTTTTTGGTCTTGTGCCTGGAACTATTGAAACATACATTCACACCTACCACATGTAACACTTAGCAGCATAATTTCCAGCACAACACTTTCCTACTTTATTTTTAAAAGAAATAGAGCAGAGACTAAAGATCTGCGCTCACCCTGCTGCTTTTTGCAAGAGGCTCCACAAAAGGTGGAGGGGATGGCTTTTGTGTGAAAAGAGGATTATTTTGCATTTTTAAAAGGAAAGGAGCCACAAAAATCTTTGCTCAGAACCAGGGAACGTATGATGCCGAAACATGTAACATTTGCACCTGTGTGTCAACAGAAAAAAGTCATGTCAACTGTGCAAGGCTCTGGGAAAAGAGTAATGATTATCTCATAAATCCCAGTACTGGAGCTTGGAAGAGACCTTCAAAGCATCTTACTGTATCCCCGTTTGTGTTAAGACTAGGAAAAGGAGGTTCTTAAATTTTTAAAGACTCTCTCCAGACCAGCACTCCACCTAAAACGCAGGTCTTTTCTCCCAGCCAGGGCAGTTCCCACCCTACCAGGCTACTTCCAAACAGGCATTGTCCTGTCGGCCTAAACTGCATACCACAATCACAAAACCCTCTCTCTTTATACCAGCGTCTCTATTTAGGCTGCAGAGTTGAGAAAGCAAAGGCTATTTCAACTTCAACTCCCTTAGCAAACAGAAGAAAAGGCATCTGACCCGCCGACTTTTCCAGCTGGTCCCTGGGTCTGGCCGCCCGGTCTCTGCCGTAGCGTGCGGGCGCCGGCTGCCTGTGTGCCACCAGGGGGCGCAGCATCCTTTGTCCTGACACCGGCGTTGAAGGCAAGCTCTGCAGCCCGGCTAGGCCTCCAGGAAGATCTGCCTTGCCCTCCTTTCACGGTTTCTTTCTGGAACCCATCCACTACCCAGCTCCCTTCATTCACTTTAAAACCGTTTTCTTCTTCTTGCCTGACGCTCAGTCTCCCTCCGTCCCATCTCATATCTGTGCGTGTCACCGGGCTCTGGGCATGTTTGTAGACAGGCTTTTCAGAGACACCAGACCCCCCTCCCCAGCAGCTCTTCCTCTGCAAAGCTTAGGAGACCATGGCCGCAGCTTATCATTTGCTCTCACTTGGAGGCCCCTCAATTGAGGATATTTCTAAAGATTCTTCCAGAATGAAGGGGCCTCAATGACAGGACTAGCTCCCTGGAGAAACGATCACATCCGTCCTTTAATACCCCTCCCTTCCACTCAAAAAATAACAACAAACAAATGAAATGACTGGTTCTGGGAAGCTCATGCCCACCAGTATTCACCCTCACCACCGCTCCGGCCCCTAAACAGTCTCAGATCAGCCTTGGGAGGTAGACATCTACCCAAAGGGACCGGCTTAAGCATCCTTTCAGCCACACCTCTTACACCCCACTGTGCAACCCAGGCAAGGTAACTGCCTCCTTCTGCCCTCACCAGCTTGGCTGTATCTGTTCTCCAGCAGAAAGAAATCCACTCAGATTCCAAAGACTCAGTGTTGCCATCTTTCAGGGATAAATGAACAGCCCCTTCTTCTCTAAGACATACTTCTAGCGCTGCCCCACAGGCACAACTCACAAAATGCCAACCCTCAAATCTCCCAAACATATCCTTTTTGCAAAGAACCCTAAAAATCCACTGTTCTGAACGAATAGCGCACAGGGTCCTATACAGGCCTTTGAAAGGCAGCTGTTCTATTTACGTGGAGAGATTTCAAGTTTACGGGGTCCTTTCCCTGCCTCTCATTCTAGCTTCGGAACAACCCGCAGAGACAGGCAGGGAAATCTCAAGCCTAAGAGGTTTGCACCAGTCCTAGAGCTAGTAGAGGGTGTGGGCAGCACTTGGGTGACAGAACTTAGGTGACAGGGGCCTCAGAAGAGCTGCTTGTCTAGTTGACATCACAGATGAGCATCAGGTTATCTGCCCTGAGAGAGCCTATGGTCTGGGCTCCTGAAAAACTGTAGCATTAGTGGGAGCCTGGATGGGGCAGGAGGAGAGGAAAGGAAGGGGTGATATTAACTCTAACCTGACCCTTCTTTTTAATCTCTGGCTTCCTTCACTTCCGTTTTCTCCCCACTCACCTTAGCTAATGCAGAAGAATGGAAGTGCTGAGCCTGGAGACAGGTAGCCCCAGCCAGTCGGCCTGATGTGAGCCCGACCTCTCGTCATTCATAAAGTAATGATAAGGTCTATCAGATATGGAGAAAGTCACTAAAGGGCAAAAAAGGTCAGTGGTATTCTGGGCAGGGGGGAAGGGCAGAGTAGGAGACTTTCACTTTCATTTTATGCCCCTTTGTATTATTGGAAGTATTTTGATTTATGCATATCATTACTTTTCTAATTTTATTTTTTAATTTTTATTGGGGCTAATGATGCTCTTTAGAATTGCTGTCATGATGACTTATGTAAAGCGTCTGGCATGGCATGTAGTCTGGTATGGAGTTGATGCTTCCCGAACAGTAGTTTATTATTAGCGATAATAAATTAACTGAATTAATTTGCTCAAAACTGAGCAAATGGACTTCAAATCGAGAAACTCGGAGTCTGATGCAGACTCTGCTCTCAGCTCACTGTATGCCCTTGAGTAAGTCAAATCCTCCTCTGAGCCTTGGTTTCCACATCTGTAAAATTACAAGATACAGGCCAGTTGATTTGGAAAACTGGGGGAAGGACAGAGCAGAGCTCACCCCCAAAAGTGACTGAGGCACCTTCTAAAATTCAGCCACAGGCTTTGCAAGGAGGTCTCTCAAGCTTGAGTTCATCAGGCAGAAACCCTTCCTAAAAGCTGTCAAAAGCTGTCAAAGTTGAAAGGCGGAAAGGGCCAGAGACAGTGGAACAAGTTCTAAAATAATACAGGAATTAAATTAGGAAACAAAAATGTGTGAACACTGTGAGGTCATCAGCTTGGGGCAGGGCAGGGGGAGGTGGGAAAAGACAGTTTAGGCTGTTCCTTGGGTGTAGTTGGCCTCATGATTATTTCCTGACAAAAGAGATGCCCTTGGTTGGCAGAGGGGATGAAATTCAAGGCCAGAGCCCCCAGGCCCGGCCAGAGCCAGCCCCAGTCCAATCTCCTAGGCTGAGAGTTCTGTGCGGGGCACAGGGCTGGCCTTGGTGAGACTAGACCCTCTCCTTAGCACAAGCAGAAGCAGAGCCGCCCAGTAGAACTGGACGGAGGAACCTCTTAAGTTTCTCCCAACATTAACTGAATCACCACAACAGAAGCGGAGAGACTGGGTCATGGAGGGTGCAGATGCTCAGACACTAAAACTTCAGCAGCTGGGTTGGGGAGACCTGTTCTGGGGCAGCCCAGCTCCTGAGAATCCAATAGAGGCATGTTCCTGGAACACACACTGATTCATTTCCCACCCTGCTCAGAATCAGAGATTTTTCCTTATAGTCTCCTTCGCCAGTGCTGGGCCTTTGAGGATGGGAGGCAGGTGGTCTGGTGGGCAGGAAGGTTGAGACTCCTTTTGCCCTGTGGTCTTCTTCCTATTTAAAGCAGCACCGCCTGTCGTAGCAGCCTCTTGCCAATATTTGCAGGCAGGAAGATTTCCTGACATTGCAAGGGGGGTGTTCAGAGCAGATGGGAGGCCCTTTCTTAAGGCCATGAGGCAGAGCAGAAATTGGTTTCACCCGCTCCCCAGGAGGAATCTTCAGACCCCACTCTGGAGGTCAGAAGAAAACGTGTAATTTTTTTTTTTTTGTATCTCTGAATTATCTGGCCTCGCCTGTTACAATGACATCTCCCCCCAAAGCCCGTGTTGTCTCTGCCTGAAGGGAAAGTAGTGTTTTCAATTCTCGTGGGATCTGAAATAACGGTTCCAAAGTATGCCAACACCTGGAAGACCCTTCCCTTTTTCATGAGGCCTAGCGATCTAAGGGAGGGAGAAGAGGGAGGAGGAAGGAGGTGCCTGGTAGAGAGGCTTCGGCAGGTAGCAGCAACTCTGCCTGATTTCCAGAGAGCAAAACCAAATAAATAAAAACTGCTCCAATCATCATACTTTGATAAACCTATATTCTTCGAACTTGAGTGTTTTTAGAGAAACGCCTTCTGTTGTACGTTAGAAGTCACTTTCAAAGGCAGTTCTGAACGTCTGTCCACTTGTTAAAATGCTTTCCGCGCTTGCTTTTCCGCACGGTTCTTTTCTGTGCCCGTTTGTATCTCTAGTAAGCAGCATTGTTTACTACCCTTGGGTCCGTGCCCCTGGGACTGAACTGAAATAGAACAGGAGCGCCGAGGTTGAGTGCTGGAAAATACTCCGGGTTTCCCAGGCCCCCGAGGGGTCCCCGGGGCAGCCGAGCGGGCCGCGCGGGGAGAGCCCACCGGTGCGTGTGCGCCCTGCGAAGCGCAAGTTTGCGAGAGTTGTTCCAGACGCCCTTAGTTCTGGGCAAGGATGCCGAGATGAGTGGCCACAGGAAGAAGGCACACGGGGACGGGAAATACCACTAAGGTCTGGGACTAGAGGTGTGACTTAAGGGCCGAACAGCCCAATATTGCCAGGATCGTAAAAAGAGACTGCGGCGCGGGAAACGTTCTGAGCTGTCTTTTAGGCTCGAAGTCTCAACTCTCATCCCTGTGCAATAAATTCTCATGAATAAATTCTCGTTCTTCCGTGTAGCCCCTCAGCCTTCGCTGTCAAAACGAGTATCCTAAACAAGAAGAGGATTACCACCCCTCCTTTCCTGCAGTTGCCTAATATTTGTCCCCATTTCGTTTTCAGCCGAGTGCTTTGTGACAATGGGGGATGTAAGCGCGTGCGCCGAGAAATAAAGCGCCTCTGTACCCCTAGCTATAAAGAAAGTCTTTCCGTCCCCTCCGACCCCAAACGCGCCCCTCCGTGGGGCCTCTCCCAAATTCCACCTCTCGCAAAACGGAGTGGAATTCGCTATCAGAAAGCAGAAACCCGCGTCGGAGACACAACGCGGAGCGCCTTCAGCGTCTGGGGGAAATTTTTCCGGTTTAGCCCAGCCTGCGTCTCCACACCCATCCCAATTTAATGTCAGGGCAGGATCTGCTGGAGAGTTTGCCGGTAAGAATGTTATTAAATGCGCGAGCCAGACCCGGGCTGTGCGTTTCCCAAGTGAGATTTCCAGCCCCAGGGCCCCGGCCCGAACTGTCCTTCCCACAGGTTCCTGTGAAAGACAAGCCCCCTGTCCCCAGTCTCCGAAATTTCCTCCAACAGGCTGCAAAGATTGCTCCAATTGTCCATCTTAGCTCCGCTCCCTCATCCAGTTAGGTTGTTTAAAAATACAGAGATTCTGTTTGCTCGCAAGAACACAGTGATTTCCCTCAAGCAACTCTTGCAAGAGCTTTAAGCAGCCTCTGGGTTGCAGCGAGTCCAAGCGTCGGAGGAGTTTTCCGAATTCCAAGATGTAGTAAGGTGAATTTTGGTACAGGGAAAAGTGCGGGGTGTTGGAGTGCAGGGTGGGAGTGGGCGCCGAGGAAGCCGCCTGGAGGCTTTTTGTCTTTTAAAGTTAGACTTGCACGGAGGTGCCACCACAAACGGAACCGCTTCGTGGTTTCCGAATTTAGAGAATCGTGCTGAGTTTGGGCCCATCCCTGAAGTCAGGGGCCCCACTCAGCGTACTATTACCAGTTCCCCAAGAGCAAGCAGAAGCGCGGGCGCAGCTCGCTGGGCACTGCCAGGGACTTTGTCCGCTGCTCCCGGCTCTTCTGCCCTCTCCCTTCTCGTGCCAAGCCCAGAACCATCCTCATCGCTGCCAGGATTTTGCACGGGGTATAGGAGGGCTGAATGCCTAGGTTGCGGAATCTCCCAACAGGTAGTTTCACCCGGGAGCTGGCAAGGCTTAAATATCAAAGGCTGGGCCGCTCAGCCTGCGTTAAGCGGGAGCCCAGACGCAGTCGCACAGGGAGCCGGGGAAGGAAAGTCGCGTTCTGGGAGTCATCTTAAATAACCCTGTTTTCTCTCCAATCTCCAGCTTCTTTCGAAATAGCGCGAGCTGGGCCGTTTGGAATGGCACTCGATGAGCCTAAATAAACCGCTTCAGGCTGTAAATTCACATCCGATTTGAATTCTCCCCCCCCCCCCCCCCCCCAGTAGTTACTACAGAACCCAGCTCGGCTTTAGACCCATAGGTATTTATTTGGGAATTGGGAGATTCCCCTTCGAAACGCCCTAGGCTCCAGAGCAAAAGAGGAAAAGGCCGTGTTGCACTTGGATGATATTATTGAATTATGCCTTTCCCTGGTGCGCAGTGAGGAAAAGCAGAATGCCAGGCGGTATGTGGAATGGGCGGCGGCCTTGCGCTCCAGAGAGCGCACTACACTTCCTTCCCAGGGCGCAGGGAGAAGTTGGGTTGGGCCACTGCGTCCTGCCTCCAGCAAGGATGCGCAGGCCGGAACGTCGCAGAAGCCTGATCCTGGCTGCGTGGCCCCGTCCCCTTCAGGGACACTCTCCCAAATGTCCCCGCCAGAGGCCGTGGGCGCACGTGGTGCACGGATACCCGGCGCGCGACTCGAAACTGAGCGCGTCACCCCGAAAGATCCCTGGCGCGCGCAAGGCCCTCGCCGGGTGGCAGAAGGTGGGCGACCGAGCCTTTGAGCCGGCGGATCTAATTCCCGCTTTGGCAGACAAGCCTTTCCCGCTGCTGCTCTGTGCTGTCGTGGGGTAGTGTTTTCCGCACCAACACTCACCACGGAACCCCGGCTCTGCCTGCTCTGTCCCCTAGAGAAACGCCCTCAAACTCCCCAGGGTCACTGGCCCCTAGAAACCTCAGGGGCCGTGGGCGGACCTGATCCGGGAGACTTGGATCGTTAACCGCCTCAGGACCTGGCCTCCCAATGACACCCAGCCAGCTCGCCCACGCCAACCCTAGCTCAGCTTGCACGCCCTGCGCCTCCTCCGCTAACCGTGCTACCTAAACTTTCCAAAGTTTTCTAGCGCGTTGCCACCTCTAGTTCGCCTCGTCTGGCGCTGGCAAGAGGAGGAAAAGAACCCCCCCCCCCGCCCCCGCCCCTTCCACCTCTCTTTCCCTCCTCTCCCTCCCACCTTCGGCCTCCCCTGTGAGTCCAAACCTTGCGAGTGGGAGCGCGCGGTGGTGGAGCCTCCGAAGGCACCGACTCTGCAGGGGACGGAGTTCGTTCCGCATCCTCCACTCTGCGCCTCGGCCGTTCCGCCCCCTCCTCCCCCACCTCGTTTGCGGCGCAGGGACCTGTGGGCTTGTAGTTTAGTTTTGTGCAAATTTAGGGGTTTTTTTTAAGATTTTTTTTTTGTTTGAGATTATATCCTGCTGGAGCCTCAAGAGTCCGCCTGCCTTCCAGTTTCCCGGCGCTGGGCTAGGGAGACGCATCCTTCGCGCCGGGCGGGTTGTTTCCTGAGTGAGGCCAGGGGTCCCCAGGCCGCGATTTCTCCGCCTGGGCTTCGTCTCCCAAGGAGACCCTCCGTCCTGGTGTGGGGCAAATTCGTGCTGGAGCTCAGCCTCAAGGCAAGCCTCCTGTGCCTCCCCCCGGCCCTCGCCCCCAAGCCCCGCCAGAGCTGCGGATGCAGCCAGTGCGGGGGATATTTTTATACCTGTTTAGGAGACAAGAGTAGGGGGGAGACCCCGTTCTAACACCTTCCTGGGGGCTTCCTACACACGGAAAATTCGAGGTAGAGAGGTTCCCTCCCTCCAGGTCCTGCAGCAACGGGTGCCCCGCCGAGAGACACCCACAGGAAGGGCCCCGAGTTGGTTGGTTTGTGGCCTATTATGTTTTTATTTTGTCTAGGATTAGCGGAGTTGGAGATTTTTGCGGCCAGCCTTACTACCCCGGGGCTTTAACTCTCAAACCAAGTCAACGGGAACGTTCCGGGGAAACTGGATCTCTGGGTGCGCCGCACCGAGTGCGGGGAAGTGAAACGAAATCTGCTGCGGACCCGCGCGGGGTGGACTCCCCGGCCTGGGGTCGCCCGGTGTTTCTGAATCCCACCGGCATAGGATGGGGATCGTACTTGACCCCGCCAGGGTCGGGGGCCAGCCCTCTGCCTTGATCCTTCCACGTGCCGGATGCGCTCCCCTCGTCGGTCGCTGACGACGCCTGCCCTGCGCGACGTCCGTAGGGGCTAATGGGTTCAGCCCGGCTGCGCCAGCGTCCCCGGCAACAGAATCAAGTTTGCCTGACGCTCAAGGTTAGGAGGATGTCTATTACCTCGTGTGCCCGCGGATGTGAAACGTCTACCCAAAGCAAAGGTGGCTACAAATGCCTCCCCGCGAGAGCTGCCGAGACCTGCCCCCACCGTGTCCTCCCTTTGACCTCCCTGAGCTTGGGAACACGTGCGCCACTCGCCCGGTGCTCCATCACGCCGCGCCTCGCGCAGGCCCCACTAGGGCTGGGCCGCCTGGGACCGAGGTCCCCCCTTCTCGCCACATCGCCCCACCCCCCTCCACCACCCCCCGCCGGTCCCTGCATGCCCTGGTCCACGTTGCCACCAACGCTGTGTCGGAGAAAACCCAGCGGAGGGCAGCCTGGGAAGGCGGGAGGTATCCCCCGCCCGTTCAAATGGCCCCCCAGCAATAACAGAAAAACCACGAGGCGCCACCGTCTGCGAGATGCCTGTGGCGGCTTTTTAAAAGGCGTGGCGAGTGGGGTGAGGGGGGGAAGCGAGAGAAGAAAAATTAACGTAGAGGAGGAGGGCAGCGGCTAAAGTTGTGAGTGTAAGCAGCCCTGCTTCTTAACTCCTCACCCTGCCACCCCCAAGTCTGAGCAGCTGACGAAATCGTCAGTCTCGTAAGTCCCAAACTCCTCAAGGGCGGGATGAAGGAGAAGCACCTTAACCCCCCAGAGCCAGCGATACCCAGCCACACTTCGGAGGGCAGAAGCATCCACTGTGGTCTGTGTTTACTTTGAGTATAAAGGATCCATTCACAAAGGAGCCCCCCACTTCCCTTTGCCATCCCTACCCCGCCTACCCTTCTAGAGTCCTAGGGTTGTATTTATTTTTAATCTCCAGCACCCTAGATTTCATTGGGAGTGTTTAAGGCAGGAGAGGAGAGGAGAAAGACAAGATTAAGAAAAGGGCTGGCTGTGCTTCGGGCGGGAGGATTAGAGAGAAATTGAAAACCCAACAGAGATGAATTTGGGAGTGTTTTAAAATTTCATTTCCTACAGAAGCTGCTGTAGACCAAAAGCTAGTTAAATTACTAGGAGCACAGGAAGCAGGGAGTCTCTGTGGAAACAAAGAAGTGAAAGGCTTGCGGTACACCCCTTTCCCCTACCTCTCCTCAAATGAATAGAAAGCAACTCCGCACTCAGCGTAGTGACACTGGCACCTCGGCTCCCTGAGTGTGCAGGATGGTCATTTCCTTTCAGGAAGGCCAAGGAGGGGGTGGGGAGTGGCCCAGGACAGGCTCCCAGAGCCGGTGGGCTGTGCTGTTTATCTTCTGGGATGGAGCCTGGGAAAAGCCCGGGTGTAGCTCTGAGGGAGCCGGCAGTGCCTTGGCAGAGTCAGGGGAGGGATGACAGAGCCAACCCTCTTCCTTCAAAGCCCCTCTTCTGATTATTTAAGGCTTCAAGTTTATATTTCGAATCTTGATGCTTAGGTTTAAAAAAAGTAGAACATCTACCAATGTGTTTGGAGTTATTTATGTATGTTCCCCATTACTTTTGTTTGCAGGATTTTCTTCTCCTTTTTGTCTTTCCTCCTCCCCCCTGCAGTGTTGGCAAACCCCTAGGAAGGGGTTGAGAGGGGAGGGTGAAATTGACCAGTTCATTCCTGTTAATCAGGCACAAAAAAACAGCATAAACACTGACTCTCCATTCTTAGTATGATCCTTTAGAAAAAAGAAAAAAGAAAACGGTCACTTAGGCAGGAACTGGTTAGGACTGAGAAATTACTAATACTGGTAAACTAGCTAATCCTGTTTCTTTAAGAAAAATCCCTAAAGCTCTTCCATCAGCCCAGTGTCTGGGAAAGAAGCAAACTAACTGCTTGGAACAAAAGAGACAAAGAGGCCAAACAACAAAACAAACAAACAACTCCCCCTGCCCCCTCCACCCCCACCCCCCCAGACAACAATAGACGAGACACAGCAAGTGCAGTTATTGCCTCGCCTGGCTGCCGCTGTCCCACTGCCAAGTCTCCCGCATTTGGCTAGAGACTTTCCCTCTCACCCCACTCACCCCCTGTCACTCCCCTCCCTCAGCCCTTTCTGTCTTTCTCTCTGTGGCCCTCTATGGGGTCTGGCTATGTGTGTGTGTGTGTTTTGTCCCTGTCTGTCTCTGTGCTGCTTTTGCTTTCACTTGATGTTGCTCTGTCTCAGACCTTCATAGTCTCTCTCTCTCTCTCCCTCTCCCCGCCCCACTCCCCCGTTTAAAGGCTCTCAGCATATTAGCATACTCTGCCCTTTCTATATTTACTTGCTGGGCCTTTTCTGTGGCATCTCCGAACGGCCTCCACGGCACTTGTTTCTCTGGGTTGTCGCGGTGGCCTATTTTGTATTTTGTTGGTGGTGCTCTTTGCCAGGAGAACCCCAAGGTCCATTTGCACTTTGGTTTTTAACCGCTCCTCCTGTTCAGGTCTTTGCTCTTTTTCTATAAGGCCTCAGGCTCCCTTGGTCCCCCCTGTCCCCGGCAGCCCTTTCTCCGCTTCGTGGCCGCTGCTCGGGGGCCTCTCGTGCCTGCCTGCCTGCCTTTGCTTTCTCTCGCTGTCTTCAGCAGCCAGTGTCATCCCCCCCGCCCTGTGCCCTCCACCATCCAGCCTCTTCCTTCCTCTTCCCTCCTCTCCACCAAACTTTAATACAATACTCTAAACATCGTTGCCGGGCGATTGTTTTTCTTTGTAAAGTGATTATAAACCCTTGGAAAGTAGGGAGTGGAGAAAGAAAGGGAAGGATCGATCAACAAAACCTGCAGACAGCAGAGGCTGAAGCATGGAACAGGCGTCCCTGCCAACAGCCCCATCCCTTTCACACTTTCTTTCCCTAATAAACCCTTTTGTGATAGCATCTCCTCCTGAAGCATCTGTGTCTGCTCCAGGGAGCCATGGGGTGGGGACTCGGGGAGAAACTGGTCACAGCTCTCCTCCCCTGGGCAGCAGGTGGCCAGTGGGAAGGGAGGTGCAGCCTCATCACTGCATTCCCACCCCCAGCCCTTCTCCACTTCCTCTCAGGAAAAAGCAAAACAAAACCAAAAAAACCAAAAACGTAGGGGCCCCTGGAAAGTGGGGCAAGGTCTTCAATGCCTCTTTAAGAGAAGTATGGAATGGCTGCTTGGAAAGAAGCTTCTCCAGGGATGGCTATTTTGAAAGCAAAGGGAGGATTTCAGCTATCAGCAGGTTGTGGGTTAAAGAGGGCTGAACTGTTTATCTAAAGGAGATCTGAGAATTCCCACAGTTGGTGGTACAGGGTGGCAAACAGTGGCATTCTCCTCCCCCCAACAATAAAAGAAAACAAACCATGCCCAGTAGGCAACAGAACCAGGACAAATGGTCTCCCTCGGCCTCCACCCTTCCTCTTTTCCTCCTTTCTTCAATAACACACAGGCAAAGTCTGATGAAAACAACATTGGAGGCGACTCCGAAGAGAGGAAAACCAACTAGCCTGAGAAGATTATAAAGAACAGAAAAATATAAAACAGAGGAAATTTACCCTCATTGTTTGGTGACAAGGGCAGTATTAAGAAACGCCGACGTGATAAAACACACATGCACGTGCATATATACAGGTGTATATGTATGTAGATTTAGTTCATGGAGACAAGAGGAAGAGGGAGGAATTTGGAAATCTGACAAACCTGGTTTGAACATAACCTGGCCACTCATTAGCTAGGCAAGGTAGGCACTCATTACCTACCTCACAGTGGTATTTCTAAAGATTCAGTGGAATTGCATGTATGAAAAAGCCAAGAGCCATGTCTGGCAAGCAGTCTGTACTCAGTAAATGAATCCTCCCTAACTCCTTTCCTCCCTCCCTCCCTCCCTTCCTTCTCAGTCCACTGGCTTCCTCCCTGAGCTTTCTAAGGTGCGAGCAAAGGGGGAAATCATCCACATTGCCCCAATTTTCAGACCCTAATGGAAACCTGACTGCTCTCTGAGTCCCAGTATTGGAGCAGGGCAGACCACAGCATAGCCCACTCATAGTCTATGCCCAAATACCACCTGGGCTAATTTGTCCTTGTATGGCATTATTTGGCTCCAGTATTGCAGTCCCTCCCCTAGAGTTCTTTCTTTTCAATGGTTAACAGGGAGAGAACCCTTATCCAAAATCCAACCCATTTACGTGTTTTTATTAGAGACCATGTGCCCACAGAGCCTCTGTTTGGGGGCACATACTAAAAATCACACCCTGGCCAAAACACCTAAGAAGTGAGAAGCAGACAAGCATAGGTTCTAATGAACTGTGATCCTGACCCAGAACTTCTCACTTGGGAAAGCTGTTTTCTTGATATGTTGACCTTGTCAAAATGACTGATTTTTTTCCCCTCCAGAGGACCCACTCTCTAGCTAAGCTGTTTCTCGGGCAGTGTCTTGGGAGAAAACTTCAGGGCATCTGGAAGAATTCACTGGCGGAGGCGCCTGTCCTGACCCTCCACCAGGGACGGTTGCTAGGTTGCCTTCTCTTCCTTTCTATTTCCCCAAAGCTGGGCCAGGTTGTGACAGCAGCGGGCAAGCCTGTGAGCCATGCATGGCTGGGGCCCCAGCTTCAGTTGGTGAGAGAGTGAACGTGTGAAAAACGTTCCCACCTTGGACTTCCTTTTTCCGCGCGTCTTATTGTCTGTTCTACAGTTACTCCATTTCCACGTTTCACTGGCTTCCTGTACATTTTCCTGTCTCATCTCAGCCTTCACAGCCATTGAGAGGCACTGATTCGGGGCATATTCTGTGAGGGTGGGCAGTCCCTCCAGGTCCCTCTCCAACACTTTCCATCATTTCTTCTCTCTCCTTCCCTGTTTTCATCACAAGGCCCCTGCTACTTATGACCAGGATGTGGAAACCTGTTGTGTCTGTCTTTCTCCGTCTTCAGGCATCCCAATTTCCATGTGGGGCCTTTCTGCGAACTACAAATAGAACCATCTGTCCTTCCTGGAAACACCTCTTCCCGCTGCACATCTCAACCCCCATGCACCAGGCACCCTTGGACAGTGAACAACCTGTACAACCAAACACGAGTGCTCTGAATTCCCCTCTTTGAAAGGTTTGAGTATTGCGGGCACATAGTCAATGTAGGGATGTTCCCCTAAAACGGAAAAGACCACGAAGTATGATGCCAGGAGCCTAGCAGCCTCTGAAGCCTTCCAGAGCCTTGTCTTTTATTCTTCTTGGGCTCTTGTCCAGGAAGAAGCCTGAGATGATGTTTCCTTATTTTGTCTTTGACCTACATACTTCATCTGCTAAGGCTTCATTGCCGTACCAGCGGCAGGAAGGCATTTGTTACTGCAACGGGTACAATGAGTATTAATGTCTAAATAAGCAAACCCCTAAACACTGATGAGTCCTCTGTTCCCTGCTTGACTTTGCTTCGCTTCCAGTGGGCCAGCTTTTATACTAAAACAGTTACTCACTTTGGGACCACCTGAGAGGCTTAAGTTGGCACTACTGCCTACACAGTTAAGGTCTGGAAAAATTGCCAGGTGTAAATACTACCACCAGATTAATAGATTCCAAACAACATCATTCTGGGTTGGCAAGGTAATTTGCATTCTTTGCAAGGAAAAGGTTTGAAGAGCAGTCAGTTTCCTGTTTAAGAGAAAGGTTTGCTCCTAATTGCCAAGTTACAGCAGTTCTGTACTGACCCCATTCTGTAGAACAAAAAACTTCCCAATTTAGGAATCTTTGGAAAAACACTTTATCCTCAGAGGTGGCTCGCAACCCTGGCTGCATTAGAATCACCTGGGGAGCTTTAAAAAATTACCAGTGCCTGGTCTCTCCTCGATCCAATTAAATCCAGATCTCAAGGGCTGTGCTGTGGGCATCGGTATTTTTTCAAAGCTCCCTTGGGTGACGCTAATGTTTAGCCAAGGTTGAGAAGCACTAATTTATATGTTGAGAGAACAGTGCATCATGGTGAACAATGCTCATTTCTTTAATAAGTATGTAAAGAACTCCTACTATAAGGGATGATTTGCTGAGGACAACAAGATGAAGCTGATGGACACTGCTCCATGCATCTAGGATTTAGTGGGCAAATGCTAATGCGCAGGTGTCTGAGCAGAACCTCTGTGAAGCATGATCAACTTGGCTCCTGCAAAGAGCATGAGACAGGAAATTAGAGCCCCCAGTTCCAATTCAGGTTCTAACATGAACCAGGCAAGTGACCTTGGACAAGTCTCTTTACCTCTTTGGGTCTCAGTCCTATCATCTGTAAAAGGAAGAAGCTGAAAGCAAACTGTATAATTTGTACTAGTGTCCTCTGGCCTCACAGTGTGTTGCTAAATTATCAGACACCCATAAGTGAAGCCAGGCAGTTACCAAACTCTTTTGGAGGCTGGCTCATTTCACTCATGCATACTACTGACAACTGCCCTTCTGATGTTCCACCAAATCCCCTTCCAAAAACCCTAAGTATCAGAGTGTTAATTTTTAAATAATACTGGGCTCCCTTAATTCTCTCCCCTGGTCTCTTACAAATTAGCAGATGAAGGGAATGGAGTGGTGGTAATGTCTAGGAGCAGTGGGTAATGACTAACAGAAGTTTATCCAGTTGGATAAATGTCTAGTGGATTGCTGCTGGGGTCAGTGTTAGTTTCTGGTCTTAATTAACATCTTCATTAATAGTGTGGGAGAGGGAATAAACAATAGCTAATGATATTTGCAGATGGTAGTAAATTCAGAGGTGTTGCTACTACCAGTGAGAGCAACAAGAGCCATGGGGATATCAGAGATGTGAACAAGAAGTGATTATAATGATGTTTGTTCTGGAAAAGGCAGAATGAAACCTTCGGTGGGGGGAAATGACACAGGAGGCTGGGAAATGCTAAAAGAAACAACCATTGCTATGATTTGTAACTTGGGCAGGCAATTGGCAAACAAGGCAGCTAATGGCCTTACAACTTCGATAGCCTGTAGTGGGATGCTTGTCCTGAACAACAATAATAATCATAACAACAATAATAACAGTAATAATATCCAACACTTATTGGGTGCTGACAGTATGCCAGATAAGGTTCTAAGTGATTTACATGGAAGCAATTTTTATCCCTAAAATCATGGTGCAGCTCTCTCAGGCTCTCTAAAGATTCTGACTGCAGCCTTGCTATGGTTCTTGGATTTCTAGGTGTGAGCAGACTTATGAGTTCAAGGGAAAAGGAGGAGTATAAAGAGAAGTGGGCATTTAAAGTGTGCTCTGTGCTCTTTCCTCAGGCTGCAGAGCAAAATCTTTCACCTTTAATTTTTCCTGTCCCCAACCTGCCTATTATCCTTTTCTTTCATTAGGGAATTGCTGGATAAATGTGGTTGATGAGGTAGGTAGAAAAATCTTGCAAAAGCAAAGGGTGGAAGGGAGGGAGGGAGGGAGGAGAGAAGAAGGAAGGAGGGAGAGAGGAAGAAAACTAAAATGTATTGCCTCCCTTCCAGAAGTCCTGCAGTAGCAGAAGGTGCAGAGCTAGGTACATTTCACAGGCTCTCTTGTTTAACCTTCACACATCTAATTCTCACAGTGGTTTTCTCGCGTAGTTTTCAGCCCTCACTTCCATTAACGAAAGAAAAGACTCAGAGAGGTTGGGTCACTGGCTTTGAACACACAGCTGATAAGTTGAGTGAGGTTCACACTCCGGTTGGTTTACTCCTAAATGCATGTCCTTTTCAACCATGAGTACATATTTTTCCTTTCTTTCACTTTAGCCCTGCCCAGCTAATGACAACATACAGCCACACATAGAGAGCCAGAAGGTAGAAATATTAAGAGGGGAATAAACACTGAAGAGCAGAGGGTTAAAGGGAAAGTAGCCAGCACACACATCCACTGCCCAATTCAATCTGATTGAATTATTTATAATTATATTTTGAAATTAGGAAAAATGGAATTTGCAAACAAGAAAGGCTTCAAGACAATGGAACCCATAATAACGTGGATTTGACCTTGAGGGAATTTGGCAGACAGCATTAGTGTCTGAGACGAAAGCAAACTGAAAAGAAAAACATTTGAATGCTATAAAAGCCAAGATTCTTCTTGGCAAATGTGGAAGCCCAGGGCCAGAAGGATGCCAAAGGTCTTCAAAATTATATCAGAGGAGCTTCAGGAAGCTGGAAACATGTGGCCTGGGCATGCAGCTGCCCCCTGGGGCCCACCACAAACCTCACTATGCAATGGGGCTCCAAATGCCAACTTAGGGTTAGTGCCAGGAACTGAACTTTTAAAAAGGATGAGATATACATTTCAGAGTCGATGCATAAAAGGTATAGTTCAAAGAATAAATATAAACAACAACGTAAACGTGACCCAAGTCAAGAAAGACAATATTGCCTGGACCTCAGAAGTCTCCTCCCTATCGTCTCCCTCTCCTGAGAGGTAACCAATATCCTGATGTTTCTTATGATCATTTCCTTGCTTCTAATTTTTTTATTTTAGTTTCAATGCTTATGTGGGCCTTTTTTTTTTTTTTTTTGCGGTACGCGGGCCTCTCACTGCTGTGGCCTCTCCCTTTGCGGAGCACAGGCTCCGGACGCGCAGGCTCAGTGGCCATGGCTCACGGGCCCAGACGCTCCGCGGCATGTGGGATCTTCCCGGACCGGGGCACGAACCCGCGTCCCCTGCATTGGCAGGCGGACTCTCAACCACTGCGCCACCAGGGAAGCCCTGTGGGCCTATTTTTGAACTTTATATAAATAAAATCATACTGTGTATACTCTTTTGTGACTTGCTTCTTTCTTTCAATCATATGTTGTGGATAAATACACAACACTGTATTTAACCATTCTACCTTTGTGGGGACTTTTGGTTTGTTTCCAGTTTGGAGCATTCACGAACTGTTCTGATGTGAACTTCCTGTCCACCTCGCCTACTGCACATGTGCAGGACTTTCCCCAAGGAGGAGCCAGAAATCTACCACCCACAGGCTAAGTAGAACCCACTGCTTGTTCTTGTATGGCCTTGGAGCCAAGAAAGGTTTTCACGTTTTCAAATGATGAAGAGGAAAAATCTCATGATATGTAAAAATGATACTACATTCAAATGCAGCGTTCAGAAATACAGTTTTCTTGAAGCACAGCTGGGCTCACTCTTTACATATCATCTATGGCTGCTTTCCTCTGACATGGACAGAGACGAGCAGGTGAGTCAGAGACTTGTACGGCCCGCAGAGCCTACAATCTGGATTGGCTACAGAGTATTTCGTTTATAATGAAAATTCAGGGCCTCGTTTAAAGAAAAAAGCTATCGAGAGTTTCAACATGGGGACAGCAGAGCATGCAACCAAGCACAGAACCTTTTTTAGCATGTGGGGCTGTGCAGATGCATGGGTCCAAGCCCGGGAAGTTGGCGCCCTCTAAAACATCTGGTCCTTTACAGAAAAGGTTTTGTGACCCTGTTCTGAAGCATATGCCTAGAAGGGAAATTACAAGGATCTTAGATAAAATGAGAGGCTGTATGCAAAACAGCTGGCGCAATGCTGGGTCACTTCTAAGAATTACTATGAATCGGAGGTGCCCTTCCCGCTCACCTTCCACCTGGGCTTTCCCACCCCCTTGCTCCAAGTAAGAAGAGTGTCTGTCTGAGTGGATTCAAGGTCCCTTAGCGAAAACTTGTTAAAAAGCAAGCAAAACAAAACACCAGAAGAGTACATCAAAAGAACAACAGAAGAGTTCATCAAAACACAACATTAGGGCTTCCCTGGTGGCACAGTGGTTGAGAATCTGCCTGCCGATGCAGGGGTCACGGGTTCGTGCCCCGGTCTGGGAGGATCCCACATGCTGTGGAGCGGCTGGGCCCGTGAGCCATGGCCGCTGAGCCTGCGTGTCCGGAGCCTGTGCTCCGCAACGGGAGGGGCCACAACAGTGAGAGGCCTGCGTACTGCAAAAAAAAAAAAAAAAAAAGAACTAGAGTAACATGTTCTAGTGAAAATCCAAGAATTTAGAAAATCTTTTAAAAAAAAATGACAACATTAACAAAGAACAAATTTAGAGAACTAACACTACTTGATTTCAAGTGTTATTATAATGCTATAGTAACTAAGACACGGTGTTATTGGCATCAAGAGAGACAAATGGATCAATGAAATAGAATAGAGAGTCCGGAAAATAGACCCATACATATAAGGACAACTGACTTTTGATAAAAGTATAAAGGGAATTCAGTGGAGAAAAAAAATAGTCTTTTCAATAAATGGTACTGACAGAATTGTATATCCATATGGGGAAAAATGAATTTCAACCCATACCTTACACAATATACAAAATTTACCTCGAAATGGACCTCAACATAAAGCATAAAACTGTAAAAATTCCAAAAGGAATAAAGAGAAAAATCTTAGTGATTTTGGATTAAGCAAAATGTCTTTGATGAAACTAAAAGCAGTATCCATAATTTTGACTTCCTCACGATTTTAACATTCTAGTCTTCAAAAGACACAGTTAAGAGACTGAAAAGCAAAGCTACGGTCTGGGAGAAAATCTTGCAAATCAAATATCTGATAAAGGACTTGTATCTACAATATACAAAAAAACTTTAATAACTCAACAATAAGAAAATAAACAGGGCTTCCCTGGTGGCGCAGTGGTTAAGAATCCACCTGCCAATGCAGGGGACATGGGTTCGAGCCCTGGTCCAGGAAGATCCCACATGCCGTGGAGCAACTAAGCCCGTGTGCCACGAGCCTGTGCTCTAGAGCCCACGAGCCACAACTGCTGAGGCCCACGCGCCTAGAGCCTGTGCTCCGCAACAAGAGAAGCCACTGCAATGAGAAGCCCGTGCACCACAACAAAGAGTAGCCCCTGCTCGCCACAACTAGAGAAAGCCCACGTGCAGCAACGAAGACCCAACGCAGCCAAAAATAATTAATTGATTAAAAAAGAAAGAAAGAAAAGAAACAGCTCAGTTTTTTAAATGGGCTAAAGATTTTGAACACTTTACCAAAGAAGATATAAGAATGGCTAATACACACATGAAAAGATGTTCAACACAATTTACCATTAGAGAAACAAATGTTCAGATGATAATGGACCACATTACGTACCTATTAGAATGGCTAAGGCGAAAAGACTTGATCATACTAAGTTGGTGAGGATGTGGAGGAACTGGAACTCTCATACGTTGCTGATGGAATTGTAAATGGTACAGCCACTGTGGATAACTGTTTGACAGTTCCTTAAAAAGTTGACCCTTTAGGGGCTTCCCTGGTGGCGCAGTGGTTGAGAGTCCGCCTGCCGATGCAGGGGACGCGGGTTTGTGTCCCGGTCTGGAAAGATCCCACATGCTGCGGAGAGGCTAGGCTCGTGAGCCATGGCCGCTGAGCCTGCGCGTCCGGAGCCTGTGATCCGCAATGGGAGAGGCCACAACAGTGAGAGGCCCGCGTACGCAAAAAAAAAAAAAAAAGTTGACCCTTTAAAGAGATATCTACCATATGCCCGGAAATTTCATTCCTAGGTATTTACTGAGAGAAATAGAAGTCTATGTCCATACGAAGTCTAGTACACAAATGTACATAGCAGCTTTATTTGTAATAGCCCCAAACTGGAAGCATTCTAATTGCCCATCAACAGGTGATGGATAAATTGTGATATAACATACAATAGAACACCACTCAGTAATAAAAAGAGATGAACTATTGATACACATAACAACATGAATAAATGTCAAAATATACTGAATGACAGAAGTCAGATGAAAAAGAATACAAGCTGAATAATTTCATTTACATAAAATTCTAGAACATACAAACCAAGTTATAATGACAGAAGCAGATCAGTTCTTGCAGGGGACGGGAAGCAGGAGAGAGGGGTTACCATGAGGCACAGAAAATCTTTTGGAGGTGATTGAAACGGTTTCTATCTTGAATGAGGTATAGTTTCAGGAGTTTACTCATACAGTAAAACTCAACAAATTGTACACTTCAAATATGTTCAGTTTATTATATGGAAATTATTCCTTAATACAGTTGTTTTAAAAAACTCACAAAATTTTTACAACGTTAAATGAGTGAAATTGCAAGTCACAAAATGGGAAGAGAATCTGCAACAGATAGCAGTGGCAAGAGTCTAATATCCAGAATGTGTAAAGAACTCCTACGAATCAGTAAGGGAAAAAAAAAAAAAAAAAAAACCCAACAGGAGAGCCCAACAGAAATGGGTAAAATATTCGAACAGACATTTCACAAAAGAGAATATCCAAGTGGCCAATAATGGACTTTCCCAGCGGTCCAGTGGTTAAGACTATGTGCTTTCACTGCAGGGGGCATGGGTTCGATCCCTGGTCGGGGAACTAAGATCCTGCATACTGCGCGGCCAAAAAAAAAAAAAAGGCCAATAAACAGGTGAAAAGCAGCTTAACCTCATTAGTCAACTAGAAAATACAAATTAAAACCACAGTGAGATATTACTATAATCCAGAAATAAAAAAGACCAATTATACAAAGTGTTGGGGAAAATGTAGAACAACTAAATCTCTCCTACACTGCTGGTGGGAGTGTAAATTAGTACAATCACTTTGGAAATTTATCTAGCATTATCTACTAAAATTGTTCATAGGCTACTTCATAACCCAGAAATTCTTCTAGGTTTATGCCCAAGAGAATGCATACATACATACACTGGAAGACATGTAGAAGAATGCTTCTATTCCCTTTATTTGTACTGGCTCCAAACTGGAAACGACCCAGTGATTGTCAAGTATACAATAGATAAACCGTGTTGTATGCATACAATAGAATTCCATACTGCAATGTGGAAAAACAAAACAACTTTGTTTCTTCCAACATGAGGAAGAACTCTTACATGAAATGTTGAACAAAACCGTTCAAAGTAAAAGAGTGAATATTATATGCTTCCCTTTATATAAAGTTCAAAAACAGTACAATTTTGTATTGTTAGAAATCAGGTTAGTGGTTATCTTTGGGAAGGATGGTGGGAGTAGTAATTGGCAGAGTATGGAGAATGGGATGTGGTTTCTGGATTGCCAGTAATTTTCCATTTCTTAATATGGACCCTGGTGACATGGGTTATTCACCTAGCTATAAACTTATGATGTGCACTTTTCTACATGCCTATTGTAGAGAAGTTTGTGCTTTTCCTTGCTGTATAACATTCCTTCACATGAGTGGACGACAGTTTATTTTTTTAAAGCCAGGAAGAGAGACAGAGGGGGTAGTCACTTAGGTCTCCTCCCTTAGAGATCCAAAGAATGAAGCCAAGGCTGCTGAAGTGCCTCTTTTCTCTTTAGTGACTAAGTCTTGATGGCCTTTAGTGTCACTCTGTAGTTGTGCTAAGGTTGCCCACACTTACGGCTTCCTGTTTGGGAGCTGGGGGACGTAGAATGAGCCCTGCAGGAAAGGAGGAAAGATTTTAAAGTTGGGCAAAAAGCCACTCTATTGCGGGGAGGAGCATGCAGAGGAGAGGAAAAAGTTTGCATAAAATTGGTGGTTAAGAGCCAGACTACGTAAGTTCAAATCCTACCTCTGAAACTTGGAAGCTATTGACCTTGGGTAAGTTATTTACTCTCTCTCTACCCTAATTTTCTCATCTGTAAAGTGGAAACAATATTGTAGCCGTTCTTATAGGACGGTTAAGAAGATTAAATGAGTTAAGGGGCTTAATAAATGCTACAGTGCGTAAATGAACATACGTCAGCTTGAAAAGAAAAACATGACCCTAAGTATTCAGACTTGCAGGGTGCTGCAAAGGAGAGCCCAGGGTGGTTCTAGCTCAGCTGCCAAAGCTCTACAGCCCTCAGAGGCTGCTCCCATCCCCCATCTTCGCTAGATGCCCCTGATTGACTGTATGTAGCAAAAAGCTTTGCACACTTCTCTTTCTTTCTTTTGATAAACAGTTTCCTTCAAGGTTTCCAGAATTCTCAGACCCCCTCTTTGACCTTACAGGGAAGCCTAGCAGGTGTATGAATTTGGAACACCACCACACAAACTCTCTATCTCTGTTCACTCCCCTCCCCCTCCCCATTCCAGGTCTCTTTCCTCTATGCTAGAAAATTGTTTGGTTTGTTCACACTCTGTCTCCTGGACGTAGCAGGTGCTCATTTGTTGCCTATAGAGTTACATCGTCTTATTCAGTTGATGAATGACACTGTGTATGTGGATGGGTTCTGGGGTGTTCTCAGTTCTTATAATATGGGTAGCATCATTCTATGCCTGTCACTAAACCAGCCCTTTGGAAACTGTGACAACAGTAGTGCCCTTTGTCCCACGTTGAGCCAGGACCCGCTGTAGGGTAGGCAGTCCATAAATGTGTAGGAAGGGGCACTTGCTTAAGATGCTATTATTTTTCGCACATTTCTAGAGGGTGCCGAGGAGTAAACTTGAGATAGAAACTGCGTCCCATAAACTTCAACCCACACCACACCGTCTTTTCAATCCATCTCCCCTAGCATCAGGGAACTAGGGACATCACTCTTGATTTTTCAAGTATAATTGCAAATAAATGCTATACACGAGCCCCAGTGGCACTCAGAGGGGCGCTGGGGTCCGGTCATTGTCACAGACTCTGTTAACCCCTGTTTATCACCTCTCACCACATTGGAAGCACAAGGACAGAGACAAATAATAATCTGATAGTCAGATTCAGGAAATACTTATTGAGAAAGGACTAAATTTCAGACACTTTTCTACATATCCTGACAAAGAATATTTTTTGATCCTCAAACAACCACCCTGATGCGCGTATTATTTTCTTATGCTGTTTTTGAAGGTGAGGAAACCTTGGCTAAGAATTATTATGTGCCTTGCCCAGAAACACGTAGCTTTTAGGTGGCTAAGTCAGGATTTGAACCCAAAACCCAGGTGCCTCTAAGTCCAACTCTAAATCCTCTATTCCGTTACCTTCAGAACACTCTGGAGAATGAAAATCATCTTGTTACATTGTGTCATGCCTTGTTTTCAACCCAAACTGGTTTACCCAGCTTGATAAGTTCTTTAATCACCACAGTGTATTCAGTGAATCAAGGATCTATCCAAAACTCAAATCCCACATTTAAAGGAGGAAGCTCTATCCCATCAATAATATTAAAAGAATGTACCTGGGGTTCTAAAGGCAATTTCAAAAGACCAGTGATAAAAATGCTTTAAGGAATACTTGTGAAGCCTCCCAAGGCAACACCTGTGACGGGGCCACACTCACCTAGATGGTTACACACTTGCCCTGTGCTCTTGCTGCATGTACTGGTCTGCTATCGCCACAGGCTTTGGAATTAGAAAGACTGAGATTAGGAGCACTGTGACCTTCTGTTGGTGACTTAACCTCCCCTTGCCTCAGGCTCTGCATCGTTAAAAGAGCTGAGATAGGGCTTCCCTGGTGGCGCAGTGGTTGAGAGTCCGCCTGCCGATGCAGGGGACGCGGGTTCATGCCCTGGTCCGGGAAGATCCCACATGCCGCGGAGCGGCTGGGCCCGTGAGCCATGGCCGCTGAGCCTGCGCGTATGGAGCCTGTGCTCCGCAACGGGAGAGGCCACAACAGTGAGAGGCCCGCGTACCGCAAAAAAAAAAAAAAAAAAAAAAAAAAAAAAAAAATTGATAATATATGTGACATTCGGAGCAGAGAGCAGAGCCATAGTTAGACCTCTCAGTATGTGGTAAATATTAGCACTTGTCATGACACTCATTTCAACCTAACAGGGAAAACCATCACCCTAGGGGAGACCTTGCTTAACTTAGGTGCTGCCATTGGTCATAGTAGAGGAGAAGATCCAGTTTGTAGATACTCATTTAAAATGCTCCAGAAGAAATGTGCATATCTGGTCCTCAGGGAAAGGGAAACGGGGCACAGAGGGTCTGGGCTCCTTAGTGCTGCTCAACTAAGGTGGTGCTTTGGCCAGAATGAGAGCCATTAAGGCTGCTTCTGATTTATCCCCCGCCCCCTCCACTTTTCCCCTTTGATATAAGTTAGGGGGTTGGAATTAACATATACACACTACTAGATAGAAAATAATCAACAAGGACCTACTGTATAGCACAGGGAACTCTACTCAATACTCTGTAATAACCTGTATGGGATAAGAATCTGAAAAAGAATGGATATATGTATATGTATAACTGAGTCACTTTGCCGTACGCCTGAAACTAACACACCATTGTAAATCAACTATACTCCAATAAAAAATAGAAATTAAAACCAAAAAAGACCGCTTCTGTGAATGAGCCTAGAGCCTGATTGAATATGGACCACTTCTGTGCCTGCCAAGAGAGTAACTGTAGACTCAATGAGTACATAATGCAGGAGCTTCTCAATTATTTACTGTGTTGACTCCATGACGTGGTCTGTGTGTTCTCAGGTCCTTCTCCATTTGGGAACAGAACCTAGAGAGTAGGTGTTCCGTCTGGAGAACAAAGCACTATACAAGCAAGTGCAAACTGCATGGGACACTTAATGGCGATCCAACACAGTGGTTACTGCCATCAAGTCCCACTTTCTAGGCAAATTTCTTAAGAATTGCCCACATAGATATAGAGACCAGGCATTCTTAGATGGTCTACATTTTTATCATTTGTCATAAAGCCCATTTATTAAACCACAGCTAACAATGAATCATTTTTTAAAACTTTTGTAAAACTTTCCAAAAATCTTAAATTCATTTTAAAAAGATTCTTGTTGGCACCATGTGTCCTGGTTTAACATTCCGAAAATACAGTCTCTGTACAGATATGGGAGTTTTATATTTTCTAGGACAGTGGTTGTCTGCTAGGGTGTTGGTAGATCGTCACGCCTCTATGAGGTAGGTCTGATAAGAATATCATAAAGTTTTTTATTTTACATTTTAATTAGGTAGTTCCTTTATCAACAGCAGCAGATTGGATGTTATCTCCATAAAGTGATGAGCTTCCTTCACTTGCATTCTGATAGTTTGTTTTTAATGAGAGTAAGGAGTCACTGTGAGCACGGCCAGGATTTATGGGGGTATAGGTGTCTGGCTTATGGACATCAAATGTTAATTATGACCTGGAGCAAAAAGGTGGTGGGTGGCTAACCTGGGACATTTCAGTCTGTGAAGGAGGTTGTGGTCAAGGCAGTTCTAGTGAGGTTATCAGACTGGCGCCCAGAACCTCACTTCCCCACACGCTCGGAAATAAACGTGAATACACGTGGTGCTTGTTTAGAGTCTTGTAAAAGAGTCAGCCTCTTTTACAATGTGGGCAATGCTAACATTTAGCTTAGTAGCCCTAAGTAAGTCACTTTACCCCTCTGAAACTTGTTTTCCCGTTTTCATCTACAAGAAGAGCATTTGGCGTAGATCAGGGTTGTAAACTCGGGGAAGGAAGAGGCGAGTTGGTAACCGGTGTAACGGGACAGGGAGTAATCGGGACTGTGGAGACCAAGCCCCATCTAACAGGGGCAGCAGCTGCTCTCCTCCAGCCTGTGTGCAACACTCGTCCCCAAAGTGTCTCCCCTCCCACTTTTTCAAAAGCAGCAGGATATCTGGATTTTCAAGTAAAATATCCCAATTTTAACATGTTGACAGTGAAATCCAACATTCAAAATATGACAGGGCAATACACAGGATGTTGCCAGTTTTGTTTCTTTATCTCTTGTCTAGCAGTCCCAAAGTCTCTTCTAGTTCTAACATTTTAAATTTTGTGTCCTTTCACTAATGTCAATAATGTAAATAAGTGGAAATGTACAAAACAAAATTCTATCCACCTTAAGATTTTAACCATGCAAATAGTTTATGTGTGTGTAAGTAAATACTGGATTGGAATATGTGCAAACAAAACAAATGTATAGGTGATGGGACTGTAGGTGGATGTCCTTTATATTTGTTAATTTTCACTTAAAATATCTCTGCTCTTTTTTTGTTGTTTGTGTAACAGAAAAGAAAAAGATAAAAGAAATATTAAGGGCAGCTCAGAATGGTAGCAGACATGAGGAGAAAAAGGAAGAGGGATATTAGGTATGTTCTGGAAACTTCTATTTCTGTCCTGACCTCTGTATTTGCTTGTCAACCATGCTTAAACAATAATTTGTTAAAAAGCAGGCAGTATTAGTTGCACATAGGTAAACTCTTTGTGCCTGAAATTTCCCACTTCACACTGTGCTTTCTCCCCGTCGCCCCGTCATTTATAAAAATACGTCCCACCTCATGAAGTATAGTGGTATCAAAAGTTTCCCAACTTTGTTAGTTTGGCTTCTGAATATATTATAGAAGGCTTTTTTTTTTTTTTTTTTTGCTTTTTCTGGGTGGTGGGGTAGGAAGGGTAACTTATTGTCCGTAATTACGTTTTCCTTTGCTTTCTATCAACACTGTTTTCATTCTATAAATCCACATCAACTACCCGTAAAGTGAGCAGAAAACCGAACGTTGTTATTTAATGTGTTTATCTGAAGGCTTCCAAGATAACTTGGGAAGGTTACTTTCTTATAAACAAATTTAGAGGAGAATATTAGCACAAAGGAATGGAAGGCCTTTTTATCATAAATGCAGAAATTCTTAAAAATCTACCCATCTTTGCAGCATAGTGCCCAGCCCCGTTACTAAACATGTGATGCATGTTTGTAGAAAGATTGCATTTTTCCTCTACTCCTTGGACTGCATCTAGGTCTTCTTAGTTGGGGAATATATCCACAAAAATGTGGTTATTGATCTTCCTTAGTAGTGGGCAAATTAAAATAATACCACCATGATCTAGATATGTCAAGAAGAATCTTTGACACTGAGGACAGTCAGCCCCAGGATGCGGATGTAGGGGACTTGAGTTTCACTTTCTCATTGAAAATGGCCCACTGAGCAAAAAGCAGGATGGTCCTTTGCCAGCACTGTAGTGAAGGATCAGTAGACTGTCTAGCGCTTTCTTGCATCCTGTTGCCTCACTGATTTCTGGATTGCCAGATGCTTCTGTTTTTTGAAAATGGTTAAAAAAATACCTTAGTGATTCTGTTGTTTCAGAAACCTTACATATGGCACAAAATATCCTGAAAAGTTTTTGAGAAAACACTTGCTTTTTCTTTGCTCAATTTAATCATCATTGCTGCTTAACTTCATTCAAACTTATTGTTTTCTTTTCATGGATATTTTGATGGTTAAAATTCTAAGGTTATATAAAAGTGAGTAAGCAAGTTATGAAGATTTAATTGCTCATAGTTTTTTGTGTCTTTTTTTAAAAACTAAGTCTTAAAAACATATGCCGGCTAAGAAAGGTTGAGAATTTAACCTTGAAATTGAGAATTCATAACAATTGAGATAAAAATGATCTTTTTTTGAAGCTGGGAGATATCCTTGATTTATCACCATTGAATCAGAGAGCAGATTTTTCACACACTGAGTCATAACTAGAGGCTTTTTTTTTTTTTTCCCTTGGATAAACCACCTTAACCTGCCCTTGAAAACCTCTGGTTCATGTACAGAATGAGTCTGAGTCTGTCTCTATTTAGCCTGTGAAATTTACCAAGACCATAGCCTGGGGCTGAGGAGGCTGTGAGCCATACCACCACCTCAGATTTTTGATGACACTACAGGCCACTTGATATTTATTATGTTAGCAGATGTCATCAGATATATGTGTGCACAGGTGCAGCGTGCAGTTAGTGAAAGAAGGAACACTGCATGTGTATATTTATTTTTGTACCCATACTCTCAATGGTTAGAAAGTGACCTGGTGTGCCTGTCCTGGGCAGTGTGGAGTTTTGACCCCATTGCAAGGGCTTATCTGGTAATCTCTTGAAGTCTTTTCCACAAATGTAATTCTGTGTGATGAGCAACTACGTCTCGTGGCAAAGACACTGTTTATTTCCCCAGTCAATGTCTAAAGAAGAGGCATAACGGATTATAGCTAAAGACGGCTGTAACCAATAAAAATAGTCACCAGAGGTTGTTATTTATACTTGGGTATCCCTCTTACACAACAATATTCTAGATATCCATTCTCCTCTCCTCAATAAAACTTGTATGGAGACAGCTCTCAGCTATGGAATGCCAACAAAATGCCAGAAGTTGGCACTTTATACAATAAATGTCCTAATTTAAGCCTCTCTAAATATTTTTAAAATAATTAAGAAATAATTGAAACTATTTCCCAGGGGTAATATTTAATACGAATGTTTACACAGGTTTATATCTTACATAGTTTTAATTCTAAAACGTAATCATTCAATTGTTTTAAAAGATGGTATTGTGTTTTATTTAGTATTGAGTTCTAAATATTCCATGTTTATTACATACACTAAGTTTGCACAAATGCTAGTACAATAATGGACTAAATAAAATAATCTAATAAATTAGTGTGTACCCTTTAATCATAAAAATAATAGAAATAAAAACACACCTCCTATATTTTTGAGAAATAGAGAAATAAGACAAAATAAAAACCTTTGGGGTAATGACTGAAAATTACTGGTTGAGATGGGGTAGAGGAATTACTTAATTATTACATAAAGCATTGTAATACTGCATGCCTTTTAGAAATATATTGTGATTATTCTCAAAGATAAACACACGCAGATGTTGCTTGTACACTAAAAAATTCTTAATTTGAAAAAAAAACAGAGAAACTGCTTTACCAGTTAATTGGCTTTAGGAAAAAACCAAAAAATCTAAAGTTGCAGTGTAGTGGAGAATCTTCTAGTTCTAAGGAATGAATTGTGCCTGTAACTAAAGGCAGAAAAAAATTAGCTTTTCTACTGGAATCACTTCAGTTAGATGTCTCAGAAGGCCAAAATGCCTAAGTAACGTTAGATACTCCTTATTTTTTAAAACGAATAATTATTTATAATTTATAAAACGTTGAATATAAAAAGATACTGAAATTTAAGTACATTAAGAAAGGCTTCTAACCAAGATAACTTTAATTTTAAAAGAAGCATCTATTTTAAAACACTCCTGAATTGAATTTCTACATATTTATTTATGTCAAAAAATGTGAAAACTGGAAAATCAACCAGTGTTGTAGACTAGAAGACCATGATCATTAGCCAATTAAAAGATTTAGGAGCAACAACCCACTGAGGTGACTACAGATTAGTGAGACCGATTTCTATAGGACGTGTTGAAAATTAATCTCCTTATTTTATAAAATTTGGATATCATTTAATTATAATCTGTGTACGTATTTGACGGAAGAGTGATCGGTATACATACGAGTAAGTACTCTTGTAAGCTTCACATGTCAAAAGAAACAAATGACACTCAAATAAAAAAAGATAATCTATGAAACGCTGAACATAACATACAATGGTACATTCTATTACTAAATAATATACTTAGGAAGAAATTCTTTGACAGGTGACACTAAATCTAGATTCATTCAAGTCATCACCAGAAGCACAGGAAATCCTTCCCTTTCCCCTTTCCTGTTCCTTTTCCCATTTCGTGTCTTAGGATATTTCCTAAAGAAAACTGGATTCTCTCTGTAATGTCATTTCTCCTTTGCATGAAATAGATGTTGGGAAGGATTGGTAACTCTGCAATGGACTTCAAATAATTACGAGAAGAAGCTTTCTGAGGCACACTTGTAAAAGTCTTAGAATTTGATAACATTGCTCACTTAAACACTCCCTCCACCACCCTAAATAATATATTTTAGTTTAGCCACATTGAATTTTCATATTTTATATTTGATTCGTTAGTGCTAAATGTGATTTACTGAACCATGAAACTACTATTAGGAAATCCTAGAATGGAAACAGATCTGTTTGTTACCCACTTGAATTGACTGCCTGGGTATACTGAATTAGAGCTATACTAGCTGAGTGGTTAAAATTACCTAACTTGGAACAAGATAGATGTTAAAAATTAATTTTCCTTGGGAAGTTATAGCTAAATGTGGAGATACATACATACGTGTGTGTGTGTGTGTGTGTCCCCATCCTTCATCTCCCTCCCAAAGCTATATAGATATACACTTGTTACTTTTTTTCTGAAGGGAAATTGGGAACTGGTAATAACCCATTTTAAAGTTCGGCATTTTCTAAAGCTCACTTGGGTCAATCCAATTCTCAGTTTTGCACTTATCGTTGAAATGAGATATGTATACTATTCACAAACATCTACATAATATGTACATATTATATGTATGTAATATATGCATGTATACATGTGTGTGTGCCCACGCCGGTACAGGAGAAAAAAAACTTTATTTTTGGATAATGAGGCCAAAATGTCTTCTTTGTTTTATAATGCGTGTTGTAGGAACAAAGAACCTGAACAATGTTGTTTAAGTTCTCTTGGACTTTGAGGGTAAATATAATTGGGATTAAAATACTGACATGCTCACATTTAGTAGAAAGATAAGAACAATTCATTGGGAGCTATTCCGGTCCCACTGGTAATCACATAATTGAACAGGGTTTTTAGAGGATATTTGAAGCTATTGTTGCCTGTTGTGCAATTACATAATTAGTCAGGATCTCTGTAATAAAATCTTTTCTAAACACATGTGGGTTAGTACTAAGTAAATTTAGGGCGAATGCTATATTTTTACATTTAATACTTCAGTTTTAAATCAGAGCTATATAACAACTTGGTTTAAACGTTAAACATTATGTTACCACACTACAGATGCTTAAAATGCAAATGACTGGATTACTTGCAAACTAAGCAAAAAACCTACATATATTTAAGCTTAAAAAATATTAATCAAAACCGCTTTATGAACATGAGCCCGCTACCACATCTCATCTAGAGTGTTTACTTCTTGGGGACCCAGGGGTTGCATATTTCTTTGGGGCTGATTATTTCTTCCACCTACCCCTGAATTATTGACATTCACATGCATGCCTATAAATGATAACGCTACGCAGTGAGGTACATTTCAGAACTCCTTTTACACCCAAACAAACGTGGCCTGGCGAAGGGGACCGAAAACGTGGCGGCTAGTAGGGAAGAGCACCAATCCCGTGCTCGTTATCATCATTTGGTAATGAGTCTCCCGCGGCTGCTCCGCCCGGCTCAGCTCTCGCGCACGCCCGCGGGGAGGCCCCCGAGCGCGGTAGCACAAAGGCGCGCGGAGCCCGGCAGCCCCGCAGGCAGGCGGCGCCGCACTCCCTCGCCGCGCTCCGGCCCCGCCCGGGCGGCACAAAGAGCTGAGCCGCCACTCGCGAGGGGCCCCCGCGCCGGGCAGCCCGCCACACCCACTCGGGCCCGCTCCCGCCTCCACCGCCTCGGGCGCCCTGATGAATATGCATCGCCGCGCTCCCGCCCCCGGCTCCTCCTTTCGGTTTCCTTCCCGCCGCCAGGCGGAAGCGAAGAGCCGCGCTTCCCGCGCGCCTGGCCGGTCGGGGCGGGGCGGGGCGGGGCGGGGCCGGGCAGGCGGTGGGCCGGAGAAAGAGAAAGCCGGGGAGGCGGCGGTGCCGGCGGCGGAGCGCGGGCGGGGCGCGGAAAGGGTGCGCGGGTGGCCGCGGTCCGGGGTAGCCTCGCCACCGGCCCGGCCGATCCCAGAGCGGGGAAGGGGCGAACGCGCGACCCTGCCGCCGCACCGGCTGCATCTGCCTAGCCCGCTCGGAGCCCGGACGCGGGCGGGGAGGCAGCCCGCAGCCCCAGAGCAGCCCTGCTAAAACAATAAAACCCAGCAAACACACGCGCGCGCTCGCGCGCGTACACACACACACACACACACACACACAAACACACACACACAGCACTCTGGACGGCTTTCAAGTCTACCTCGAGAAACAGTCTTCTGCAAGTGAGAGGAAGCAAAACTGGATACCCAGACAGGCTGAGGGGCTGCCTGCTTTTAGACTTGACTTTTGCCGCCTTTTCTTCTTTGGGCCAAGAACTGTGGCATTGCAGAAATAAAACAAAAGTAAGAGACTAACTCCTGGATTGCGCTTTAAAATAAAAACTATTAATAAATACAATAAGTGACACCAAAACAACCCTTGAGAAAGTCCACAAATCTGTACCTCAGATACGTGAAGTCAGCGGCCCAGGGTTCTGTTTACAGACTCAACATCTCTTTTATTTAACGTAATAGAATGCGGTGGTATGTGGCTTTGAAATGACTGGCTTTATTTGCTTGTCTTGTTTGTCCCTTGCATCCCCTTCTATCCCCAGACACAGATTTTTTACTGTTTGTACATTGTAAAGAGACTTTACCTAAATGTCATTTCTTCTTTACAAGTTGGGCCATAGTGTTGGATTTTCAGCCTTAATGCTTTTTTTTTTTTTTTAAGCTTTGGCAACTTTAGTGTATATGTCACACTTTTATAGAGACATTGTGAGTCCAAAACAGTGTGAAATGTAGCATTTTTCCTGCTTCAACTCCCTACTCCCCCCCCTTCTCCCCCATGATGGAAAAAATTACTGTACAAATGATACTTTAGTTGTACCTTGTAGCCCATTCTCTCTTTTTGGAGCATTTTTCTTCTCTTTAAGGTGAATATGCACAGATTTGTTACATATGCTCACTTAAAAGTGTCTTTATTTAGCTCTGGTGTACTGGAGTTTTTAAAGTCAATCTTCATTTTAAAGTTTAGTTACCCCTAGCCCCTTGTTCCTGAAGTGGCAGGATAGAATTGTTAGCCCTCCTCCCACTCTCCCCCTCCCTTAAAAAAAAAAAAAAAAAGATTATGATGGATTTCTTCCTGCTCCTGTTAATAATTTTTTTTCCTGCCCTGCTGTTTTTGCTCTAGGATTTTTTCCCTTCTGCCTAACTGTGTGTGTGTGTCTGTCTCCCTTTTTCCTTGTCCTCTCTTCGCCAGTATGTCTGGAACACATTTTAATGCACAATATCCCATCCATTAAGTTGTGGTTGAATGCGGAGTGTGTGAGGACTTGGCAGCTTTCAGGTTGAAGGGGGCGGGGAAGCCAGTTTCGACTTTGACACAAAATGCCGAAGTGGCGTGATTGGAATTATTATTAGTGCTGTGAACATGGCCTTCTTCTCCTGGAGTTAGTAGAACTGCCATTGAACTTGAGATGGGACAGACAAGATCTCCAACCCGCTCCCCCCAACCAAGTACAGTAGCTGGCAGGGAAAAGGCGCCAAAATACACAAGATTAACTCTAACTTTCTTTGACAGGATCCTATAACACCATCCTTTGTAATTTTAACTTTCCAACGGGCGGGAAAAAGTTAACTTGGGAACCCATACTTAAACAGATATTTAAATCAGCCCTAAAATGGAATAAATCCAGAAAGTCATACACACATGCTTATGTGGTTAGAAAAGAATGCAAATGTAAATAAGCAGGATGAATGTGTGTATCTGACTGGGGAGTTCAAGATTTAATCAAAATGAGAATTAGTGTGACTTTTGAGTATATTTACTGTATGGGGGAGAGCATTGTGAGGCGAAGAAGTTGACCTTTAGGCAGCCTAAGTAAAAACTGCAAAGAGTTGTGAAACACAAAACGTTGTGGTTTCCAGTTTTACATCTGAGGTTTGATGTTTTCACTTAATGGTATGAGAGATGCAGAAAGCTCCAGTGCTGAAAAGTCCCTATTAAATCATATGTGGGCAAAGGTCAATCACTCCAACTCACTGATACACTATACTGCAGATTCCTGCCTAACTGATGGGGAGCACAGGAAAAAGTGCTTGGGCAATAAAAGTATTAGAAGGGTAATTATCGTCCGTGGTTGGGACTGCATTCTTGTGCACTGGCAAAAGGTTTTTACTAGCCCTGATGAATTTTAAAGCTGAGTATTGTTGAAAGCTGTTTTAATAGGAAATTGATTAGCTGAGTGTTTCATACAATAAATGGTGACAGTTTCATTGTTTGATGTCCAAAATAAATTCCTTTTATTCTTTAGTAGACAGAGGCATCCATTTAATTTTAAGATGGTCAGACTGAGCAGCAGTATAATTATTGGTGAATGTAATGTCACGAACATCTGTAACTTTGCTTTCAGAGTTTGTGACGTCACACAATTTGACAATATTATTGCTTTGGAATTTATTAACTTACTGTGTATTGTGAAATTTTTTCAGATATATTTCAGAGATAAAGTTTACTTAAATATCAATATATATTTTGTATAGGCCCAACTGTCTTCTATCTTTGTAATTATGCAATTGTTGGCTAAATTTTATTTTGAAAGTTAAAATGCACAGTCCTGTTGTTATGCATTGTTTTGGTTTTGAAACAGAAAGGCAGTTTTCAAGGAAAGAATTAGAGAAAGGGGTGCAGAAAGTTTGAGTTGGTTTGCAACGCACTTTCTACACTTAATGCAGAATGTAAAGACGACTTAGCCATTCTGGATGAAGCTTTCTAAACAGATCTTTAAAACTCATCTGTTTTCATGTCACAGAGGCACATGTAGATGGGTAACAGAAGCCAATTTACATGTAGAAATAAAATGATAGTATAGTTTTACTTTAAAGGTCAGCTATCTTGAAAAAGGACAATAGCTACAACTCTCAAGACTGTATGTGACTCAAAAGAACTCAAAAGAAGACTGTACGTGAAAGTGCCTATAACTTTTCAAGTATTGTGAGTGAAGCAAGGCAATTATTACCATGATTTTCAAAGTTTAAAATAAATCATGCAAAAATTACAGGGCAACTGCTGACATTGTAATCCCGGAAAGCAAATGTCTTCAGAAGTTGGGAATCTCTGTTGATGAACTAGCCTCATTTCTGTACAGAAGTGGAAACCAGCTAATCTTAATGCTGGCCAGTCTGTGTTCAGATTCAGTGGTGGCTTGTTAATGTGCCCGAAATGTAGGCACACTTAGTGGGATGGTATTTTTTTTAAACAGTCGAGTACAGGCATTTCAGCAGCGACATTATTAACAGCGTCATTTTTCTCATTTAGTTTTGTCCTCAGGGGACACCAAACAGCTCCCAGAGGATGGGAAGAAAGTCCACGGTTATTTATTCATTTCAGTGAAAGGCAAAGTGCTGGCAGTGGGGCTTGGGGAAGCTAACCGGTTGTGAATTTTCTAGTACGGAAAAATCACTACCCTAATTTGACAGTAGTAGTTTAAGGGCTGAGAGAGCTGGGCATGATTTTGCAATTCCCATCAAGTGCAGACAATTTCAGTACTTGTTGGTTGTTTATATATGCATTGTTGAGTGGATTTTTGATGTTCTTGCTTGTGGATATAAAATTGTGTTTTACAGGCTACACGTGTATGATTTTTATGGTTCATTTGGAAGAAGAAAAGGTCCCTGGGCATGGTGTAGTGGATACTTGCAGTCTTGCAGGCCTGTTTCCTGGGGGTCAGGAGGTCATCTGTCTCTTTTGTATTTAGTTTTAAAATATTGATACTGGCCATGCAGCCAGGGTGTGTGGAATTGTTGAGCCTCCCCTCTAATCACATGCAAGCGCTAAAAAAAAAAAAAAAGTCATCCGCGTGTATTGAAAATGACAGCTTTGTTAAGCTCCAAGAACCTTTCCTTAAACTGCTCAGGATTCACAACCTGTCACTGAATTTCTTTAGAAGGGAGAAGGTTAAAAGAAAATAAATATTAGAAGACCCTTGAGATGTTAAGCTCCTCTCTGGAGGTCAATGAAAGGCTCCAATTGGGTAATACTGCTTACTTTTTCAAATATACAATTGAGTTTTGAAAAATCCAGTCACCTGAAGCACAGACACTCCAGCACTTCTTGAAATTAATAAACTATCTGTCAGAAAAGAAACTTTTCTCTCTATAAGGTGGCAGGGAATAGGTGGTCTAGGGAGGAGGTCTTTAGGGATTCTGAAATATCAGATTTTCCTGTTGCTGCAGAAGCCTTTCACTTCTTTCTTCCAGCCAGATTTTGGGGTGAATGAAATTGACTTGCTTTAACTCTTTCAGTGAGTGAGAGAGAGAAGAAAAAAGGCAGTTTAGGAGAGGTAAGTACCAGTCTAAAAAGTGTTTGGCCCACTTTGATAGTATCAGAAGCTTTTCAGAGACACTTTAAAACCACTCTTAATTACCATGGCACAGAAATGCTGGGTAAAAGGGAAAGTGGCTAAAATACCCTATGTACTTTCTCACTTCCTTCTCTCTGCTCTTCTACCTGGAATTTAAAAGACTGGCATTTCTCAAACCACAGATAGTGAAGGGTCCTGCTGAGAGAAGACAGATGTTCCTTCCACACACCCCAATCCATCAGCTCCTCTTTCCAGAAGCCTCTCTTAGAGTTCATCCTGGGAAGACCTGCAGTGGCCTGGGCATTAGCTGTACAAGAAGTAGTATTCTGGGGGTGGCGGGGGTGGGGGGGTCAGCCATCCCGCCCATGGCTCCAAGGCCTGAGAGGACAGTCAAAGCCATATCAAATGAGCACCCCATAAGCTACTCCGGATGTCTCTGTTGCCCATTCTTTCCTCCCTTTTAGTTTCCCCCTCCTCACCATTACTCCTTTCTTATTTTCCTTTTCCTCAGAAACAGATCCAAACCGCCAACTACCAAGCATCCTCCATGCTCATCCAACTGTGCCCAACCATAAGTGCCCTACAAACAGGGAGCGATTTGAACCCCTCAGTGATAGGCCTGGGAGGCCCCAGACGTCTTCACTTCTCTGGGGTCTTACCTGGGTCTGTCGCTGCTTCTTCACCCCTGGCGCTGCTGCAGCTTTTGTGGCCTCTTCTGTGTAAGAGTTGTCAATTTTTCATTTTTCTTTTTTAAGCTTGTGAGAAACTTTAGGATGCGACCTAGTTTGGGTGGCAAAAGGAAACCGTTTCTGTTGGTAAGGGAAACTAATAAGGGAGGAGGGGTAGCGTTGTCTGCAGACACTTGCCCAGGGCTCAGCACTGGGCCTCTTTTGCTAGGGGACAGCGGCTCGTTCTAGATCTCTGGCTGAACGAAGCGCTCTCTGGGTGCCAGGATTTCACTGGGGGTGGTGTGGTGAGGAGGGAGGGAAGTAGAGAGGGAGGGAGAGAAAGAGAGAGATGGGCGCTTGATTTTTAAAGAGACCTCGAAATAATGGCTTCTGTACGAGTTCAGGCATTCAAAGAGGTGTGTTCAAGGACAGGAGTGCATTCGTGCCAAGGGGAATGTCTTTTATGGTAAATTAACTCCGGTTAAATTGAATATTTGTTCAAAGGGAAACTCCAGTAGTTAAAGCTGGTATTATCAGTAGCGCTTCCCCGCCCCCCTCCCCTCAGACTCTGGTATGAGGGTGAGAAAAGGGATGCAGCATAATGTGCAATACAAAGTGATGCTTTGGGTTTGTTGTGTTTTTTTTTTTTTTTTAAATCTAGCATGAGATCGCCTAAAATTTTCTGAGAGAGAAATGAGTATTTATAACGTGGACTGTCACCTCATTTCTTTCATCTATAAAGACGATCAAGTTTATCCTGGCTTTTCAAAAAAGAAGAAATGACCCACACAAAGGAAATTAAGGTTGTCAGAGACCTGACTGGAGGATTTGCCTCCGGGGGGAGCAGGGAGGCCGCTCCCGGTGGTGTGTGCCCTAAAGGGTTAACTCGGGAGAGTTCTCTAAATTTTCCCGACTTTACCTGTCTTCCCAGAACCAACGCTCCCCCCACCTCCACCCCTGGCCTTCTCAACTCCCCCTCTTTCGCCAGTGCTTTTTTTCTTTGGGCTCTTGGTTTACGGGGCCTGCAGCTGGTGGACTTGGCAGGCTCGCCTCATTAAGAGTGCTCTTTGAAAACGGACTGTGTTTGAGCATTTCCCTAATGAGGACAGGACGGGGTTAAAAAGTGACCATTTCATGGTTGACTTGAACCTGCCTACTTTTCTTGATGTGTCGTTGTGAAATGCTTGATGTGGATAACTCCCACTTGCTGAAGGAAAAAGTCACTGGTTCCTTCGGGTCCTCGGGGTGGGGTGATAAAGGGGTGGGGGGAGGTGGGCAGGAGCCGGAGAGACAGAGAGAGGAGAAAGTTGAGGGGAAAAATCGAGAGGGGGGAAGCGAGGAAAAGAGGAAAGGGAAATCAGAGCACAGCTGGAGGTGGGGGCGGCCCCGCCCCGGGGCTGGGGCCGTCAAGTCCTCTCCGCGGCCCCCGGCTAGGTAGACGCGGAGCCCCTGGCACTCACTTTTCCTCTCTCCATTGTCTGCACAGCCTTTGCTTCCACCTCTTCCCCACCCACCCCTGGCCGAAAACCGGAATTTGGGGGGCGGGGTGTGTATGTGAGAGTGTGTGTCTGTGTGTGCCAGTGCCCGTGCGCGCGCGCGCGCGCAGAAAGGGTGCAAGGCAAACCGCCGGCCTCCAAATATCCGAAATCAAGTTCATTCACTCGGGGCCCGCGGCTGGCGGCGGGGTGGGGGCGGGGCTTCGCGCGGGAGCTTGGCGGGCGCGGCCGCCTTTGCAGGGCTGGAGCGGCACACGCACCCCGCTCGCGTGCGCGCCCACCCGCCCGCCCGCCCCGCAGCCCCGGGCGCGCCGCGGCCCCACCCTGCTTGCACCCAGGCGGGGCGGGAGCCGTTTTCCGCCGGCGCCCCGGGCCCCGGGGGGGGGTAGGGATTGGGGGAGAGCCAGAGGGGCTGCAGGAGGAAAAGAGCGGAGCAAGCCGCGGTAGGAGGAGGAATAGGAGGAGGAGGCGCCGGAGGCGGTGGCGGCGGCGGCAGCTCGGCCCGGTCCTCCCGCTCCGAGCGAGGCCACGTGCACCGGGCACCGCCACGGAGGGCGGCAAACCGCGGCGAGGCGCGCCGCTTCTGCGGAGCTGCCCCGGGACGCGGGCCTGCGCAAGGGAGACCCCGGAGGGCCCCGCCCCCATCCGCGCCGGCGCGCCCCAACTACTTGAGACCAAGTTCGCTCAGGCCCCCGCCTCCCCCTCCTCCCTTCAGCCGGCGGGCATTGCGGACCGCGCCCGCCCGGGGTGCGAGAGTCGGCGCCCCAGCCTGGGCCCCGGGGCGGCCTGGGTGTGAGGGAATTTTCCATTCGTTCCTTTCTCCGGCCCAGTCCGGCTCAGTGCTTCTCCCACTCGGAGGTTCCCGCGGTTTAAAGAGTCCGCAGCGAGCACCGAAATACCTCTTCCAGGGCGGGTTTTCGAGGGGTGTGTACGTGGGGGGGGGGGATGCGGGATTTGCCCAAAGGGCGGAAAGAAGATCTATTTAAAATAATAAAAAAAAGTCGTGGTGCTGTTGCAGTGGTATGAGAGCTTTAACAAATGAGAGAGAGAGAGAGAGAGAGAGAAGCAAGAGGAGGAGGAGGAGAAAGGTGGGGGGCGGGGGGTGTGGAGAGGCTGGTGCAAAAGGAATGCGCGTTTGCAGGAGGAGGAGTAAAGCGATGATTGTGTAATTAAATAATAAAACAATCCTTAAGTCTGATTTGGAGAGAGCTCGACCGGGGTCCAGAGGGTGGAACCGGTGAATTTTTCAACTTCCAAGTTTTGCAACGAAAGAAAGCGAGAGAGGGAGGGGAAAAAAAGAGCCCAGAGCAGAAAAGAGAGGAGTTTGGAGCCGAGCGGGAGAGCGGGATTTATCGTTTGGGATTTTTCAGGAGCGCGTTCCGATCCCTCTGGGCGGCGGCGGCAGCAGCAGCAGCCTCCTCGCTCGGCCGGGTCAGACGCGGGGCGAGGCGCGCGGGAGGGCAGCCGGGCGTGGAGGAGTCTGCGCGGGCAGCGGCGGCTGCAGCCGGGGACCGCGCACCGCGAGCCTCTTCCGCCCGGGAGACCTGCGCTCGCGCCCCCTCCCTCACCCCGGCCTCTCCCGGCTCCCCCACCCCACCCCGCCCCCACCCCGGCCCTCTCCCGCGCGCGCCCCTCCACCCGCGCGCACTCGCTCACGCTCCCCCTCGCGCACACACATGGTCGGCTCGCGGCAAAGTTTCGCCTGCGGTCGCCACTCCGGGATCCTGCCGCAGTGCTCGGGGCTGTAACCTTGAACTTTCCCAGCGCGGTGACACATTCTCCTCGCTCTCCCTCCCGCCCTCTCTCCTGCGCCCCCCTCCCCGCCTTTTTTAAAAAAGCATTTCACCACCAACCACCACCCCAATCCAACCCACACCGAATCTTCGCGCACCCCCTAGCCCCCAACAAAAACAACAACTGCAAAACAGAAAACAAATCCCCAAACCCAGGCGAAAAGCAGCCAACACCGGCGGCGGCGGCGGCCTCGGCGAGCACGGCCAGCGCGGTCGGACTGCAGGAGGGTTAAAAGTGTAGATTGGATTTCACCCCGGGAAATCTAGCACGCCGAGTGAACTTGAATCTTTGGCTATTTAAGGAGGACTGGGTTTGTTGTGAAGTTGCGGTGATCCAGCGCAGAGCCCCGTCCTGATTGATCGCATCGCGGGGCTCAGATGACTGTAAAATGAATAGATGAAATTCTTGCTTCTCGAAGATTTTCTTGGGCATCTCCGGGAAAGTGCGTTTTAAGGCGAAGTCATGATGTATTCTCCCATCTGTCTCACTCAGGTACATGCCTCGGTCACTTTCTCGAGCTTTCTCTCTAGCCCGAAATGCCTTTGTTTTGTTTTGCTGCTCTCGTCTGCGGACAATTAATGGCTTTAGTTAACCTCCGCACACCCCGGTCCCCCTCAGAAGAAGTGGCCCGGAGTTGCGGCGGGGTTTGCAGGGCGGCGCGGGAGCCGGCGCGCGGCCCCTAGCCCACGGCCACCGCGAGCGCCGAGCCCAGCGCCCTGGGCACGGAGAGCGGGCGCCCGCGCCCTGCCAGGGCGGCTGGGCCGGGCGAGGCCGCAGGGGATGGGCAGGGCCCGGGCCCGCAAGCGCTAGCCCGCGCGCGGCCCCACTAGTGCCCGCTGTACCCCTGCCCAGGGTGCCCGCCGCCTCGCTTGCGCGCCGAGGCGGACTCCGGCTTTAGAGGAGCTTTAGGGGAGGACAGAGCCCTTATAAACAACCGGTGAACTTAGGCGAGGGGACTCCAGTAGGAGTCCTTGTGGGCGCCTCTGGACTCCGCTGCAGGCAGTGGGCGGGAGACGAAGCGACTCGGAGGTTGTGGTCCGGGGACCCATTCCTTTGCTTAATTTGGGGATCTGAAACTCAGGTCCATCGCGATCCGCACTTTGAGGCGTCCAGTGACCACGCCACAAAGGCGGTCTGTACGTGGACTCGAGTTAGTTGGTCGTGGTGAAAGTTAAGGACTTTTAAAACATGTTCATTTTGTGGAGACCTGTTCATTTGACGATATTTGGGCGTAGGACAGAAAGAAATGCTGGAAAGTAAGGTCATTTAAAATTTTTTCACTCTGAAAATTGTCCTAAGACTTTAGGAACAGTGTTGTGAAATAAAATAGTGGCTTTATACTTTTGCAGGAACACAACTTATATATTTTAAACCAGTCGGTCAAATGGAAAAGTGACGAGACCAAACAGACTTACCTGGGGGCATCTTTCATCGCTGCCCAGCTAACTAACCAACTGACGAGCTGACTAAATATCTTAGCCCAGAGTTGTTACTTGAAGCAGTATTTTAAACCTCTAAAGGTATGGGGCAGTTGACTTCAGCTTTTAGGAGGATATGTCACGATTAGTAATTGAGAACCATTTTCTTTGACGTTGGCTTAAAAACTAAACAGTTGAAGAAGTGTCGCCTAGTCTAAGGTGTGTTACAATTTTTTAAAAATCCAGTATCATGATGATGCATTTTTTCTGATGAACAAATGATTAAGGTTTCAATTGTGTGACAATTAGAAGCCATTGTGATTCAAAAGGACTGAGGCATTCATAAATTGTGAATGAAGATGAAAACAATGATAAGGCTTATTCAGTGATTGGATACAGTCCTGTAGCTTTTTGGCTGACACATTTTTTATTGTTTATATTTTGTTTGGCATCGGAGTATGATTAACTTAGATATGGCTATTTTCAGCAAGTAAACGTGCACTTTAATTTAACAAAACTGGAAAAATGAATTGCTGAGCTATTTGTATTTTTAAGGCTGTGAATAATGGCCAATAAATATGATGATGAAACTGTTTCAGGTATAACGAATTGCCTTCAGCTGCAAAAGTTACCTTTCATATTACCCATCAGCAGGATTTTTTTCCCTCTTTCTGGTAAACCACATCCATTTGACATTATTTTTACGTTATTGAAGCATAGTTCAAATAAAACAAATTAAGGTAAGGTTTTCACTTGCAAAGTGCTGTACCACTTACTCTCATGTAAAGGATTGCTTTTCTATATTAGTTCATATTTCCAGCATCGGCTTTTCAGAAACATTGCTAGCGATTACATTGCATTTTCGGTTTCCTCTAAATATGTATTGAAAAGTCACTAGCTTTATCTAAATTTGTGTAAGTTAAAAATAATATTGTAGCATCGTGACATATGGAATATTACGAGCATGTACAGCATAGTCATTCAGCTATCACATTAGTATTCAAGGGTGCATGCTTACCAACACTAATTCATGATGACTGATATTCTCTACTGTTTTAATAATGTAAATCTAAGTTGACATATTGAAACTGTTTTGGGGATTTAAGGTCTAGACTAGAGAAGAAATTTTAGCTTTAGAATTCTCACTTTAATATCTGTGTGACTTTATAGGTAGTGTAAGGTGTTGCAAAAGTAACATTAACGGTGTTACTTTGATATCAGACCAGTAGTTTAGTTTTGTCAGCAAAACATTTTTTAGGGTATGTAAATACAAGATAGAGAAACATTCTTAATTGATTGGAAACTTTACTAAGTGTTTCAGTTATCACAAAAGGATATCTAGGTTTTAGAAAGAATTTGCAGAAGGAGCTACAGTTAAAGTTGATATTTATCAAAGTGTTACTCAAAAGTATCAGTACCTGGATATAAATCTGTATTTATGTATCAGTATAAATCAGATGTTTAAAGAAAATTAAGAACCATCATGATATGATTTTGTATTTGCTTTTTCTAAAAATAATGTAAATCCTTAATAGTATAACTTTCACTTGGAATGATTGCATTGAATTTTTTTCTTCTTTCGCTGTTTCTCAAGTTCTTAAGGTACATTTAAAAAAATGGTTTACTGTTATATAGCAGTGGTCCAAGAACATCTAGTATTTATTCTTCTGCCTCTATATTGGTCTAATTTTCCATCCCTTTCATGGAGACCGCTGTTTCTGTGAAGAAAAAGAAATATTTCCAGTAGAATTAGGACTGTTTACTTTTATATTTGAAATTTGTAACTAGGCTATTTATTTTATCAATTTAGTTCAACTAAAGGAAGTTTAAAAAGAGAAAAAATTGGCATTACTGAATGCCAATGTGTTTTAATAAAAATTCTGAGAGAGCAAGGTGGCATATTACCTTAGCATACAGCCATTAGATCTTAGATCATTTACATGCTTTGCTTTCTTAAAAAATAATTTTCATAGTTGTTTAAAGTATTATTGTGATAATCTATTAATTAGGACATCTGAATACCTTAATCACGTTTTTTTTGATGAAGACAAATTACTATGCTCCACATTCATATCATTCAAAATCACTAAAAATATATTGTAACAGCATTAGAAAACAGTCATACTTGAGAGATGATATTTTAGTCATGGTAACACAGAAATATATGTGACTTGCTGAAAATCTCTACTTATCACTTTTTTGAGGATATGTCTCCATGGCAGAAGTAAGTGTTTTGCTTGAAAGGAATTCACATAATAGTAAAGCCCTGAAAGATATTTATAAGGCAACTGTGGACTGAGAAAGTTTGCTACTTCTATTTATCAATAGGAAAAAAGTATGTTTTAAAACATTACTTGGCAGCATTGGCAACAAACTCAAGGCAACCTTAAAAAACATTGTTTTGTGTGCATTTGCTAAGAAATTCCAAATTCAGCCCTCACATTTGCATTTTGATTGTTTAACTAAGTTATTAAAATTTTGAGATCTGTTACATGATAGATGATTGGAAGCTCAAACAAATTTAATCAAAGTATGTTTGATGTCTTTATAGGAAAATGAAATGTTACTGAACATAGTACTTAAGGATAAAAGTACTTAGAAGTTAACACATTGCTTAATATCTGTTAAAATAATATCGTATTTTTAAAAGTATGGCAAGGGTAAAGTGAGTGAGGCAAAGCTCCTCCCGCCCCCATGTACTCTTTACATCTCAAGTTTTTAGTTCATGAGTATATATGTATGTTTTTTGATCATATCAATAAATCATAGTTAAAGTCAGAATATAGGAAGTGAGTTCCCAAAGCATGTTTGAGTCCACATCTCCTTGAGCAGGGTTTCCTTTTGTATATATTTCTAAGGGGGATAAACAAAGTTTTTGTAGTTACAGTGAATGCTGAAAGCATGGCATCAGAAAGTATATGGAGATAGGGAGGTCTTATCATGGGCTGTGGTTGCTGTGAGCAGGGCTGCCTTCCCACACAAAGAACAGATTGTGGTTTAACTCTTTCCATGGCCTAGTTTAATGTGCTCGCATAGTAACTGAATTGTTCAAATCTCTGCTGGAAACTACTGATCGGTTTAATGATTTCCTCTATGGCATTTGGTTATGCCTCATGCTGTGATGTAATCATCTACATTCTGTATTGTTATAAAATTTTGATTTAGGTTTATTCTGCTCTAGAAACATTTTACAGCAATATGTTAAAACACTTGAAAACTGCATTATTGATTGGATGGGATGTACACCTCTTCCGGATCTGAACTGCAGACTGCGAACATGCTGCAGTCTTTAGCGTTGAAACTTTGAATCTGATCTTAAAAATGAGTTCATAACTCTATGGGAGTTTGGGGGTGTCTTCTTTGTTAGAGTGTCATTTGTGATACTTTCATCATTTTTACCTGATGGAATTCATCAGTCTGCTGATTAAACAGAATTTATTCCACATAGTTCAGGGTGACCAGCCCTAAGATGTCAGTGTTAACTTGGGATATAAACAGTTAGAGAAAGTTATTTTGTGGTTGAGGTGACAATACAGTGACCAGAAAAGTGGCCGCAGTGGAAGTTCTCATTTGTTTCAGATCTGGCCTTATTGCCCGCATACAGTGTGCACGACTGGATGTTAAGCTCTTTCTCGGAACAGTAAGAGGCCTGAGCTTAGGAGACAGGTTTTACCTATGGCAGGAAGTAATGAAATACTGACTGCTTTGGGAAGTAACTTGAAATAACTGGAGGTGCAAATTATCTGCCACTCGTCGCCGCCTCCCTCCCTTATAAAAGGCGTACATGAAACAGGCAGGAAAAACGCAGGAGCCTAAGGTAAACCACTTAATTCACAAGACGGGATCTCTCCACGTGCAGATTCACAAGTCCATGCATACGGGCACCCACAGCCCTGTCCAAGAATTCAGAGGCGTAGCAGATGAATTGTATTGATTCCACAAAAGCAGGGAGTGACCAGCGGTGCACTCCTGGTGTCACCCTGCCACTGCATGCAGAGACACAAAGAATGTAAAGTTGGTGCCAAGTTGCCATTTTTCATTGTTCACCTCAGATTGATTTTTAAGGGGTTTAGAATAATTGCCACACTCATGTGATCGGTTAACAAATTAACTGACTCTGTGGGGCTTCAGACTCTATAGGAAAGCTGCCGGAAGAACATCCGAGTCAATTTTGTTTCAACTTTAGAAACTTTTATTTAAAAATGCAAGAGCGTGTCTGTGGGTCTGTTAGAGAGTAGCAGCGCGCGCGTGCGCGCGCGCGCGTGTGTGTGTGTGTGTGTGTGTGTGTGTGTGTGTGTGTGTTGGGGGCCAGCGTTGCTGGTAGAGGGAGGGAATGCGCTGCTCAAAGTATGGAAACCTTCTGTTCAGGACACTGATACGACAAGCTGTGTCCTTTGCCCACTTTCCCTCACTGTATACCAGTTTCTCTAGTTACCACTCTTGGAATGGTGCTGTTTCAGTGTTGGAATGTTGGACGTTTGATAAGAAAATGGATCAAGTTTAATGGCGCATGCTCTTTGTGCCACCAGCAGCCTCTTGCTGAGAGCATGCTCCAAAAGCGGGAACTGTGTGGCATTACACTGAGCATCTATATGCTTTGTGTTTCTGTGCCACAGAGAAGAGAAATGAACTGTGGCATCGCTCCTGCCTTCTGAACAGCTCTGCTCCGATTAAAAAAAAAAAATCTCACTGTGTTCTTTGTAAAATGGTACTGCTTAGTGTTAGTTGGTCAATCAAATATTTAAATATTGAATTAGGTGCCAAGCATCTTGGTCGCTTACGTTTTAAAGAATGTAGGATACATGGTGGGAATGAGGGGGATGGGGCCAGAGTGGAAATACAAATATAAACCTTATTTTCTTTTTTAGGAGGGAGAATCAACCTGTGAGTTTTGGTGGAAAGGGGGCAGCTTGGCATACTTTATTTTCTTCTGGTCCTGCTATTTTGATCATTTTAAATAAGAAAAGAATGTTATTTTTGTGCATAACTCTTGGTACCGAATTGGGAAGGGGTTGTGGTCTGATGTTTTGGAGCCTTTAAAAAACTAAACTGACTGTGTATGTCTTCTTTTTCCTCCTCATCTTCCACAGGATGAATTTCACCCATTCATCGAGGCACTACTTCCACACGTCCGTGCAATTGCCTATACTTGGTTCAACCTGCAGGCTCGGAAACGCAAATACTTTAAAAAGCACGAGAAGCGAATGTCAAAGGATGAAGAAAGAGCAGTCAAAGATGAGCTTCTCAGCGAAAAGCCTGAAATCAAACAGAAGTGGGCATCCAGGCTCCTGGCCAAACTGCGCAAAGATATCCGCCAGGAGTACCGAGAGGACTTTGTGCTCACCGTGACTGGCAAGAAGCACCCGTGCTGTGTCTTATCCAATCCCGACCAGAAGGGTAAGATTAGGAGAATCGACTGCCTGCGACAGGCAGACAAAGTCTGGCGTCTGGATCTAGTCATGGTGATCCTGTTCAAAGGCATCCCCTTGGAAAGTACCGATGGAGAGCGGCTCATGAAATCCCCACATTGCACAAACCCAGCACTTTGTGTCCAGCCACATCATATCACAGTATCAGTTAAGGAGCTTGATTTGTTTTTGGCATACTACGTGCAGGAGCAAGGTAGGAGCAGATTGTTCTTTCTTCTAGCCCGGCACACACTGCCCGCAAACCCCACACAAGGAACGCCTGGCTTGGGTTAGATGGTCCTGGAGGCGCCTAGGTCTCGTTCACCTGCTCTGGGGAGAGTGGCATGCCCTCCTCCACTTGCTTGTCCACTGCCATGCGCAAGCTATGGAAATAGACATGGAGCTTTCCTACCTGGATAGGCATGGATATTTAAAGACCACAAAGAGATGTGTTTTCAAGTGTCTTTGAAATAATACACTTTTTCAAAGACACAGAATAGTCCGAAGTGTTTATTACACTTCATTTTTTGTCCTCGGCTACATTCTTTACATCTAGTCATCTTTTCCCAGTTTGAAAATGTAACTTGATTTATGAATAGTCAAACCGTTCTTTAACACTCTTTGTATTAACCTCCTAACTAACGAGGTAGATCAACTTTTTTCACGGATCTAGTGCTATTGCCTTGAAAAAATAGAATTAACATTTCCTATTACAGAATGCTTAAGATAGCCAGTATCAGAAAGTATACCTTACGTAGACCTAGATTTATTTAATTTAAATATTTCTATCAACACCTACTTTTGATTGTGTAATATTCGCTGTAGATTAAAGGGATCATAGTTCTTATCTAAATAATTTATGTTATAATATTTTCCCAGAGTGACTTGGGAACACTTAATATTGTTCGTTTACTTGAGTGTAAATTCATAAAACTTACCGAGGAGGGAAGTCGCAGCTCTCCTTACAGAACAAAAACAGAAAGTAGACTGGTTACACTGGATTAAAATAAATCTCAAAAAGAATGCAGAAACCGCATACCGTACCTATTTTAAAAAATCCTTGATAAAGAGAGTGGTGTAAGTGTTGCCTGAATGATTCAAAAATAGGTGATATATTTTGCTGAGTGTTTTCTGGGTTCATGAAACATGTTTATTATTTTTATTTTTCTTAATATATTTTCTTTAAGGAGGTTTAAAGAAATGCTTCAAATAAATGTATCGGTATATAGATGTCCTTGTGTTAGCACAGTCCATAGGAAAACATTTTAAAAAACAACCTACCAAAAGTGGACTGTAGTTTAATGTGCCATAGGTGGTGGGTCATTTTCTAACTTGGCCTGGTGGTAGGGAAAGTGGCCTGCAGATAGCCAGGTGGCAGACGGTTATCTGATATGTGTTATATAAGTGTGGGATTTAGTAAATGGTATGAACTTCATCATCATCCCAAAATATAAAATATCAGAATTACTCTTTTGACTCAGAAATCTAGGTACTTACTATGTGCTTTTTGTCTTTGTATTTCCTTGGTATAGTTTTAGAGATATGCTTACAAGTCATTTAAAAATTTCTAGTTTGATTTTAAATAATGGTGCTTGATATCATACATTTGGAAATATTGTTTTTTTTTAATGAAAGATTGCATTTACTGTTTCTATACACTGAAAAATTTAAGTCCAAGTAATGACGGTTTGGGGAAAAAAATTTTTTTTTTCCCTGTGTGTCCCCAAATAAAAGCACATTAACACATGACACTTAATTTGATTGACAGCTGTCTAGGAGGTGACATTTTAAGGTGGGCTGTATATATGTGTTGGATTGACTGTCAGTGTGTTGTAAGTCTGTCGTGAAAGTCAAGGCTGGAAGTAAAGTTTTAGAAAGTGGGTCATGTAACTTTTTAGTGCAGGGAGGGAAGGTTTGCAAGCACTTCACTGCTGCTCGCCTTTTAACTTGCTTGAAGGCTAGTCCTTGAGGTGTGCACGCATGTACATTCACTCCTGGGGCAGGCAGCCAACTCTCTTGGTTGATGAACTGACAATAAAGAACATATCCTTTGGATTTGTGAAGATAGATTGAAGAAAGAAAAATGCATAAATGCCTTCTGCATTGCACCATCGGTCATGATAGTCATAAAGTTGTAAGCAACTCTTGCAGACCACATTTTCAGATAAAACATTGATTTTGTTGTTGTTTTTAGTCTCTCTTTTAAAAACCTTTTATTATTTTACACTGCGCACCTAATTTATATCTTCTGCTACCTGTGAGTGCACCATATCTTCTTAACATCTGTTGGCTGTTTCTTTGAAAAAGTCACATCAGGATGCTTTTGTGTTTTCCTTTTTTCAAAATTTATATCTTTTTCCTTTGGTCAAATGTAGGTTAATTGTCATTTTGCAGTGCATTTGATTAAAGAAAGAATTTTAAAATATAAGTCTGTAGTCAGTCAGAGGGCTGCATTATCTCCCATCGTGACTTTTTATTTCTCCTCTAAGTGCATGAAAACCCACTTAAGTATGTTTTATCAATCAGGTGAAAAAGTATAAAGAAAAACATGAAAGAAAAATCAGAAAAGAAAAATGTAATGTTTGCAACAGAATGAGCAACAGAATTACCTTTCCCCCCTTTTTTCTTTCTCTCCCCACTTCTAAACGACTGGGAGGAAAACATGAGAAAGAACAGAGAGAATGCCAAAGATGGTTGCCACTGGCACCAGGATTGGCATCAGACCCTCTTTGTTTAGCTCAGGATGCCTGTGATTTGTTAGTTGGCATCCGCATTGCAGTGTGGAGTGATGTTACAATATATTGACAATTTCCAGATCTAGAAATGTCAATAGTCCTCTTGGTTATTTATACAAGATCACAAACTGCATCTCTTCTGGAGGATGACATAAAGACCAACAAATAATAAAGTTCATTGTTGACCAACTTCCTATGCTTTTTCCCTCTTTCTCTTTTGGTTCAATCCACACTTTTTTTTTTTTTTTCTTTCATGCCCAGCAGCCTCAGCCTCATCTTTTTTTGAAATGTGGAAAGAGTTACTAGAGCTTTGACACAAGCTCTAGTGCTACATCTGCATCTGATACAGTTTTGGGGAGAATGTATGCATTTTGAAATCGGTTTTGATATATAGTTCATTAGACTTGTGCATCCCATGGCCGCAAGGCAGAATTTCCTTTAAAGCTAAATAAATCTCTTTGTTATTCAGCCTCTTCTGTGCCTAGAGTCTGGTTGACCACAATTTAGTCCATTTTTGTATTGCTCCATGTTTAGGAAAGGGTCATGTTCAATATAGTCATTTATAAAATGATACCACCCCCCACTTTACCTAAAATATACACATCATGTGGGAGTCCCTGCGTTTAAATCCATAAAATCATTTGACGGTATTGATTCAGAGGGCTGCGCTTCGGCTGTTTCGTTGCTACAAGAACCGCCATTTTGTTTGTGAAGTGCCAGGCGAGGGGGAAAAAAAAGGCAGACACTGTGCTGGATGCCAATAATGGTTGCCAGTGGCACCGAGGTTGGCATCAGACCCTCTTTGTCTAGTTGCTGAATGCCTTTGATTCGTTGGTTGGCATCCGCATTGCAGTGGGCACACTGAAAAGTTTTTGACAATCCCTGAATGAAAGCTGCTTGCTTGTTTGCTGCAGCAAACCTTAGCTGATAGAAAACCCTTCCTTTTATCTATTTTTTTTTTTTAGGTTTCTTTTTTTTTTTTTTCAAAGATGGTGACAGATTAAAGGAAAAAACAGCTCTGAAGTGGCCTCCATTTTCCCCAAGATATTAAAGATGTCCAGGGATTCTTGGGCAGGTGGTACCTATTCCCCATATTGTCTTTGTTACTGCCTTCTTGAAAGCAAAGCAAAACAAAACAAAACAAAAACCAGGCAAGCCTCGCGCAGCACACCTTCCCGGGACAGAAGTACGCTGTAGGATGCTGGGTGTGCTCTGGGAAGGGTATGGAGGGCTAGCTGGCTGCAGTGACATGGAATGCACTTGCCAGGACTGACTGTGGCTTTCAGTCACATCACTGCGTATTTCTTAGGCAATTTTTAGTTCCTTCAGTTTCCACACTTCCAAATTTTACAGTAACCCACTGAGAGGACCTTTCTATTTTTTTTCTAGTTAGTAATGTGTAACAGGGTAAACGTTAAAAAAAAAAGAAATGAGAAAACCTTCATGAGGAAACCTAACGTCAGGAAGACCAACCAAAAGGCTGAAATCATTTTGGTTGAAGTTTCCTAGATGGTCTGCATTCATATTGCTTTCTGGTTAACCACCATTATCTCGTTAATTAATAAGAAGGATTAGCAGTGCTACCCAAAAGGCTACACAGAAGGAAGTCTGGCCTGTGGAGGCGTTGAGTGGCCACACTGTGTCCTGTCTGAAGAGTGGCGTGGGGTAGGGGGCTGGGCTTTCTCTGAGGCAGGAAAGGGTTTTGAAGAAAGAGATGGGTCACAACACACTAAGATGTTTCAGGATCTCAAGAGAGAGTAACTGTTGTCATGTATTTAACAGATTCCAGTTTCAACTCAGCCTGACTGATTTTTGGACTGTGTTTTGCACTCTTATTAAACATGTTTTGGAGTGCTAAAGAGGCCTGGAACCTCGTGGCTCTCACGAGAGAGGAGTTTCCCTTTTAGCCTTGTGGAATCCTTAAAATCGTGGATGGTAACTTCTGTTGTTTTATTGGTAACTGATATGATGATCAAAGTGCATTTCAACATTGTGAAAAACGTGACTTGTTTACAGGGGAAGTTGTAATCATTATTATTGTTTTTGAAATAGAATCCTTCCTGGTTGTCACATCTCATTAGGGAGGAAGCAAATGCGAAGAATTGTTTTCCTCCCTCAGTTACTGACTTTTAGAATCCTTTTGGGTAACAATTATTATTTTTTTTTTTATGAAAAGCTTAAGTAGATCATTGTTTGCAAGTTGACAGCATATTTTAACCTTTTAATAAATTTCACTTCATTTGCAGATTCCCATTATGGGGAAAAGGAAGCTTTCATAATCTGTTAAAACGGATTGGTGGGCTTACATTGTGAAATGCTCAGAAAGCATGACAGTTGTATGCATGTTTGATTTAGGGGAACACTGTTAAGTTTTCCCATCTAGCGTCCTGTCCTTGACTGAACTTATGAACTCTAGTGCACACTTGTTTGCATTCTGGCTCTCGCACAATTCAGCAGATAAAGAAGGTCTCTTACTGGCCTGTCTTGCTCCTAGGCTTAATGAGACCTTTGTGGGAACATATATTGTAATATGAGATACCTAGCAATTTTCTCACTGATAAGAAGAAAACACAGGCCAGAAGTTTGCCCTCTCTGCCATGATGTTCCTGCCCTGATAGCTTTGCTGGACAATTCAAGAGTTAAACTCGGAGGCCCCAGTTGCCAGCTGGGAAAGCTTGGCATCTGTGTTCTGATATGGCAAACCAAGCTCTTGAATTGCTCTTAATATGATCTCACTTTTCAAAAGGGAAGGAGAGAGAAGGAGAGAGGGAGAGAGAGGTATATCATTTGTTATATCAATTATGATTTTCAAATATTTAAAAAGTATGTAATGATCCACTTTTTGGAGGCAGCAAAGGTTGGTAAAATGTCCTGCTGACAGCATTGGGTGTCACTCTCTGCATGATACCCTCTCGCCGTATATGCTGCACTATACATTTTGTAATGAAAAATATTCATCTAGATTACACGTTTGGATTTGCAAATTTAGTGCACTATGCCTCTTGTGTGGGAAAATAACTCCATATGCAAAAGGACCAAAATGATGTTCATTATTCAGGAATCAAGGTAATTTGGGGGAACAGTGCAATGACAGGAGATGATGCTTAGGTCTCCCAAGGGGTGCTCCCTGACAGATACAGGGTGTGTGCCTGCAGACTCAGCTGGGCAGGAGCCATTGAGGAGGCCTGTTGCCACTGCTTTAATTCTTTAAAGTTTCTGTGTTCTAAAGTGGTAACCTAAGAGGTATATCCACACATAGCTGTACTATAGATTTCGTAGGATTTTTTATTTACTTACTTGTTTTTCCCTAAATTTGGAATTTACAAGGAAACTGCCAAAAGGAAGTTAAAGTTTTAATCCTCCATTAACTTTTTTTAAAAATTTATTTATTTATTTAATTTTGGCTGTGTTGGGTCTTCAAAGCCGCACGCGGGCTTTCTCTAGTTGCGGCCAGTGGGGGCTACTCTTCATTGTGGCGTGTGGGCTTCTCATTGTGGCGGCTTCTCTTGTTGCAGACCATGGGCTCTAGGCGTGTGGGCTTGCTTCAGTAGTTGTGGCTCGCGGGCTCTAGAGCACAGGCTCAGTAGTTGTGGCTCACGGGCTTAGTTGCTCCACGGCATGTGGGATCTTCCCGGACCAAGGCTCGAACTCGTGTCCCCTGCATTGGCAGGCGGATTCTTAACCACTGTGCCACCAGGGAAGCCCCCTCCGTTAACTTTTTACTCTTAAGTTTGGCACTATAATTTGGAACAACAATCCAACATATCTGATGAGTAAAGTCTGTCTCATAAACTTTCATTCTGCTTAACTGAACTGAGAAACTAGACCAGTGGGCTTAAAAAAACTGTTTTGTGACACTTTTACCCCTGCCATCCCTGCCAACCAGTTGGAATTTCAACACCTGAAGAGGGAGGGACCCAGTGGGAGGCTGCGCCAGAATTCTCTGGAATTCATAAAAGTTGCGATAAATAGGTTTTCACGTCTGTCATCCCAGTGGCTTGCATGATAACTGACTTTATAATCAAAAGAATCATTATTGCTTTGTGGGAAGGTTAAGGTTTCAGAGAGTGGAAGTAGCCTAAGGGGCGCTCATTAAAATAGGGAATTATTAAATATCTGAAAAAGATGGGCGAAGGCAAGAGTGATCCCTGGCTCTGAAACTAGTTTTAGGTGGAAGTGTCTCTGCAGTTTGTGGAAAGGTAGCATTTCCTAGTTTGAAGTTGAGGAGAGTTGAACTTGTGACGCTTGAGGAGTTTGTCCATGTATGCGCTGTGACAGAGCAAGTGATGAGCCAACGTTATGTTCAAAGCAGTTTTACAACCTTTTTTCCCTCCATCCTTGTGGCAGAGGAATAATTTTAGAAATCTCAAGGACTAGTGGTTACGTGATGGGAAACAGGAGTTATTACAGCAGCATGCCTCAGCGCCAAGCATAGCAAGAGGGGAGCTTCCTCTTCAAGCTCACTTTTCTGTGGCAGCGTGGTATGTCGTCTCATCTTAAAATACATTCTTGGGTCCTTGAACTCTAATTATGTGATGTGGTTAATTTCACTGAATTCCATTGTTGGGATTTGGCATAGAGAAAAAATCACCAAACTGCAGAGAACTTGAGAACTTTAAGTGCGTGCTGTGGAGGAGGGAGTCTGCGGGATTAGTTTGTATTAGACTGGATGGTACAGGATGTGAGGCTAATGGGACTTGAATGCTTGGGCTTTTGGGTTGTTATATTATTCAGAAAATTGGAAGAAATGGCCACCAATTAACCAATGAGGTGGAAAGACCTTGAGGCTGAATTGAAGGCCACACATACAAGAAAAAAATACCCTCAAAATTACATCAAGCAATGTTCTAAGAGGGGAATGCAAACTCTTCTTGTGCATAAATATATTGTTTATAATAAAACACTTAGATACACATATTCTCTCTGTTTATGATGATAGTTTAAACAGGACGGCACTGATGAATCACAGACAAATTAAAGAACTCTGAATAAGAACTATATAATTGAAAATATGGGGTGATGGATGAAGTAATTTTACTAGCTGAGAGTTGCCTGGAGGTTGTTTATTTTCAGAATCCCATTTTAAGGCAGTTCAGAGCATGTAGTAAGTTATGGATGAAGCACAAATCAGTTGAAAATGGGATTTGTTTAAACAAGCGCAAAAAAAGAAAATAAGAATTGCTTTTGAGAAAAAAATTCTTTAAATATAGTGCAGTTTTAAAATTCTGGCTAGCGTCAACTCCATGTCTCAAAGTAGAAACTTTAATAGATAGTATCGAGTTGAATTGTAAAATACATGTATCTCCCACAAAACTACACAAAAGCATTTAACAAGCATCAGTTCATAACTGTGACACTAATACATATTCTGATGCAGCGTGAAGCTGAGGATTTTTTTTAAAACTTCATTTTTCAAAACTCACATTGAAAAATATACATGGGGAAATGTATTGCTGTTAACAGGGAATGGTAGAGCTTAGGACAAAGATCTGATCATCAGCACAGATGTTAAGATAGTTATTTGAAATACGGTGTATTTTGTAATTCGTGTGAGTAGGGGATTACATTTGTACCCATGTTAATAACCCGAGTATGTCAATATGAAGTCTATACCCCTCTATTAGTGAATTCTGAAGTGTGAAAAATGTTCCTGCTTAGGACAACTTGTATTTTATTATTCTGACATCTGCAGTTTCTGGATGGATTACCTTAAATTTGCTATGCTATGTTAAAAGCCTTGTTTTATGAGGTTGGTCTCAGCTTCTGGCCTTAGTGTCAGGAACCCTGCTACGTGATGCAACTTGCCTTGTTAGGTTTAATTGACCAAAGCTGATGTGTTAAAACAATTCATTTGTGTTGTAACTTATGCCCTGGCTAACTTGCTACCTGAATCCTTTGACCTTGACTTGTCTGGGTCATGAAATGGCTGCAAGCTGTTTGACCTTTCTATTGTGTAGTAATGTCACTGTTTCCTCTTATTCTTTTATGGTAATAGCTGACAAAAAGCCCCAGCCCTGACTTTACACCCCAGTGGATTCCAGGCGTCCCTTCGCAGTAGTGATGTCTTCTGTTTGACATGGTCTAGCCGTAGAAGTGACTTTCTTTTGTTTGCTGACAGCGATGGGGACAGATTTGCAGCTCTCCTTGCTCCAGGAGGTGGGGGGTAGTATTCTGGCATTTAGAGGGATTTGGATTTCTTCTGCTTAGATTTTCAGTTTCCGTGTTTTATGATTATTCATATCACCATTTCCTTTTCCCCTCTCTTCTGAGGTTGGCTTTTCAGCTTTTTATATTTATGATTTCCTTAATAATTGCTTTTCAACATTTTCGGCTGTTACAATAAAAATATTTTATTGTCACTATATAGGGTAAAACTGGTAAATTTAGTTATGCTTTGGATTAGCAATGCGTAAGTCCTAAAATGACTGACTTATAAAGTTCACCTCTTAAACTTGTCTGGTATTGGAAAAAGCTGTATACTAAACATGTAGGATTAAAACAAAATTTTTAAGAAATGAGAGTCATGTTGTAACTTTACACAGTCCATCTTATAGTTTTAGGGGAAACCTATTCTTGCGACTTAGATAGCTAAATTTCAAAGCATAGTGAACCATTGGTAAATCTGAAGCTTTTACTTCTTTGGGGACATTTGCCAGCATGTGAAATTCAATGCTTATTTTAACAAATATAAAAATTGTTTTTTCCCTTCTTTATGAAACCCTCCTATGCAAAAATAGAGAATTTTACCTCTGTTCTCTTCCGAAGCAGTGAAATAATTTTATTTTTAAAATATTGGAAATGCCGTCTAAAATGTTAAAACACAGATATTTTTATCCTACCAAATTTTTCTTTGCCAAATATGACATTGTAGTTCATGATTTTTCCTATATTTGCCAGATTAAATATTTAAAATCCAAGCTGTTACATTTTATTTTTAAATTATTAGAGGGAAAAAAGGAAGTTTAAGTTAGAATGCGCATTTCCTTACTTGTATGTCCCATACTGTTTATCCATGTGTGTGGATACACTGACAGATGAGAGACAATGTGGTCCAGGCACAAGAACCTTGGAAGAAAACATGCAATTTTTCTATTCCCATTTAAAAAATATCTGAAATGGCAGGTGAGAGAGTTTTTCTTTTTCTTTCTTTCTTTCTTTTTTTTTTTTTTGGTTGTTGCTGTTTTAAACCATTTTTCCCCCAGGAATGTTCACAAGATCAAGGAATGTAAATGCTTTTCAGCATTAATTGTGTTGATAATCCAGCATCCTGCGGATCCAAGGAAGAAAGGTAAATGAAACGTCTGGTTTTGGTCAATAGCCTCAGTGTCTCTCTCCTGTCCATAAAATCCAATCTAGACTTGAAAACACCTCTCATGCCTTTCTGCTCACTCATTGGTGTTTTCAGTGGTGGAGTCCACGAAGAATCGAGTTTGGATGTGGTTAGTGGGCTAATGGGTCATATGCAGTGGGACTGTGATACAAGAACAGCGGCCAGCCCCCAAGGATTTAAAAAATGTCTGTGATTTCTTCCAGAAGTCTGCCTCAGTTCCTCCACCGAAATGATGTAAAACAATTCGCAGCTGCTGAGTTAAAGAGCCTAAGTTCCTGGATCATGTGTAATTGATGTGTGTGTGTGTGTGTGTGTGTGTGTGTGTGTGTGTGTGTATGTGTGTGTTGCAGAGTTGAAAAGAAGTGAAGGTAGAGAAAAAAAGAGAGAAGTAGGGCCTAGATCTTTCAGGAATGACTTAAGAAGGATGGTTCATTCATAGATTGAGGAGTAAATAACATACCATTTAAAATATTCTGTCAGCTTTGGATTTTGGATTCCTTCACAGTTGAGCACATCTCCCTTCTTCCCGCCTTTTAGTTTTTGTAGAACATAGAAGAATAAGCGCATGAATGTGACATGTCTTCGTAGTCTTGCTTCTTCTCTTTATCAGTTTTGTGACCTTGGCTACGTCACTTAAGCTCCACGTGCTTTAGTTTTCTGTCTTGTAAAATGAGGATTAGAATGCCCGCTTCGCAGGGCTGTTTTAGGATTACATGAAATAATTCATGTAAGTAAAAGCAATGATGTTATTAATAAGAGTGATTATTGCTCTTTATAAAGGAACATGGCATAATATAGACATCCAGAGGAGATGCCCAATAGTGAAGAGAATGAGTGATTAGGTGTTGCAGCGAGAGGTCATCAATTAGTTTATGTGTATCTCAGGTGATAAGACCCTCCAAAGAGAAAATGAAAAGTCCCGATCACAGTGATGTGTATAGATATTTCCTAGTAGGAACATGTTCCTAGTTGTATATGGTTTTTATATCAACTTAAAGTAGAATTACTGTACAGTTTTAGCAGTCCTCTGTATCAGACTTATCAGAGAGTTAATTTCTTGATCAATCTAGGAGTCCCTGAAAGGAAGGAGTGAAATAATTTTATTAGTTGGCTCTTTGAGTAAATAACTTTGTGTTAAGTGAAGGGTGTAGTAGGAAGTACTTGTAATTTATTGTACTCCAGTGAAAACATAGGACTTTTAGTTATAAAAACGTGAAATTGCCAACATTTGGGAGAGCTACACTTATGTTTTAGATTTGGTTGGACAGAAGTGGTGATGTTGTGGACTGGATTGTTCTAGAGGAGTAGGCTGCTGGTTTTTAGACTCAAGTCTGAAAGTGTCTTATTTAAAAATGATCCCTAGTTGGGTCAAAAGTCAAAATGTTTCATTAGTTACGTGAATTGTTTTCACTTTATTGCCACTGGACTCTTCCTCTTTAAGTCAGTCTTTCCCACTCGTCCTTTTTTATGGTGTTAAGAAAATGAATTAAATAATCTTTAGAGGAAAAAAGTTAATATTTCTTACTTAAAGTGATGTCACTTTTTCTAAGAACAATTGAAAGCCAAATGGGAAGTGGTTAAAACATCTTCTTCTTCTTCCCAAATTAGGTTTAGGATTAGCGCTTGAGTTTTGTGGCTCTGGTTGGTTGGATCCGGTGGTCCTGAAGCCTCTCTTGTGGGCCAGATTTTCCTTGGGGAACCAGTCATGGTGCTTCTTGCCCATGGGCGGTGGGTTGCTCCTCTCACTTACTTTGTACAGCAGATTTGCAAAGTGGACAGGTTAGCCCATACCCACAGTCTCTACTAGGGAAATATCTTAAATCACACGTCACACTGATGCAGTGCAAAAAAATTTCATATTCTTCTATGCAGCATTTTAATTATAATTATACTTAGGGTTTCTGGCCAGGAGTCAATAGGAAAAGTTATCTCACTGTTTGTCTGTTAAAGGGTAACTAGGGTGTGCAGAAAGTAGAATCAGGACATTGATTAGCTTGCTCTGATTATGGCACATAATTTTTAATAATCTGTGTCATGTCTTTTCTTTTTGAGAACATACCTGATGTTGCTATTCTGTTCAAAATCAAGAAGCCTGTATTTTATTTAGTGCATAAAAAAGTACATCCAGAATTTTTTGACATGTGTAAACTGGATTGCTGTTGATGGCAGAAGGATTTAGTATTTTGTCCTTCTAATACATTTGAAAAGCTTTGTTTGCACTTAGGATTTAAAGTTGATATTGACCGGAAATGGTCAATATGCATTGACCATGTATGCAAATCGATGCATACATGATTCTTAAATACTGGTTGCCTTTCTTAGCCTCCTGGTGAAGCTAACATATTTCTTTAAATTTCCTGATGGTAAAGCATTAATATTTTTGGTTAAGACTTACAGTTATCATGTAACAGTATCTGTTCTATTTACAGTCTCCAAATAAGGGAAAAGCTGCTTATAGTAATATGAGGATCACTGGTCTTACAATAATTAAATAGACTTGTTATACTACATTAATCCCTTTTGGAACATTTGGAATGACTTCTTAGTACTAACAACACAGTATTAGGGCCTACAATTAATCTGCTTTTTGTATCCAACATTTGTATAATATAAAACGTGTATAGAGAAACATATTTCAGGTTTAAGATGAGTTCATAGGAGGACAAAATGAAATTATATTGGACTATTAAGGAAAATGAATATGATTCTAAGTACTGATAAAATATGGAATTCATTTCGAGTTAGCATAGGTAGACAAATTGTTTTTCATAAGTTTTTGTTTTTTTGGTGAAGACCTTTTTTTGGGCTCTCAGAATAACTTTTTGGGACTTCCCTGGCGGTCCAGTGGTTAAGACTTCGCCTTCCATCGCAGGGGTTGTGGGTTTGATTCCTGGTCGGGGATTCCACATGCCTCATGGCCAAAAAACCAAAACATAAAACAGAAGCAATATTGTTATAAATGCAATAAAGACTTTACAAATGGTCCACTTAAAAAGAAAAATCTCAAAAAAAAAAAAAAAAAAGAATCGCTTTCCGCCGGAGGTCCAAGATTTGCTCGTGACACACCAGATATATGCAGTATGAAATGGAAGCATTTGTTCAATCTAATATCCAGGAGGTGTGTTAACACCTTGTGAGCTGGTGTTTCTTGCTTGGTCCCTGCATTGATACAGCTATTTATTAATCCTGGAGAAAATGAAGCAGACCCAATTTCAAAGTCTGGTCCAATCTTGTTCTGTGTTTCATGGACATGGTTTAAGTTAAGGACAGACTGGGCATTCACTATTCAAACAGAATTATTACAGATTTGTTAAAGAGAGTTCTGAGTTAGGATTGTGTTTACATCTTCTGTTGTGGAAGCCCCATGAGGCATAATTTCCTCCTCTATGTGGGTTCTTTTATTTTTGTTGAGTTTTTCACACCCGGGGATGTGAATTCAACCTTGGGTATTCCAGTTACAGGGAAAAAATTTTGTGAAGGATGTAGTATTAGTTCATTTCTGGGGCAGATTGCATGCATATGTACAGAGTACCATGGAAGTGCTGGGATTATTGAGTGGTTTGCAGCCATTTTAGAGCATGTGCCTGGGACCAGCTAACACATTGTCAGGGAAAACATGATGTAGCAACAATATTAGATCATGCAAATGAGACTACTGAATAGTAATAGTTATGGGCAATATTTTGGAAAACACTGATTAGTGACAGTTTTATTACAGCAAATGTATGTATCAAGTCCCCAGATTTCATTGTAATGCACTGAAAACAGATGTCAAAGTGTCCCAAACAGAATTTCATGGTTAATCTACATATTGCATGGAAAGTACAAACAAACCATTTAGAATTCTGTTATTTAATCCTTTTAGAAGGAATGAAAATATACAATTTAGATTTACTCCATTCTTTCTTTTAATTTCAGTTTTTGTTTCCTAGGGGCTGATGATAAATTATTTTTTTTTCTTTGCTATTTTCTTAAGATGCATATGGGAGAAGACATATCTGCATATGGACATGGTTTTACTTAACATACTTTGAACTGTAAGTTTCTGAACATAAGGTCTTTGCATTAAAAAAAAAAAAAAAGGCTCTAAATTATTTAGTGACCAGGTAATGGAATTAACCTTCTTCTATTCCTTTGTTTACTGATGTAGAGTTTCACTCTATGCCACATAGTGACTGAAGCAGCGTGCTGAAGCGGAAGGGAGGAAAATTGGTAGCCCTCCCTCCTGCAAGTACCTGGGAGACTTGGGGCCTCTCAGTGACTCAGTTTCTTTATCTGTCAAGTGACAGAGTTGGCCAGAAGACTTCCACTATCCCTCTTAGCTCCAGCATCTTAGGAATTTGGCTTCTGGTTACCCTGGCAGGGGGAAGATCCCCTTCACATTAAGCAATATTTAATGAAGTTTAGCATACTCTTGTTAAATCTGGGATTTTAATACGTTTTATTTATTAAAGAGAAATAGAAAATGTGTAACCTGACTCTTGAGTAACACTTTCATGTTGCTCAATTCAAAGTCCAATAGTCAAATCATTTGGTTCAATCTAGATAAAAAGCTTGCTTTTTAAAGAAAGAGGTCTTTAACTCATAGATTTTTAGAGCTGGAAGAATCCCTAGAGACCTTCTCACTTTACAGCTGTGGGTACTGAGTCTAAGAGAGGCCCAAAGCCACTTTGGTTGTTTGCATTAGTTTTACTGTTACATGGGCATAAATAAGCATAAATAATTAAAAGTGTTATTTTGTGAACATAGCAGCAAGTTTTTTTAGGTACAAAGAGAAAAATCGTGATTAAAAGATATGTGTTATCATTTGTAATTTATTGAAACCAATTGATTCAAGAGTTCAGTTTTTTTCTTTTATAGCTTTTCATAGGATATATTCTGTTGAAGTCACCCTATAGCTATGGTCTTCATGAGGATGACTATCTTTATCTTTTTCAGTGGGTGAAAAAAACTGATTAAGTTATGGTCAACTAATATGGATTTGATCGTAGTTGGAAAACAGAAAGGATCCATTAAAAATGTACTGCCAGATTTCCAGTAACCATTAAAGGTCATGTTTGAGACTGGTTGTAAGAAAAACTTTTTCTTGAAAGTCAGGTATTGGAAGAAAAAATGGGAGCTGGTTATGAGGAGCTGATTTAAGTTCTGCTTCCTGGATGTCTACAATTTTCAGATTAGCTTGATAATTACTATGTCTCCATTTTCCTTTGTGTGGTGCATATCTCTCATCTTAGTTTAAAAAACTGCTTTTTTTTTTCCAGTTTAAAACAAACATTCATATGCCTTCTTTTATTTGAGATGTTTCTAAGAATTTTTTCTTAGTTTAATTTTAGAAACCCAAACATGTTAAATTCACAAGAGGCATTCAATTTTAAAAGGAAACTTTCAGTGAATCCTTTTGCTAAGGTAAGAATTCTTTTATAACATGAAAGATTTGTCTGTAAATTATGAGTGTCGTGTAATGTACTTACATATATCAAGGCACCCCTGAGTATAGCAGAGATTAATAACTTTTAAAGCAGAGATATTAGCAGTATTAGAAAAAGTTTAATATCAGCTACTTTTAGCAGCTAACTTCTGGTTTGAGAGTTTATGAGGAAAGCTTGAAACCATGTTTTCAAGGCACAATTGTAGATGGAAAAATAGATGAGTAAAAGTCGGGTATATGTAAGTGAATGACAGCAAAATCGGTAGAAATGTTGTGGGAGCACATTATAAAATAGATAATAAGTATTTATGGAATGAATGAATATAAATTACTTAAACTGAATATAGAACATTAAGGGCAAATCAGATAACTGCTACTGTGGTAGTTTAAAAGTTCCTCAAACTGGGAAGAACTAATTTTTACTGAGACTTGTTTTGTTTTCTTTTATATCTCCACTGGTGACTGGTCACTGTATAAGAAGTGTCTGTATCTTATATGTGCTTTAAGTTTCAGGAATGAGTAAAATAAAACCATATGAAGTGTAGTATCTGTATTAGCAATCGAACATATTCTAGAATCAAGCTGGGGCTTTAAATGTTTGTTTTACTGTTATTCACTATGTGGTTAGGTAAATTGGTTATATTTTCTAAGATTCAGTTTTTTGAGCTGTGCAGTGGGTTGTGAGGGTGAAATGAGAAAATGCTTGTGACGTGCTTAACACCATGCCTGTCATATTGCAGATACTCAGTAAGATGTTTGCAATTATTGCTGTGACTTGTAATTAGCAACCACTATGGTGCTTGCTCATAGTAGGTACTGAGTATTTATTTGTTCAATGAATGAATGCTTACCACCTATACTAAGGATTCTGGAAGACTTGATCTCCCTTTTGTGGGGCAGAGCATTAAATTAGGGACAGTACTCTGCCAAAAGTAGGAAGAAACATATTATGATAGCAAAAATTAAAATATTTTAGTTTCTATGTAATGTCTCAAAATCGATCCATAAAGAAATGAACGATATAGAAGCACAGTGAATCATAATGCTCACTTCAGTGTCTGTAGGTGACTGAACGAAATAGCCTTACCTAGGAGCGTAAAGACATGCTGGATTCTTGTATAAATTTCTGCTTAGAATCCAGTATACTTTACATTATCCATTTTTCATAAGGCTTTTCATTTGGGTTATCAGGAAATCTCAGACATAAACATAATCAGAAAGAAAAAAGAACATATCTGTAACTGTTGCCTAGCAGGGAATACCTGAGGCACTGGTATCTTATGCAGGAAACCGAGACTTTAAAATCCCAAACGTTTTCATGGGCTCGAATGGGGATATATATTTTTTCTCCTTTGTGTCTCTGATAGCGCTGAATTATAGTCCCGCAAAAAGCTGAGAAGAGAGATCTTATTATTTTGTGTAAGATTATTTTCTGAAGAATAATTTTGGACTGCTTTGTCTTATTCATTAAAAATACATTACATAATTTTAAAAAATCATTTCACTAACATATATTTTAAGTGCCTAACAAATTTTGGTGTTGGCAACTTTTCCTCAATAGTTATTCGGTAATAATCTTTATCCTGTTATTATTCATTTGACCAGTCATTATTAGGTTTTCCTGAAGAGTGTGTGTGTGTGTGTGTGTGTGTGTGTGTGTGTGTGTGTGTGTGTGTACACGTAGATATGGTACATTAATTCTTTTTATTTGGTGTGTGATTAATATGATTCTGCATATATCATATAGTCAGGAAAGTGGACACGTATGGATTTATTAAAATGTATCTTTCAAGGAAAATATAAAACACTTGATATACAGGTGAAAAACAGTTGAGAAATGCATTTATTGAGTGGGAGCTCTGTACTAAGCATTTCAATATTTTAAAGGGTTAGGAAAAAATAGTGAAAATATAGATGACCTTTCCCAAATAATTTATCAGTAGAAAAGAGAGGATAATGGTCACCTGTAGTGAGAGAAAGAAGAATGACCAAGATAGTGGAAAAAGTATACAACTAACTAATGGTCTCACCAACTACTATATATAGTTGGATTTGCCTAGCTCTCTGGGTGGAGACCCTGTGGGACTGCACTGGAAAGGTCACAGAGAGGAGGTGAATCTCAAGCAGAGTTTTCTCAGGGGTTATATAACAAAAACAAAACAAAATGAGGTAGATAACCAAGAATCTGCATCTTATATAAATGAATTCTATTTGGCAATGACATATACTATATGAGAATTATATATTTTATTATTTTGGTAGCCTAACAGATTTGGTGTTTTTAATAATTTATTAATAAGGGAAAAATCTAATAGTAAGTTGTAACCCAGATGCTAAAATACTCAATACTAAATGGCTTTGATTAATTAATCTCTTTTTTAGGGTGGATAATAATATTCTAATAATTCTAATTAAACAACATTATTCTTATATATGGCTTAGCTTCAGATTTCAGTGTAATCCTGTATACATTGTTTTAAAATGTTTTATTTAATATCTTTTAAATTTATCTAATAATTTGTTTTAGATATTTTAGAATTGAGAAGATAATTCTATAGGCAGTTAAAAAATCTGGAAAGCAGAATATGCTGCAAAAATATTTTGCTTAAAATATACTCTAAAGTTAGGTGAATTCAGTTTCGTGTCCAGTTTACATCACTGTTATTATTTTAAAAACCAAGTGTGGCTCTCCAACTCACTAGAAAAAAAGAATTGTTTCAGTGTGATGAGGTATGTTTTATAGTCAGGCTGAAATATCTGATCTGATGCAAACTTATACCTCTTTTACTAAGAGCAATGGATCGATACAGTGACACACCCAACAATAAAATAACCCCCAGCTTCATATATTGAATTTTCCTAATATATTTTTCTCTCTGTAAATGATAACCTATTCTAGAATATAATGTTTCCTCATAGAAAATTAGAGAAAAAATATAAATGAAAACTTTGATAATCCTTTGGCTGTAGCTATAACATAGGTAACTTCTTTAAACTAGCTTTCAAGCCTTAAAGTTTACCAGGCTTAACCCCTGAAGAAAGAATTGAATCCAGTGTGTGAAATGCTAAGTTCCTCTATGCTTCCTCACCTCCTCAGACAAATAAGATGTGAATATAAGTTCTTAGAGGGCACAGATCTTTTTTCATACTTCTCTTCCCCTTATTCCTCATGAGGGGATATATACAGTATTGACTGTATAGTTGAATGTTGATTATGATGTGCAGATACAGCAAGATTATAAACACTGAAATTTAAAAGGAAAGGTCTCAATTTGCCATTTTATGATGGCATTTTAAAGCCATCCTCCTATCTACAAACAAGTTGCCTAGTCACTCAGCAAATATTCATTGAGTACCCACTGTGTATCAGGCACTGTGCCGGGTATGGGGATTTCAATATAGAGAAGACGAGCATTGTACTAACTTTTCAATAGGGAAAGACAACTTAAGAGGAATCATCCGATGTTTATTATTATTTTTCTTAACTGAAAAGTTGCTATTAGCTGCTTAGTAAACACTTGTGGAAAGAGTAATGTTAGTGATTATCATCTGAAAGAAATGACTTAGGAAAACTTGTGACAATTTCTGAGAAAACAGTGAGGCCATGGGAATAGATGATTTTGATGAACAAGCGTGATTTTTTCATCTGGATGACAAAAAATAGTTTTGTCGGGTACACATGCTAATAACAAGCATGTTCTATGACATCTTATAGCGTGTAGTTTTTCTTGCAGGAAATTGAACACATGTTAGGATGCCTGCCTTTCTGAACTCTGGCCTTGCTCCTAACTCTGGCCTAGCCCTAGCCATTGCACTGGGCTCTGAGCGGCATCAGGACCATTCAGAGGTGAGAGAATCAGGAACGGTAGTGAAGCTTGGAGGAAGAGTGAGTACGTGTTAGGCTTCGCGATGATAATGGCAATAGATAGAAGAAACAGAAGAATAGAAGTGTGGCATTGGAGGTACACTCAGTAATTTCTCCAGCTCCTCATATGTCAGCAGATCTGCTGCAGATTTTGCAGCTAACATGGCAGCCTGAGAGGTGACTGTGATTTTGGAGGAAGTGACTGGAAGCACAGGGAGTTGAAATTTGCTGGAAGGAGCCATGAAAACAGTGTCATAAGTTTGGAATTGGAAGTACTGAGCCTAAAACTCTGTTTTTTGTTTTTTTGTTTTTTTTTTTTTTGCGATACGCGGGCCTCTCACTGACTGTTGTGGCCTCTCCCGTTGCGGAGCACAGGCTCCAGACGCGCAGGCTCAGCGGCCATGGCTCACGGGCCCAGCCGCTCCGCGGCACGTGGGATCTTCCCGGACCGGGGCACAAACCCGTGTCCCCTGCATCGGCAGGCGGACTCTCAACCACTGCGCCACCAGGGAAGCCCTGTTTTTATCATTTTTAGCTGTACGACTCTCACCAAGTGTTTAAAGTTCCCGAGGTTCCATTTCTTCTGTGTAAAATGGGGATAGTAATCTTAAAAGCTTTCAGTAGGGCTAAATGAGTTAATGACTTGGAAAAGGTCTTGCCTAGCGACTTCAGCCTCAACAGATAGTTTGAGTAAAGGAAGGTAGGATTTTCTAGGCTGTGGTGATTTTCCACTCTGCTTTTTAGTATATAGTTGTTCAGCTAACACTTAGTGAGCACATACTATGTATCAGGCATTGTTTTGAGAGATTTATCTGTGTGACTTGTTTATCCCTCCTTAACCATGTGAGGTACTTTACTGTCCTTTCACAAATGAGAACCCTGTGGCCTAGTTTAGTGACTCAGAGCAAATTTAAACCCGTGTGGTTTGTCTCTGGAGCTCTTTCTTAACCCTACTTCTAGATGGTGAAGTTACTCTATTCACATCAGGGCAGAAGGAATAAAAGAGAATGTTATAGAGTGAGGAATAATCTCTGCATGTTAAAAAGATAAGCTCATTTTAACTTATTCACACATTTTAAAAAGGATTGAAATGATCATTTTTTTATCTTTGACTTGTAAGTTGTTTCTTTCCATTCTGAATAATTAATTCGGATATAGAAAGTAAAAGTTATAGTGATTTCCAAGCTAGTCTTTTCTCCTAAGCTAAGCAGTCTTTCTCATTTGTTGTTTCCTCTTATTCTAGTGTGCTTTTGTATGAGACCCTGAAATTGGATGTGTTTATTGTGTAGACCACAAAGGATACATAGGGAAGATAAGACAGCCTTAAAGAGAGGATTAAGCAAGTCAAGAGCCATACATGGTAATCCAATTCTTCAAGAATAGGCATCATGGCCTTTATGATTGGTTTATGATAAAAACCCTCCCTACTTTACTCATGCCATGCTAAACTAATGGTTTTCCTTACAAGTCTCAGAATATTTTTTCTTCTATCATTATTATTTGTTAGAAGAGCTGGGACATTTTTGTCAGGTTCATTGACGTTTGCTTACATCTGAGTAAATTTACTCTGGGTTCCTTCTGTGATGAGAGTTTTCTGAAGAAAATAGGTACGTGAACGAAGGACAGGTATTTTGATTTCCATTATAGTTTCTTTGTAGAATTTTTCTAAACAGAGACAAAACTGTGTTTGAATTTTTGGTGCCTGCTTTGTGGATTATTTAGATCAGAGGTTATGAGATTTGTAAGTCATCCTAGGGTTTGCAGAGCAAACACTCCTCCATCCTCTATTCCTGTATGTTTCATTGACCTTTTGGTTCAATGGATTCATTTCCTTTTTAGATAAGACAGTGAGACTTTGAGAAGGATAATGTGATGGAAGCATCCAGAAATGACTCTACTTTCTCTTCAGAAAAGACAGGGATCCCTCTTATTATTGCTGCTTTATTGTTACGGTAGTAATAATTGGTACTGATAGCAGCAATAACAAAAATAACTACAGTGTGTTGAGAGTGTCCTGTGTATCACATGAATTACTTAATGTAATCATTATGGTTACCCAAAGAAGTAGGTATATTATCATCATTTAATAAACGAAGAAGTTGAGGTTAAATATGTTGAAGAACTCTCCAGTCAGACAGCAAGTAAGTGACAGAGCTAAGTTTTGAACCCATGACTGTCCCCTTCACATCTCATATTCCCAACTTCACTACTACTACTTCTCCATTTAAAAAGCCTGTTCTTTAATCATCTCCAAGTAGAACAATTTCTTTTATTAAAGGGTCTTTCTTCATTTTCAAGTGATGTCAGTTGCATTTTATAATCATTACACCTGTCAATTAAAGAGCTGTCACCAAATCTGAGTGTGGTCCTTCCTACCTAGAGTAAGAAATAATTACATATATTTTTTCTGTGCACTGTAAATATTTCTTCTTTCTAGCTGCCTAGATGTGCATTGGTTTGTTCCTCAGACACTGCTGTTCTGTCCCTCAGTGAGCAACAAGTGACAGAAATTTCTCTGGTGTTCTTAGACATTGTCTCAAAACATTTAAACATGTTGGCTTTATATATTTGCCTCCAGACATGAATGTAGATACTTTTCTCTTCCTATTCCTTTGATTTCTTTTCAGAGATACTTTATAAAGAGACCAGTGAAAGCCCAGGCTGAATCAGCTTGAGTTCGTGCAGCCCTGCACACCATCGGGATTGCTCTTGCCCTGAATGAGGAGTCCATTGTCCTCCAAGACATTATGTTAAAGCCTTAACTGTGAACTTTCAGTCAAGATGCTAGACTTGCCAGTTAGTTACACAGAAACTATTCTGTCTGGGCTGGAATGTGGCAGTTAAGACAGGGGAACTTTGATCTTCAAGATAAAGTGGGTACAGACACTAGTGCACTGTTGCCATTTCACCACAGTTTTAATTTGTATAGTTTTTTCTCACTTTAATCTAAATTCCTTAAACTTGTGTCCAGTGAATGGTGGGATGACACAATCAATGAGTATATTGTTAGAAAACCTTTAAGAGAAGCCAGTGCAGTTCATTCCCTAAGACCAGGCCCTGCCAACCCCCCAGCCTCCCCGCCCCAGTCAAGAGTTACAGGGATATTTAGTTATGTCAGTTTTCTTTTAGGATGTGTGCCAAACTTTAATCTCTGGATTTGATATTTATGGGGTTATTTATTTATTTTTTTAACCCTGTCAAAGTTGTCTTGGCTGGCTCTAAGATGGCAGTAACCATAACAAGGTCACAACATTTAATATTTATTAAGCTCTTACTATATGCCAGGCACTGTGTTAAAAGGCTTTGCATAGAGTTTCGCATTTAATCCTCACCAGTACTTGACATGGAAGCCGTCACTCTTAGCATCATCATCATCCTGTTAGAAGTGGAAATACTCAGACAGAAAGAGGTTCAGCCATGACCCGAGTTTGTACAACAGTGGGTAAGAGAGAGAGCAGGGATTTGAATCTGGGTATTCGGGCACTGGAGCCCTGCACACCTGGCTCCCTGGCTTCTCATTTGTCCTGTGGTTTTGGGCAAGTAAAGCCCACCTTCAGGAACCTGTTTCCTGATCTGTAATAAAAGCAAATCCTCTTGCGTTCCTGATCAGCATATTAAGGAGATCAAATAAGAAAAGCATACGGAAAAAACCCCAAACAAATCTCTGTATACTTTTAAGAAATATACAAATAGATGAGATGAGTTTAATGGCATCAACACATACTAAAGATTATGTATGTATATTGCCACTTCTATAAATAATCTCTGAAAATGAATCACTTCACTTATAAATTGGACCTCTGCAATGTGGACCACCACATATAATATAACGTTATTGTGATTTTCACACTTATGTTGTTGCTGATGGTACAAACCATATTATACTTTAGAGGAAAAGTCGTTGAAAACAATACTGTATTTTATTCCCGTGTATCATGCTTAAATAATGCTTATAGAGTATTTATTGCCCTCTTGATGCCCTTTGCTACCACTTTGCTGGGGGAGGGGAAGGCTGACAATTATAAAAAGAAACGAAATGGATGTAATAGTTCTGTCTGTAGCCAATAAAATGAGGTAAATAGTTGGATAATCATTACAGAAATGTTATAAGTGTAAGTAGATGGATTCAGCATTTAAAAATTACTCTCCAAAAAAGGCAACCTAAACCCAACTTATACAGTAGCAGAAGTTTTGATACTGAATCAAATAGCCTCAATTCTTCTTTTCCCCTGAGTCGATACAGCTGCAAAATAGAGTATTTTTTTAGAGTGAACACCTACCACAAAATGTTTCTTCTAAAATTTACGTTTGGATTTTTAAAATATAATGGTTTTGTAAAAAGTACAGATATTTGACCGATACAGTACATATTTTGTATTCCTTTGGGTATTTCTGAACATATAATTTAGTAGTTTTTATGTTCACTTTGTTTCCCTAAAAAAGACAAGTATGGGATATTCACCTGCGTGTGTGTGTGTGCGCGTGTGCGTGCATCTGAACGTGTGAAAATGCAGTTTAGGGATTACAGCAGTTTAGTCAGGGTCATAAGTGACCTGACATGACCTTGAGCATGCTGTTTATAATTGCTGTGGTTAGTTTTTCTTCTCACTGTTTTTACCTATAATGTCAAAACACAATTATATGGAGTTGGTATGTTCACTAATAGCAGTTTATCTCTGCATGGTTTATAGACAGAGTCAAAAGCCAACAACTATAATTACATCCATGTTTCTAACGTAGCAGCAAACTAGAGAAGTGTGGTTGAAGTATGCTGTGGGTATCGTGCAGCCAGTAGGAATTATAGGGTAAAATCATTGCTTTGCATTCTTTTGGTTTTACAATAATTGTTACTTAAGTTTTGTTTTCTAGATTTTACCACTGTCTGTTGTGTTTATATGACCACATAAAGGGTGGTTGAGTTACGTGTCTCTCCACTCTATTTTTCTTCTGCTTGCCTTCCTCTATAAACCTACTGGTTCTCCTTTCACTTTCTTCTGACTCAGCAGACAGTACATTACAGTTAATGGTTTTCTGAAGCAGCCTGATATTCATGCTCTATGGAACCCATAAGACTTCTACTATTTGCATTATATGTTTAATTGGATAATTGTGGGAACCATGGTGAACTGTTAACAACTGTCAAGCCTTTGATTAATCTTTTGAATGTTCATTGGCATGGTTCAAGTTAGCAACTGCAATGCAGATTTTTGTTTTTGTTTTGTTTTTGTTGCTGTTCTCATGATTATTTGACAGGATTCATCTAGAAAAATATATGTAATTTCCCATTTTGGCTCACCTTATGTATTACAGCAAAGAAGAAGCAATGCAATTTATGGATCACTAATTTATTTTGCGTGTGAGGTATTGCAGTCTAATAAATCTCCAGAAAAATTGCTGTAAGAAAACCTTTTTATATTTTTAATGGCCTCCACGATGTAAAATACAAAAGAGAATTTTTGCTTGCGAAATAGTACTGATTTGAGTCCATAGTTTGGAAGAGGTGATTGAAAGGGAACCACCATAAATGTGAAGAATATTTGGTATTGAACCACAGAACTAGAGATTAATTTATAGAAAATCATTCTTTTAACTGTGTGTATTCACTTATGGGTCAAGTGAACACACTTACGGGTGTGTTCAGCTGTGGGTCTTATATGCTATGAAATGAACATCAGAATTATTATAGCAGAAAATTCTATTCAAACATAAATAAACTCTCAGGCACCCTTAAATTTTTTTGTCTTTCGCTTTAAGTGCGTGTCAGTATGCTTGTGGAACAATAAAATATTTGCTTTTCCTTTAGTAGTCTGTAGGTATTTAAGATATTTGGCCTAACAGTGCACAGTTTTGAGGCTTCGTGTGCATGTATTTTGGTACTGGATAGAGAAAACAGGTGCACAGAGGAAAAGTTAGAATGAATAAATGAATATTTACCAAAAAAACATACAGAGTTTACATGAATACCATAAAGACTTACAGGGGCTTCATACTATATTTGACTCTTCTTTTTTTTTTTTTTCCTTACATAAGTGCTGCAACTCACTTTATTACAGTGTTCACTGAGCAATATCAGACTTCTTTCAATGTCACAAATTTCAGAGTAGGACTTTGGGTAGCACTATATCCAGGCTTTTAAATATCATTTTTCAGTTATACAGTGATACTTAAATAGTTTCTCATTGTAAAAGCTGAAATAAATAAAGCTAAAATTCCTCCTGGTCTATTTCTGCTCATCCTCGGAGGAAACCACTGTTGTCAGTTGGGTCTGTAACCCTTCCGGGCCTTCTCCATATCTCGAGTTACTTTGTTTTTGTTTTGCTATTTACTGAGGAGAGTGTTCCATCGGTCACAAAAGAGATGCGTCCTCCAAGGAACCACAGACCCTACCTATGTGCCCACCCCGAGCTGTCTTCTGGGTCCTGCCTTTTCTAACACTGGCTGATGGAGGAATGGAATTCTTTATGAACTGCCAATGAGATGCCTCATTTTCTTAAGGCATGTTACTCTTGTAAATTGAATACTGAACGTAGGAGCATTGATCTTGTGGGAAATACTCTCATCTAGTTTTAAAATCGATAAAATGGGGGTACAAGGGTAGGGAAGATTGAATTGCTAAAATTGGTGGGGATAGGTCTTACTGAGGAGGCAACATCTGAGTAAAGATTTGATGGAGTGAGTAGATACCAGCATTCTTTTTAAACACTTGAGTCTGTGAGTGTGTGTGTGGGTTTATGTGTTGAATGCACGTATGCACACACACATAGTCAACTGTTTCTTACATCAAGCCTGTGAGGCGAGCTCTGTTATTATCTTCTTTTTACCTGTAAGGAAATCAAGGAACAGAAAGGTTAAATCAGCTGTCCAAGGTCACAGAACAAGTAAGTGGTGGAATCAGGATTTGGACACAGGCAATTTTGTTAATCTATTATTTTAGATCAGATCTTAAGCTGGCTTAGTGAAGCTAATCCAGGGTAGGAATAACCTCTTTAGCAGACTTTGTACTAAACTAGATATATAGGACTCAAGATTAATTTCTCTTCCTCAGAAATAGGATACCGGATTCTACCTGTCATTTCCAAAGTGTGTCGTTTTGAAGTACCATCTTGGATCAAGTTAATAGGGTTGGAATGGGCACTTCAGCTGATGGCAAAGCAATTCTGCTACTTATGTTGAAAGTGTATTTTGATGCTTTAGTCAAATGCACCAAAGATGTGGGGGCGGGAGGATGGTTTTAGATGAAGAATATGCAAAAGGAATCTAACTCCATTCTCACCTCTTGAGTTTGCATTATTTTTATAAGACCATTGTTTGCAGTCGGGAGCTTAATGGTAATTGTACTTTCCATGAGGCTCAAGATGGCCTCCTCAGCCAGCTCCTAATAGGATAATGAACTGGAGAGGAAGAGTGAGAAAGGAGTGTGTAGAAGGAGCAACTTCAGATTAGAAGCCACACATGGTATGGCCCATAAATATTCATCCAGGAAAACGTCTAAGGTTCATTGAGCTGTAGATGAGCAACTTACCTCAAGCTAGATTTATGTTTTGTTCGCTGAAGTATGGTATTTCAATTCCTCCTGCCTCAGAACTCTTTCCCTGAAGTGTCCTTGAAGCCCTTTGACCTGCCATTTCTATGGAAACAGTCTGATCGCTGTTAGCCTCAACTTCCCTATATTTGGGTTTTCAGTAAGCTCTCAAGCTTAGCAGTCGAGTCTTAGGTAAAATGTTTGTGTGGAAGGTAATGGAAAGGGGATACAACTTTGAGAATATATTTATTAGTGTTGAAAATAGTATTCACAGTTTTCAGGCCTGATACGCTTTTTTCATTCATGGGGATCGGTAGACATAATATCCTCCTATTAATATAGAAGTAAGAGCTGTGGTGGGAGACCTGGCTTCCCTTTTTGGTTCCATTATGTTACTGATACTTAAGCTTCAGTTTCACCATCTGTAAAATGGTGCTAGGGTTAACAGTCATTCAGAGGATACATTTTGATAACGTGTATGGAAGGGCTTTGTGAACTGAATTGGGCGCTCTCCCCTCATATATGTGTGTGTGTGTGTGTGTGTGTGTGTGTGTGTGTGTGTGTAAATATATATAGAGGTATATATTTTTGTTGTCTACCCTCTCTTAATGCACTAAAGTGAAAAATTCCTGAGACTATGAACTTTGACTTATTCTTGATACCTTGATTAATACGTATTACTGATAATGTTTTTGTATCGAGCCTGTTTTGCATTTTTAGCCTCTCTTAGATGTTTTACTGAAAATCTAAAGTTGATTAACACATTTTTTTCCTCAGTGTGCCTATAGTTGATAGGCAGAGCAGACTTCTGCTGGAAAGTGTAAGGGACACAGGACATGGTTTTCGTCTCATTCCCTGACTGGAGATATTTTCTTTGAGTCCTAGCTTTTCACTTTCTCCAGAGAAAGTCACCATTTATGAATCACGCTGAGCTTAAAGGTCTAAATTCCCTACTGCGCAGTCCCAACATCACACCATAGTAATGCTCCTTACAGGGTCCTGCCCCAATCCCCAGCTCACCTTTGTTTTACATGTTTTGTTCTCTAAACCCCAAATCTGAATGTTCTAGGCTGTGCTCACACAGAGGCTCACATCTCTTCTTTCCTTGGCCTCTGAGACAACCAGAGGGGATACACTGGTCTTCCTTCTCCCTAGTGTTGTTTGTTGATTTCCACATATGTTTCAGACCGTTGAACTGTCCAGGTTTAGAGGTCCCAAGTAAGACTTGGATTGAACACATTTTTCTTGTTAGCAGTGTCATGACAAAGAGCAGCAGCTGTATAAACTAATCTTTCTGTAGCTTCACACGGGGGACTCAGTTAACAATGGGCCACTGTCAGCATTTAATCTTTTTTACCTCTTGGTTCCTGTGAACTTTTCTATTAGATATCAGGATTATTCTTACGCACAAACAGAAGAAAACGTCAAATACTACAAGTCAGTTGAACGTCCCTTGGTGTTCTCTAAGGTGATCTGGAGGAGGGCTGACGATCCTAATGATTATTGGTCCTGGTTAGAAAGACATACTGTCATGAGGATGGTTGTGACAGAATTTGGGATTCGCTTTGCTTTGGAAATGTTTCTGAATTTAGCACCGAAGTCCATCGACTTGAGAAGCTGACCTCTGAAGTTTGGAGTGACTGTGGTGTAAATAGGGCATTAAGGACGCAGCTTCTCCCAGAAACCATCATAGAGACAGACACATCTTTGTGAGCCCTTTGTCATGTAGAAGTCTACTTTTGTGTATGATAATTTGAAGACATGAGAAACAGAAATCTCAAGTGACCTTTTATCTCTTTAGGTAATTTCTGTCTTTGTTTCTTTGTCAGAAAAGAAAGAGGGCACATTGGATGTTCAAGTACAGTGGGGAATTTGAAAAAGCAGAGTTATAGCTTTAGGCTAACAATGAACAAAAGTTCAGGTTCCAGTTTAAATGTACTCGACATTTGAACCCCTGTTTGAAGCCCTTGCTTTAGGTCTATCTGCAGAGGACATCTGAAATTCCTTTGGCTTCTAATCTATGGCAAGTGAACAAGAATGGATGACAAAGGGATATAAAGGTAGAGCTCAAACAAGTTGTTGTTAATTCTTTCTTTCACCTAAAAGGACTAATGAAAAGCTTAGATTACTAAATTCAGACTAGACCATTGTTGCTACTTGCCAAGCAGTACATGCTTGTGCGTCTGTCTAATCCATATTTGAAAGCCACAAACAGAAGCACATAATTTGGCAAAACACCAAAAACATGCCTCGGCACACTTCTGGAGATTCTTCCAAATGACTTATTGATTCAAAAATTTTAGTGTGTGTGTGTCTGCGTGTGTGCACGTGTGTGTGAGCGTGCGCATACATCCATATTGCCCAAAGATGCTTAAAATAAGTTATGCTAGCAAACCATATGTATTATACTTGTTTCAGGGGAGGGGTTTGAGGACTTTGTTTCAAAATCCTGAATCGTAGACAGCAAAAAATATAGCTGATTATTGGGTAGTTACTTTCTATTTTCCTTTCAGGTTAAGTACAAACGTATGACTTAAAAAAGCTCCCCAAAACACAACATATAAAACGGTTTATCCTTTAGGAAGGTTAAAATATCCTATTTGTTTTAAAATGTGTTTTGAGGTTTTATTTTTTACAGACGGGTCACAAATAGTAACTCATTATAAGAAAACAAATTCTTCATAGCACCATAAAGAAATTTCCTAAGTTGATACTTTATTCTTTTACAGAAGTATTTTTCCTTTGCCACGTTTCTGCTTGATATAGGAAAGATACACTTTTTAAAAGCACATAATCTGAATTTAATCCAGAATACTTGAAGATATTTAGAAGGTAACTACATGAAGTTGCATTAACAAGACAGATGTGGAAGACAAACAGTCCATAAGAAATTTTTGGTGTGGTCCACTTCCCCTTGCATGAATATTATTTTTTAAAGTCAGGGGCTGTTATGTGTAGTATTTTATTTAAACATCCCAGCTTCTTTTACAAGATAGACATTATTATTCCTCATTTAAAGAAGAGGAAATGAGAGTCCAAAGAGTTTAAAATAAGCTTCCCAAAGTCACACAGCTAGGAGGTGGCAAAGGCAGGATTAATCTGAAGCCTGTCTGACTCCACAAATTATGCCCTGGACACTACCTCTCAGCCTTCTCAGATCCATCCCTTTCAGTCATTCATCTCCTTTTATCCCTTGAATTGCAAGCCATACTGCTGTGAAGGTAATTGCATGTGGATTATGTTAATGTACTTCCTTATTAAGGGCTTAAAGTATACTTTATAAATTATTTACACTTCTGTCCTTTATTTACAGTATCTTATTTAATATTTATCTCAATTGGGTGAGATAGATATTGTCCCCATTCTACAGCTGAGAACCATTAAGTCGTCACCCAACAGGTAGTGGAGAGCTGGGCTTAAGTATGGGATCCTTCCCCAACTGTTTTTTCTATTACATTTTAAATGGCTCAAGTCCAAAGAATATCAGTGCTGGGCTCTCCATCTCATACTCAAAAGTTGAGTATGGTAAATCTAGAACTTTGGGGCTTAATTAAAAAAACAACAGAAAATGAATATGAAGTACCTGACCATGTAATTCCTTGTAAGCATCTTCTCACATTACAGATGCAAATTGGTAATAGGTTGAGCTATTGTATAGGGTTGAGGGTCTTCTCTCAGTATGAGTTCTTTTCTTTTCTTCCTAGTTTCAAGGAAGTTTGTGGTATACTGGTAGGGGTTTGAACATCAACAACTTTTAGTCTTTTGGCTTCATTAAGCATAATAGAATTAGATTAAGGTGACTGAATTCACGCAAAAGTAAAAAACAAAAGAAAGGGGGGGCATGGGGAAAGGAGGGGAAGAAGGAGTTCGTTCTCCCTGCTTTATCTATTTGTAGTGACGTTTGAAAATTGCCCCAGGAAGGTAGCGTCTTTCCCCTTTCCTGCAGGCTTAGTTTTGCATCAGTTTCTTAGCATGCAATGGTGGAGAGTTCCATACTCATGACCTTTCAGATAAATATGCACAACGAGGAAATAAAGTTGCTGAGGCCTTAATCCCCAGTGTGTAAAAGGGTTTTCACTTACATACATGTTCGTTATTCTTCGAGGCAATGCTGGTGAATAGGATGACTCAGGAGATAGTCATGAGAGTCTTTCTGGCCTGGCAGGGTCCCCCCACCAGGGCTCCATGTATGTTGTCCTCACTGTTCACTCCAAGGGCACTGATATCCCTTTTCTGTTATCTCTTACTGTGACTTCGAGATTGACAATTACGAAGACCCTAAAACCATCGTTAACCCAAGTGTGTTCATTAAAGGAGGTGCATGCTGATTGACAAAGAAGCTAACATGAGGTAACCAGAAAGGTAATGCACTCTGGATTACTCATGTAAATATGTGACACAGATGGAGAATTTACAGACCTCGGTGCATTTAGGGAGGGGGAGGCCATCTTTGCCCAGTCCATGTAAACCCTCAGCAAAAGGACCAAAAGTGTTGTCCACCCTTGTGAACTAAGGTCCATTGGATAGACTGAGGCAGGGACAGATTAAGAACTTTAAGCGATGGTTCATCCACTGGATTTTATCAGAGATTTTATCAGATTAGTGGTCTGGGACTGTTGATTTGACTTTTTCTTGAAATAAATCAACTGAAAAACAGAACTTCACTGTCTCTTACCGGTTGCCTAAACAGTGTTTCCAAAAGTTAACTGTCTCTGTGCAGCTGACTTGATTCTCTCAAGAAATCAGTTAATTTTGCTAAAAAACAAACATAACTCTGCCACCTCTCGTGGGGTGCTTCAACGATGTTTCCAAAAGATGATTATCCTTCAACATGCTATCAGAACGGAGGAGAACCATTGTTTAAAACAGATACTGCTCCCTGTTTATTTTGTGAAGTTTAACCTATTTAGACTTAATTCTTATGCCTCATGTTGAATACTTGTTCTAGAGAAATGTGATCCCAGGAATGCTGGTGATTTGCTGCATTCAAATGGTGCTATGCTTTAGGTTTCTGTTCCAATCTAAGATTTCAGAAGAGTCAGTAACTGCAAATAATCTAAAAGGGGAAGAGTGAAGAATGCTTCTAACTTCCCTTTGAAATGAATAGCTCTGCCAGAGCAGCAGCTATTAGAAAAACAAAAACGACAAAGAAAAGCTGCTCAGCTCAGCACACAGAGGTAAATTTACTTACATCAGACTGAAAAATGAGGGCTGGGCTTTGAAAAGACATCCCTTCTGACTAGAGGAAAGCTTGTAATTTTGGCAAGGCTGCAGCCCTCCTAAGCCCCTGAGAAATTCTGAAAAACATTACAGAAGACTGTTCTTAATATTAATGGCTGTCTTCCTGTGTGTGTGTGTGTGTGTGTGTGTGTGTGTGTGTGTGCACGCGTGTGTATGCACACAGGGAAGAAAAATGCCAGCCAGAGAAGGGGTAGAGAATGAGAGAAGAAAGGATTACGTAGAATGAAGAACTACCAGTGAGAATGTCTAATTTCTGAAAAATCATTTGCACCTATCATTTTCTACCCCTCAACCAAGAGTATCTCAAGATGAGATTTAGAGGAACCCCAGCCCCTTAGACACTTTAAGTTATTAGCCTTGCAAGAATGTGGCCCTCTTAAACTCTTCCTAAAATACTTTGTTTGTAGATAACATGGCTCACTGATACAATCTCAAATCATGGATTTATCTATTATATGACATCAGAGGTGAAAAAAAGACTGTTTCCCTGTGGCTAATTGTGGTGAGTGTCACATCATGTTGTACTGGAGTAAACAATTTCAGGGGCACTAAGGGCCTACAGCTCAGCCTCTTGGGAGGGGACTTTTCCTTTGCAGCTTAGCTTCAGGAAACGTGAACATTTGTGTTTTCAAGACCACATACCATTGGGAAGGAAGTAGGGGTGGAGGTGCGTGCTGAGATTAAGTGGCTACGAGAATCCCTGTACTGTGTATGATCTGGGAACCGCTGGGGTTTCTGTAGCCCTCTTTCTGGTGTGCCTTTAGAATTTGCAGAGGCCAACCGACAACAAATACTGATACTTGCTAAGGATATTTTTCACAAAATAATGTATTGACTTTTCAGGCCTGGCCAGACAGACTTCTGTACAGCATGCCTGACCAGCATGGCTGTGACTTGTGTGTGTGTGTGTGTGTGTGTGTGTGTGTGTGTGTGTCTCAGGAGACACAGACAGATCTGCTGCTGGAGAGTCCACAATCATACTTCTTTGGGATATGTAGCTGTTACCTGTCATGGTAAAGGAATTTGATAATTGTGGGAAGCAGTTGTTAAAAAGCAACTTGGAGATTATTTTCAGGAGGGAGGCATTAACTCTTCCTAGCCCTGAGTCCATCTCCACCTGGGGCACTGGCCCATGTTACCTTTAAGGACGCAAGTCCTATTTCAGCTCAGCATGTGGACAGTTATGCGGATAATAAACAGAGAGCTGAGGTTCTTTTCAGGATTGATGATGTGGAAAGAAACAGAAAATGCACCCATTCAAAAAGAGTGCCTTGATTTGCTGCGGAGTTTAAAACTCGGAACGTGTTTTCCCAGGCATGCAACTGCTCTGTAGCATTGCTGATTACTTAATGAGTGATCTCCCTGGCCTGCTCTGGCTGTGCATGTTTTCTTGACTTAGGACTGACACTCTCCATATAATCTTAATTCATTTTTAGTCTAGGCTGACTAAATCTTCTGATTTGGCAAAGTAGAGTGTCAGGATTGCCATTGTTATGTTTGCTCTGGATTTATATCTTAAGTTGAGGTTAAGTAACACATTTACATAAATCAACTCAGCGCTGGACTCTGATACAAGATTGTTTTACTGAGAGAGAGAGAGAAGAAAACGAATTGTATTGCTTCCTGAGACTTGCTTTCATTTTATATTAAACCTCAAAGGATTTATAAATTTAATGTGTTCTGTGTTAAAATGAACTCTTCTGTGGGTTTTGCTTCTTATAAAACAGAATGAAAAGAACTTTATTTGCCAGAACTGGTTATAGCTGTTGCTATAATGGGATGACTTTCCTAGAGGTAGACTGTAAAATGTAGTAGGCTGATATCATTTAGCAAAATAGTAATATGCTTTTAAAGAAGGATTCATGTTTTCTGATAGGCAGCGCAAGGACTCCAAAAATGTACAAAAAGTTCTTTCAGTAGTAAAGATACCGCAGAAAGGTGAAAAGGCTTTACATTTATAGTTGCCAGTATTTAAGTGGGAGTGCTTTTTATTGTGCCTCATGCAAATGTTTTTTCAGAATTTTATTTCTTTTGAAATAATGACAAAGAATATGCCGTGGCTGTATTGGTTGGGTCATCATCTATTAAATCATGTTCTATTGGAAACAATTTCACTTTTGTTAAAATTTACTTGTATTCTAAATCACGATTAAAAACATTCAAAATTTGGGGATAAGATATTTTAAAAGATATGTTATCATTGCAAATGCCAGAAATACATAGAACAAATAAGAAAGAGATTGCTAGCTATTTTAAGTTTATTGAAAAAATACACTGAAAACTTGCCACTTTCAACACTATGAAATATTAGCAAAACACTCTTGACTATGAGAGATGATGTTAAATGCCTGACTTTAAATTTTAATATTTTTTATGGCTACTGAACAGAATTTGCCTTTTGACAATGCCAGTTCTATGCAGTCATAAAACTAGGAAATGCTAAATAACTTCATGACAAGTTTTTATTTTCATCTTGAAAGTATTTTCTTCCTAGACTGTTATTAGCATTGCTAAAATATCCTTCTGTACCTAGAGGAAAGAATTCTCTCTCCTGGGTCCTTGCGAGTATACTTAAGATGGACCAAGTGACAGGGGGTCACATTCATTTTGAACAGCATAGTTTCTTTGGTGGGATGGCTTTGTATTGTGTTTTGGTTTGTTTAAAGAAATTATTATTGACTCCTGAAGTGTTCTCCTTGAGGTTCCATGTTCCCTGACTTTATCTCATGTTGCTTCATTTAACATGAGTGTGGCTGTCTGGCCAACGACTCATCCTTTTTCATCCGTTCACTTGGGAAGATAGGATCCATATTTCCAGTTTCTGCAAGGTGGAAGCATGTGTTTTGTCCAGCTGAGTCTCTTGGTCTGATTTTTTTTTTCTGGTCCTAATACATGTTTATTCCTACATGTGACAAATCTGCAGTCGTGTTTTCTTTCTGAGTTATAATGACTCAGATGTCATAATTAATTTGATGAGCAGGTGGGGGTTATTAGCCTTGTGCTTCACTTGCTAATAGCTGCACAGTTTTTCTAAAGTACTCTTTCAACTAAGGAGGCATTTCTTCACATAGAATAAACAGTACAGCACAAAAGCCTCAGTTAGATAACTATCCGTGGGCTTGAAAAGCTGCCAAGCAGATGTTGTTATTGGAGCTGGCCCAGGCGAGATTGGGCAAGGCAGATGCTTGCGGGGAGGGGAGGGGGGAGGAGAAGGGGGAGGAGATGTAAGAGAGCAGAGGTTGGAGGGGGGGAGAGGGAGGTTCTACAGGACTCTTGCTTGCTTTACAGGGGTTGGGCCAGATTTTGTTGGGGTGGGAGTTGTCTTCTCACGAGCTACCTCCATGGTTATGGCCTCCCGTTGGTCTCTTGAAATGTACATAAATGAGGATGGGGTGGGGTTGGAGGGCACCCTCTCTAAATATCCACATGGGAATGAATCCGAGTGTTCATCCAGCAGTCTGAGACTTCTGGTTTGCATTAGTGCGGCTGTGTGCAATTTTTGAAGGGCCTACGGAGACTCTGCTTCATACCTACCCACATATGTAATGGACATGACAGCCCTGACATTTACCAGAACTCATAGGTTCTGCTTTATTGCTATAAATTAGATTGTGCAAATTTAAGACAAAATGCTGTTTTGTTTCCTGTCACCTCACCATATAATTTTTTTCTGAACCTTCCCCACTCTTTATTAAAATGTTGCAAAGTAACAGCATACTTTTAAAAATTAAAATCAATTTTGGAACGTGTCAGATTTGTATGAGGTAAACATGTGGAAGGTTTAATCTAAGCTGATCTCGGTTCTGTCTGCTCTTTTTTTCTCTTTCTTTTTTTTCTTTTTTTTTTTTTTGGTGATCTAAGGCTTTTTAAAACTCATCTCTCACTCCCCTTCACTAGATTAAATTCTGTAATCTCATTTTTCTTTGAGCTGATCTCAAGCCAATGGTCTGGGGATTTTATAGCCAAGGGATAATTTTTGATAATGGGCTATTAAAACACTTGCAGCTCCTATCCTGTCTTTCAAATTAGTGTGTGCACAGATTGTCTTTCTGGGGAAAAAGTCTTTCCCTTGGCAATAAGCAACTGATTATGTGCCACAAGCAGCATAAAAGCTTCCTGTAATGCTTATACGAAAAACATAGGTAAATAATAAATGATAAATAACAAGGGTGACTGTACAGTGGGAGCGGCAACTCTGCCCAGGATTTTTGCTTTATCCTTTGGAGAAAAAGTCTTGTTTTCCCTTATTCAGACAGATTTAGTGTGTTCTGACAACAGGGTCATCTAACAGTTTCCTTAACGATGGAAGTACAGTGGCTGGAGACAGCTGTGTAAGGTCACGTAACTTTCATTGTTGTTTATAGTGTGCTTATTAATAGGTTAAAATGAATAACTCCCTGGACAGAGGTCAGGTAACACCTGTATAAATAATGCATTGCCCTTCCAAAATATCTAATGTAAAATTAATATACATAGCTTGCCACTTTGTTTTTTTATGCAGTTCAGTTTCCTTTCCTTTCTTTAGTCTTCTGAGGTATGATTAAAGTAAAAATTAACTAGCTCTGAGAAGGCAAACAAGTCTGTTCCCAAATACTCTGTTTTAGTGTGACTGAGATTTTGTTAGAGTAAGATTAAAGCCGGTATCCTCTCTGATTAAAAAAAATACCTGATTCTATGTCTCAATCATTTGTCACAAGGAAAAATATTTTGGACATACGGGCATATGGAACATAGAGTGACATAAAGCCACCAGTTGTGAGACGGATACGACGTGAGCTGTGCTGAGAGTCGGCATGAATGCTTTTCTTCTTCATATGCAAAATTAGGCTTCAGGTGTGTCGTATGTGTGAAATGCATTGCTGCACCATGTGCAGATGGTAAGAACACATATGTCTCAATACCATTCTCTCAGCCTGTATGCTTTATCGCTCAATAGCCTGACAGATGCATATGGGCGAATTCATTCATTGCCCTCTCTGTTGATTGTTAGTACTTTTGGAAATGATGTTGTAATTTGGCAGACCTCATCTTGGTGGGGGGGTAGTACTGAAAGCAATGGCACAGTTTTTTAGTTCTCAACCAAGTACTTAGAGTTATTAAACTCCTTCAAATATAAGGTTTTCAGAATTCTGTAATCTTCAAAAAGAGAGGGAAAAAAACTAGTTCTACATTTGATGCCGAATTTGAAAATTTTGGCTGTTTATCAGCAAATGCGGCTGAAAAAGTCCCTGAATCATTTTAAATCTGCACAGAGTGAGACACAGTGTGATATGTGATGTCAGATTAAAAAGTAAAAGTTCGGTCTACGGACGGAGTCTCTAAAAATGTTTTTAATATAGTAGAGCACCTTGTAACATGCGTCGTTGTTAGGAAAAACTGCGTATTTGTGTACTGGAACATAAATAATTTTTCTGCAACAGAACTACATGCAACTATTACTAATATGATACTGTAAGCTAGTAAAGTAGACATTCATACACTTCTAATATAGTAAATGGTTTCCCTACGCCTAGGCCTTCGACTGTTCAAAATTGAAATCCATCAGCTAATCTAGTAAATGGTGGTGCTACACCCAGGCCTTCAACTGTGTAAAACTGAAATCCAGAGCAGTCACCATTAATGCCTCTTGAGTTGTTCTAATTATGCAGATGTTAAGTTCAATGAACATTTGTTGAGTGCCTCCTATATGCCTAGCAGTCTGCTAAAGATTGGGGAACTATGAAGATCAATGAAGTGTTGTTGGTCCTTGTTCTCAGGGAGTTCATAATCTAATCTAGTTATGGAAACAGAAGCATAAAACTAACCACCTAAATCGTATGGAACAGATGGTGGACAGTGCCGTACGGACAGGTAAAAAGTACTATTGGAGAAGAGAGGAGGGACTTAGTAATTCACAAGAATCCAGAGAAGGCTCTTGTGCCTTAAGAAATGAGCTAGAAAGATGAGTACAGTTTCCTCAGACAGGAATGTGAGGAGTGGGGCTCCTGGATGCTGGGATTAGCACAAGGAAAGGTAAGTCATTGGAGATGGGTACGGGCATGTTGGTGATTTTGGGCCATGAATGACCAGGGGGACAGTGAGTAGATTTCGCTTGTGTGGGAAGAGTGAAGAGACTTGTAGAAGACTAGGCTTAAAGATTCGGGTTGCTGAGGGCTTCAGTTGCCACTATGAAGAGTTGCCAGTGGGTAGCTCTTCACAAATCTTGGAGCAGTTATAATTAGATTGTCTTATAGATGGCAGCTCTGACAGCAAAATGGAAGATGGATTGGAGAAGGGAGAAAATGGAGTCGGGGAAGAGGACCTTTTAAGCCAAGCTTTAAAATTTTCATATAAAATATTATCTTTGTCTTTTCCATATGTACGGGGTACAGCATACAAAGATTTAAAACAGAAAGCATAGACTACATCCTTATTCTTTTCAGTAATTTAAAAAGTTTTAATTGCGCACCTGCTACAAACCAGTGGTACTTCTAAGGGCTGTGGATATAATTTTGAACAAGACAAACATGAATTCTGCCCTCAGGGAGCTTACCTTCTGTTGGGGAAGAATGATCAGGTCAAATCAACAAGTTAATAAACAAGTCATTTCAGATTGTGGTAACTGCTTTGAGGAAACAAAGAGAATGATACGATGTCAGTATATAGATTAAACTGGAGTGTGGGAGGCGTCTTTGTTAGATAAGGTCCTCTGGGAAAGCTTTGCTGAGGAAATGAAATAGGAAAAGATGAGAAGTAGTCTAGTATCCTAGTATGTTTGGTACTAAATTGTGACCTCAGTTGCAAACGTAGCTTTGGTTAAAAATCCCTTCGAGGCATTTGCACTTACAGAGATGGTCTCAGGGACAGGTGAGGCTTTCATGATTGTTAGAGAGCTCTCTATAAGAAACATTTCACTGTACTCCTGTGTAGACTGAATTTGCAGAATCATGATTTAACTTTAGGTGGCTTCACTGTAAATGAAATATTTAAGAAATATTTTATATGTAAAAGATCCATATGTGGAAGATCTTTGCTTATTTTACAAAACCTGCTTTTTCCTATTACGTTGTTCTGTTTCCCTTGTTCAACGCCCTAGTATTCTATGTCTCTGAGAAATCCCTTCCAAGCAACAGATTTCTTGGCATGCCTCTTTTCATCCTGTGATGGGAATTGTGTAGTCAGTCTCATCATCTTCTTTTCCCTGTATGATAGAAAGCTCAGAGCTCAAAATTTGTGTTCATTTGTCTGTTTATCTCTGTTTGGATTCTATGATAGCAACTTCCACTTCCTGTCTGTCTTTATCTCTTGGATTTTGTGTTTTCATTCATGGATTTTTGCAGCTTTCAGTTAAGTGAAGTGTCAAGTCATTATTTGTAATAATAAATCAATATAGGTTAGTCTTCAAATCTGATGCTTGGGACCTGACTGCACATTCTGGAGATATTGAGGAAAGGGAGCACGGTGATGGATGGACATGGAGGGTAAGGGGGGAGGAGGAGGAGAAGATGGCTACACTACTGGGAGAAGCCTGGGGCTATTTGCAAACATGGGCAATCCAAGAGGAACAGCAGATCTGAGGAAGGGATAAAGACTTAGATTTTAGACAAGCTATTGGTCACCTGCCCTGCTGAAATGATGATCAGTCAATTAAAAATAGTGCTAGAGGGCTTCCCTGGTGGCGCAGTGGTTGAGAGTCCGCCTGCCGATGCAGGGGACACGGGTTCATGCCCCGGTCCAGGAAGATCCCACATGCCGTGGAGCGGCTGGCCCGTGAGCCATGGCCGCTGAGCCTGCGCGACCGGAGCCTGTGCTCCGCAACGGGAGAGGTCACAACAGTGAGAGGCCCGTGTACCGCAAAAATAAATAAATTAATAAATAAATAAAATAAAATAAAATAAAAATAGTGCTAGAGCACAAGAGGAGGGTTCTGGTTAGGAATTCAGATTTGAATATAATTGAAGACTTGGAAGTAAACGGAGCTATTAAGGGAGAGATTGCTTCTAGAGAAGATCTGAGGGCTGCAGATGGACCCCTGAGGGAGGTCTACAGTGAGTGACTAAGGGAGAGGAACCCACATCTCCCAGCCCACAGCATGTATGTACACTGTCATCAGACCAAAACCCCCATTCCCCAACCTTTTGCTGACTAGTTCTCATTCATCCTTCAGGGCCCATCTGAAACGTTTTGTACTGTAGTAAGTCGATCCCCCTTGTCTGAGATGGTAGCTTCTCCTTTGGGCTCTTACAGCACTTTGTACTTCCCTGTCATAGGACTTATCACATAGTATTAGAATTGCTTCATTCGTTCTTTTTCTCCCCACTGCCCTGTAAACTCATTCACAAAGGTATCTCACACGGAGCTCAATGCCTGCTACATAGCTGGTGCTCGATACACATTTGGTAAATGAATGAAATAAACTAGAAGGAGTCATCCTAACCGTGAGAGGAATTCTGTCTCAGAGATGTCAGGGAAGACAAATGAGTGTCTAAAGAGAGGGACATGTCATCAACATAAGGGTGTTCATGATATGCCTCCTGTCTCAGTCACCTTGGCTGCCATTACCAAATGTGTGTGAATGAGCAACACACATTTATTTCTCACAGATCTAGAGGCCAAGATGTCTAAGTTCAAGGTGTCAGCAAGTTATTTTTCATTCTGAGGCCTCTTTTCATGGCTTGTAGGTGACTGCTTTCTCATGGTGTCCTCACAGGGCAGAGAGAGAGCAAGAAAGATCTCTGGTGTCTCTTCTTATAAGGGCACTAATCCTCTTGGATCAGGGCCCCACCCTTGTGACCTTGTTTAAGCTTAATTACCTCCGTAAAGACCTTGTCTCCAAACATAGTCACACTGGGGTTTGGGGCTTCAACATATGAATTTAGGGAAGGTGTGTACACAAATATTAAGTCCATAATACCTCCCTCATAGCTGGGTACTATTTGTGGTTTGTAGATAGATAGACAGATATTCCTAGTTGCAGATATGATATAATCTCCAATCCACAGTGGGAAGCATCTGCCTTTGCGCTGAATCCTGATCCAAAGGACTTTGTTGTGATGGCCCACATATACCTAGCCAAAATAAATCAGTTCTGATCCAGTAATTTTTATGGCTGATCTTACAGAGTTTCTCATGTTATCCACTAAATCTGTCTTCTTATTCACTTGATGATGACTGAATGTGCTTAGGCTGTAACTTGAAAAGGAATTTCGTGAGTAGAAGGGTGTTAGGCACAGGAATGCGTTAGGGAGGGAATTTATGGAACCTGATTTATTTTTAAATTAGATTAGATGATTATCTGCTTAGGTTGCTCTAGGTGTGACTTTGCCTTAGGTGGGGGGGTAGCCCAGATTTCCTTTCAAGTTTCTTATTGGCTCTAACAACCTGTGATTGGAATTTAAAAATTCATATTTTCAGGACTGTTTGAAATTCTTTTCTTCTCCATTTCCTAGAAATACTGTCTGTCGAAAATAAGACATAGTCAGGAAAGAGTATCTCTATAGTGTTGTAGCAGAAGACAGCAGAACAGAGCCTTTGAATAATTGATGAAAATATTTGTCGTCTTATACACTGGATAATCCTGAGACACATAAAAACTCATCGCTGATTATTTTTATTTTCCTGAGAAACCATCGTAAAATGTGTTTTTCTCACCTAAATGCTCCTAGGTACACAGACATTAGGGGTTCCTCTATTTTGATAATTATTTAACCTCTTGTAGTTACTTTCTTTATTCCTAAAAACATTATTATTACACATATACTTTTGTGTGTGTGTGTGTGTGGTACACAGGCCTCTCACTGCTGTGGCCTCTCCTGGTGCGGAGCACAGGCTCCGGACACGCAGGCTCAGTGGCCACGGCTCACGGGCCCAGCCGTTCCGCGGCATGTGGGATCTTCCCGGACCGGGGCACGAACCCTTGTCCCCTGCATCGGCAGGCGGAATCTCAACCACTGTGCCACCAGGGAAGCCCAGACATATACTTTTGAATTTTGAAAAAGTGACCTAAGTATAGAAATAATCTTCCCTGGATATAAGAATGGCTGTTGACTGGGCAGTGGTGTGTGATGGACCACCTCCCCTAGTAGCAGAGAGGGAGGAAAAAAGCATTTGACTTTTTGTAATATAACATATATCTAGTCTTAGTAGAAAGGTATATATATATATATATATATATATATATATATATTTATATTTATTTATCTGTTGGTCGCTTTTAAATGAGCATTTCTATATTTCTGTAATGTTCACTGGGAAATTTGTTTCCCTAAGGCCGGAAGTCTGGGCCAGAGGCAAACCCTCTGAAGTTTGTCTCCCTTCTTCCTTTGTACATTAAAATAAATCAAAACACAGCTCTAATCCCTTTATGATACTTGACAGCCATGGACTATTGTTCTGCCCTGCATCAGCAAAATCACTCTTTCTCACTGAACTGGGAGTTTTCTAGGATTGCCTTTTTACCTCCAGCATGTTTTAGGGGCAGAAACATGACACAGTAGCACTACTAGTTTCTAGGGGCTGGGGGATGAGTAGCTGCCAGAGCCTGAGCACAAACTCTGGTATTTGAGCTTCGTTTGCACCGTTCACTTTCACTTTCACTGAATGTGCTGCTCCATTTGTCTGGGGCTCACTTTCCCTCTTGCTTTCCCTGAGCTCTTTAATCACTGAGATCCATAATTGTTCTCCATAACGAATACATAAGGCAAATTCTTTGAGCTGTAATATGAGGAATCTAGGTGGCAAACCTGTGAATGGCCACTCAGCTCCCTTTGATGTCACCGGTGCTGAATTCCATATATATCAGGAGTTTGAGCCAGGCCACAGGGGAAGCTGCATCCCTCTTCTCTCTTTACCCCCCACCTTTTCGGAATGAGTTTATGTTTTAATATTTTAAAGTCTTTTTTCCATATACAAATACAGGTATAGAAATTGACTTAAAATCAGGGTATCTGCTCTATTTTGTCAGAGCAATGAGGGAGAATAATGGGGGAGAAAAATCCTGGAAGAGTTTCCTGCACAGGGAAGAACTGATGGCAACCATTTCTTTATGATCATCCTTGAGTTTGCAGCTTTTGTGAAACAAACCCCCCTATGCCATTCAGAATGCCATTGAAACATTTAAATAATACATTAATGGAAAAGAAAAACAAAACCTTGTTTAACAGTAGTTTATTTAGAGGCTGCACAAGTAACAATATCATGTTATAGGTTAAAATAAAAAGCCACAGCAACCCACCCTATCAGGCCTTTCCTTTTGGGGGAAGCAGGCCAGATGTTTAAACAATATTGCGGGATGTGTGCAGGCTGCAGCACTTGGAGGCCTTGGGAAAGAAATCATGTCTGCACCCCTAGCGTCTCACAGTTTTAGACCCTTGACCTAGAAGCAGTTTAAACAGATGTTTAGTTCAAGGGATTTATGTCGACATTGAATTTTTTTTTTTCCTTTGGAAGTGGCTGCCTCAAAAATTGGAGCTTTTTCCTAGAAAAAGGACCAGAGAAACAACATCTCACAACTTGGTAGTTTCATGTTGAAAGTGTCCTGGTGCAACAGGAACAAAACCAACCAACAAACACACAACCGGCTCCTCAGCCACTACCGTTCACGTGTATGAACATCTTTTTATCCCCCTCTCTCAGTTCTGTGTATGGTGAGTACAGACTTCCAACAGGAAGAGTTTGCAAAGGAGAAAAGTCCTCGGAAAACCCCTTTTGATTATGAACCAGCATAAATTGTGGCTTTTCTTCCTCTCCTTATCTCCAACCTTCTTTCCCCTCCTCCTGCCCTCTATCCCCTCCAAATCTCCTTCTACCCCTTCTCCCAGAAATGATTCCTCCCAACTTTGATCCTGGTGTGTGAACTTCATTCTATGACTTGGGTCAGTCAGGAACGGTACATTGCATCATAGTTGCCTTTTTGAAAGTGTTTATTTCATATCTGAAATGTTTTCATGTGCATTCGCTCTGCTTTGACTTGCAGAAGGAGAAAGAAAGTAGTTTTACTGGAGGCAAAACAGCCACCTGTGAAAACTAATTGCGTAGGTAGAGGTTTGATGGTATCTCTGGGAGGGATCCAGCAGGAAGAAAGTAAATGTTCTTAATCTACAAGGAAATCACCTGTGTGCCAAACTGACCCTCTTCATCAAAGCCAGGGTTGAAATATGCCATCAGATCGGTGGCCTGTGTTTAGGAGGCCGCGGTGGGGAGGGCGACAAGTGGGAGGAGCCCTGGAAGGCAGGTGCGATTCGTGGAGGTGAACTGAGTAGATATGGGGAAAAAAGACGAATGTGACCAAGTCAGCTACGCCACCTCATTAAGGGCTGACATGTGATATGAATGGTCTACAGTTACTTTCAAAGAAAAGTTTGAGATGTGGCTGCTTTTGAGTTCCTTCTTTCTTCCCCTTCATCGAGTTTTCTTTTTAGTCTTATGTTCTGCTGTCTTGGCTTTTTTTTTTCTTCCTTTCCTCTCCTTGATCCCACCAGTCTAGTATACCCAAGTGTTCCTTGCCATTAAAAGGGCAAAATATACTGTGATAGAGAAACAGGGATCAGTGATACAGGCTCCCTTTTGTCACTATCTGGGTAGCTCTCTGAACCGATTGTCCGCAAATTTAGAAAGAGCAGGTCCCATGGGGCTATACTATGTACCCGCCTGTTACCTCTGTCTAAAGCCAATCGATCTGTGATTGGTCTTCCAGATGACAGGGTCTGACCTCTCTTGCAAGAGTCTATATTTTGCTGGTCACTCTAGGTGGACATCAGCTATAGTTTTGGTACTAGATGTTGTCCACTCACACACCTACATGTGGCCTTAGCTGTGCGGCCAGAAAAGTTTGACAGCATGTATCTGCATGCTAGTGACTTCTCTAAATGGCTGTCTTCCATGGGAAATCAAAACTCTAGAGAAGAGGGGAAAGTCCCTAGTATTTGAAGCACCTTGAGATTTAGGGAGATTTGGGGAAAAGTTAGACGATCCTTTCCTTCTAGGAGCCCAATAACCTTTTTTTTTTTTTTAGAAAGCGACTAGTAAGTTTTATAAAGCTATATAAAAGGATTAAAGGACAGTTACGTGTTTTGTTTTTTTTTTTTTTTGGTGGTACACGGGCCTCTCACTGTTGTGGCTTCTCCCGTTGTGGAGCACAGGCTCCGGACGCGCAGGCTCAGCGGCCATGGCTCACGGGCCCAGCGGCATGTGGGATCTTCCTGGACCGGGGCACGAACCCGTGTCCCCTGCATCGGCAGGTGGACTCTCAACCACTGCGCCACCAGGGAAGCCCCAGTTACGTGATTTTTAAAAGGAAGCATTTTTGTTTGGAAGCCTCTGGACACATTTCTTAGTGTGTCTTAATGTCTGGGGTGATCTGTCGTCAGCCCTCAGTTGGGCCCTCGGTGCAATCACACGGTTGCTGAGCCGCCCAGGGGAGCTGTTCAGCAGGAGGCCAGCAGGCTCCATTGCCTTTAGCTTTCACTGCCTGGAAGTAACTGGATCCATGGCTCTGAAGTCCATGGGCCCTCACTTACGTCAGTGTACTTTGACTCCTCCTACCTGTGCTCCGTACCCCTGTGTCTTGTGGGTCCTCTGAGGATCCAGCAGTTCAGTCCCGCCCTTGTTCATGAGAGCGCCCCCTCGGAGCCCCCTACTTTAAACTGCCATCAGAGGCTGTTCTACAAAAGCCAGACTCGAACCAGTGTGAACCTATCTGGAGGTGATGTTGGATGCTCAGTTCTCAAATTCAAAATACCTGATTTCCATCAATACCATTCAGACAGAAGACCCTTCCAACCATAATATATCACAGTACCCCTGGGCCCCTTTTTCTAGAGCCTAAGCCAATGGACCCCCACTTGGTGTGAGAAATTTCTCCTCCATCATATGTAAGATAGGATTTTGTTCAGGGTGATCTACAGTTAAGTCCAGTTTATTTCCATGATGCCTAAACACTTAGACCATTTTGATATATAATGGACTCTTGACATTTATGAGAGATTTTTCCAAGGATGATCATGAGTTTCTAAACTTAACAGGTAGCTCTGTGGAATGTAATTTCTTCCCCGGGTATCTGTATTGGGGCAAGAAGCACCACTTCTGTAGGTCTTTTCACTTTCTCTTCACTTCTATTACCATCACAAGTAACTGGCTTTTCTTTCAGTGGCCTTTTATTTATTTATTTAAAAAAATTTTTTTGTGTGTGGTCCACGGGCCTCTCACTGTTGTGGCCTCTCCCGTTGCGGAGCAACAGGCTCCGGACGCACAGGCTCAGCGGCCATGGCTCACGGGACCAGCCGCTCCGTGGCATGTGGGATCTTCCCGGACCGGGGCACGAACCCGTGTCCCCTGCATCGGCAGGTGGACTCTCAACCACTGCGCCATCAGGGAAGCCCCGGCCTTTTATTTTTTAAACAAAGAAACAATGTTATAGCTTCATGAACTTTCTGTGTAACGAGGAATAGAGAGAGAACAACAAAATCACTCTGAGCTATGGCTGTTGAATTGTTGGCCGGGTTCATACAATACCTAACTGATTCTCTTCAGTCTTGTGTGCCTGTGGTTCGAATTTGTCCTCAGCAAAATGACAAATTTGGTTATAGAATTGTCGCTCTCTCCTTATAGAACTTTTATGAATAGTTCATGCACCTTAGAACTTGGTCTGGGGCAGCACTGGTATTCTGTAGCATCCCCTGAATGCAAGCAGATCCTAGAAAGAGGGTGTCGTAAAAAGAGCTAGGGATGGTATGTTTGTTAGTCCTGGGGTTCAATTTCAAGTGTAGCAAGTGTGTGTGTGAATGTGTACATAGACAGGTGCATGTGTGTCTATTATTGTTATAATGTTTCCATGTGATGTGCTTTAAAATGGAGTGACATCCTTACTAACCTGATTTATGAAGCCACTGTGTAACACTTTCCAAAAAGAGTACTTAGGAAATGAAGGTATAACAGAAAAGTAAACAGCTGGAATAGTGGGACTGTTGCTCAAAGTAGTTTCCTATTTCGCATCACCATTCAGCAAACTCTTCATTTAGAACGGTTTCCACTGTAAGACGTCCAGGGGCAAACTCAAAAATATATTGCTGGGGTAGCAGCAGCAGAAAGAGAATTCACGAGGCATGTAGTCGTGAGACCTCCTCAGGGTTCATCCAAGAAGTATGGGCTAGTTTTATGCCAGCTCCTTGCTCTGTGGCGGAAGCAGAACAGGGCCACGTACCCCAGGTGGGTAGAATGTTCTCAGATACTTAAACGCCATCCTGTTCTCACCTACCAGCAAACGTCTTTGACTGGAAGGGCTGAATTATTCAGCATAATTCTGAAAGCATTGTTCCTTTACTAATAAGCATCCAAGGTTAACCAGCCTGTTGGTTAAATTGCATGTTGGAATCAATTGCCCTGTTAGATCAGAGCAGTTATAAAAGTAGAAGATCTGAATGAAAGTTCTCAGTAACGATAAGCGGTACCTTTGCTTCCATTGAATTTATATTCTAAAATGAGTCATCAAAGAGGTTCTTTTACAGCTTACTATGTCAATAAAAAAGCACTCAAGACGCTTGACAACAACAGCCAGCGCCACTAAAAATGTAAATGGAGGGGGGAAAAAAGCCCACACATTTCAGACAGTTTACTCGGTTGCATTAAACAAAACCTAATTATAGGAGATAGTGATATAATGCTCTAAAAAAGCCATTGTCCCTTTTAAAAAAAATCTTATCTTTCTCTAGCACTGTGACAAATAATTCTGCCTACGTGTATTAATAAATTCAGACAAAGACACCATAGACGGTGCTCTGTAGACGTCATCCCTGGAATTTTCTCCTTATGACTGAAAGATTTTTGAGGTTTTCTTCCTTGTTCGTTTAACCCCGAGTGAGGCACTGGGGATGCTGGGTTTTGCCTGCCTGGGGCATTCACAGTCTAATATCCAGCTTGTGAGAGAGCCGCACCTCCGGTGTCTCACGCGCTTTTGCAGCTGTGCAGTAGCTGGAATAAGGCACAGCAGTCACCTCGTGTCCACGACATTCTGGGACTGGCCTCCGTTATACACGTGTATCATCTCATTTACTATTCGCAGTAACCTTGCATTGATTCCCATTGTATAGGTGAGGAACCTGAGGCTTTGTATAGAACTGACTTGCACAAGGCCAAACAACGAGTAGGTGTCCCAGTCAGGTTTAGAACCAGGTCAGTCTGGCTTTGGAGCGCTTGGTGCTTAAACCATTAGGAAAAACTGCCTCATCCCTACAAGTGACGGAGGCTTTGCTAGCAGTTGGGCTCTTCCTCTAGGTGCTCTCAGCTCTGCTCAGTTCTGATGCGGCACAGCAGAACCTCCTCAGAACTGGGGTAGAGGCAAAGCCAGGTCAAACCAAGCTGCGGGAGCTTAGTTAGTTCCTGGTTCTTTTAGAAGGCAGGTCTGGAAGTTAGCCTGAGAATGCTGTCTATCTCGTCAGCTTTTGAAGAGGGTCTCTGTAATGTGTACCATGTTGGAGGAAGTCACCCTCAACTCAGATTCCTCTCACCCAAATGTTCTTGTCACCTTGGGTCCAATTTATGAGCTCATGACTATTAAGTAATCTTGATTCTCGTGGTTCTGTAACTGTGGCTGCCAAACAGTCTCGTGCTTCTAAACTGTGTTCACGGTGTGGCACGTACTCTTTCTTTTTGGAAGTTAGTGGACTCCAGGCAGGAATATGAATATTATATTTCACTCATCTTTCTTTCTTTCTTTCTGTTTCTCTGTATCTTTCTATGAGTCTTTCTCTCTTCCTTCTATCCCATTCTCCTGGTATGTTTTCTTCTTTTTTTTTTTTTACATCTTTATTGGAGTGTAATTGCTTTACAATGGTGTGTTCGTTTCTGCTTTATAACAAAGTGAATCAGTTATACATATACGTATGTTCCCGTATCTCTTCCCTCTTGTGTCTCCCTCCTTCCCAACCTCCCTATGTTTTCTTCTTGATTTGAAATTGGGCGTGTGGACTAAAGAAAAGATTTTCTTTCTTAAGGAGGGGAGCTTGTCTAGTTAAAATTTTGAAGGAAATGTATTTATTTCTAAATATGCACAATGGTATGTGGTTCATGCATTTTTTGCCACATTGTTTCCCTCTGTAACTGCATTGTAGTGGGAGATGAAAGATGGAAACCCAGATCGTTAAGAACAGGAATTCAGTAAGAATTTTGTTACCCTCAGATTCAACCTCTCTGGAGTTTGATGGGTATTTTTGTTGGTTTGAGGCTTCTGGAAAAGGTAGTTCAAAATGAATGGTTTTGGTACAACAGAAGCTACATAACACGTTTCATTTTATTCTCACAACATCCATATAGGGCTGCAGGTACCATTATTACCATCCTTTTACGTATGAGAGAGACGTCAAGGTACTTTCCAAGATCACACAGCTGATGAGTGGTGGGTGTAGACGAGGTACTTTGATTCCGGAATCTGTGTCGTTCGCTACTTCCGTATTAGCATGACTGGGGGGTGGAGGTGGGAGGCTAAGGGGTCCCTGGAATCTGGAGCTACCTTGAACAGGATAGAGTCGAACTTGAGGTTTTGGAAAGGCAGTCAGACCATCATTTGATCATTTCTCCTGTGTGACATCCTCATAGTCTATTAAGTGCTCTACGAAGCACACCAAGGCTCATCAATGAACTGAATTGTTTAAAGTTAATTTTTAGTGACCTTGTGCAACTTCTCTATCCTCCGCTGTTTCATCAGTAAAAGTGAATCATAATTTTTGTTATCTTTCAAAGGATGTTAGGAGGGTTAATCTGTTACTACCCTTAAAGTATTTTAAAGAAATCAGAGCACATCCGTGTCCACAATAATTATATTAGATTCTTACCCCTTCTGCCTGGTCATCAGTATGCCCTGCATGTTTAGATCATGCTTGGTTAACATGAAGGTTATCGCCTCCCACCCCGACCCCAGTCACTGCCCACGTGTTCATTTCATGAGAAGAGTAAAACAAGGCAAGGTTCATTGCTCAAAGTCATTGGTACGCATTACCATTGAGATTTAGTCCCCCTGTGGTTTTACACGAAGGATATGCCATTAATTTGTTATGGGCAGAATGGTCACCACATTCGGCAAGATTCTCTTGCAGCTGCAGAACAGAAAGTACCCGGGAGTTGACTCCTGGCTCAGCCGAGTTTATTTCATTTTCAAATTTGGAAACAAGGTCGGTCCTTTCATATGCTAATGATCTGAGGGTTGTAACTTAATGTTTTTATCTCAAGTTCACTGAATAGGGGTAAAAGATCAATGTTATCACTTAGCCCTCTACCCCCTGCCTGTTAACAGACACATATACACGTACATGTCACACACCTACACACACAAGCACACAGAATGCCAACCAAACAACATTAAAAAAAAACAAAAAACCTACCTTATTCCAATTCTGTTCTTGGTGAGACATTAATAAGCTTTGGATAACTCAGTTATTTAGCTCAGATAGCTGTGTGTTACTATAAACACTGGTGTTTCAGCAGGTTGGCTTTTGGATGAGTGGATGGCCTTTGGGCAGCTATTAGAGAACTGATGCACTGGAGTCCAGTAAAATAAATGAGCCTCATCAGTTCACTTGCAGTCAGCAATTATTAGAGTGCAAGTCCCTGAAGGTGGGCATCTCCGTGCTTATATGCTGTGTCGGGTGGAAGAGGTAGATCAGCAAGTAATGTAAACCCCTATCATGTTGGTCTTTAAGAGAAGTATAAATGTGGGAGCTACTGAGATGCAGTGGAGTCTCTGCTGGTTGTGGGGGAGAAGGGAACATCTTATGGAGAGGTGGTTTTTTTTTGTTTCTTTTCCATTATAGTTTATTACAAGATGTTGAATCTAGTTCCCTGGGCGGTATAGTAGGTCCGTGTTGTTTATCTATTTTGTATATAGTAATTTGTATCTGCTAATCCCAAACTCCTAATTTATCACTCCCTCATCCCTTTCCCCTTTGGTAACCATAAATTTGTTTTCTATGTCTGTGAGTCTGTTTCTGTTTTGTAAATAAGTTCATTTGTATCATTTTTTTAGATTCTATATATAAGTGATGTCATATGATATTTGTCTTTCTCTGTCTGACTTACTTCACTTAGTATGATAATCTCTAGGTCCATCCATGTTGCTGCAAATGGCATTATGCCATTCTTTTATGGTTGAGTAGTATTCCATTGTATATATCCGTACCACATCTTCTTTATCCATTCATCTGTTGATGGACATTTAGGTTGCTTCTTTGTCTTGGCTATTGTAAATAATGCTGTTATGAACATTGGGGTGCGTGTATCTTTTCGAATTAGAGTTTTCTCCAGATATATGCCCTGGAGTGGGAATGCTGGATCATATGGTAACTCTCGTTTTTTAAGGAACCTCCATTCTGTTTTCCGTAGTGGCTGCACCAATTTACATTCCCACCAACAGTGCAAGAGGGTTCCCTTTTCTCCACACCCAGAGAGGTGGTATTTTTAATTGATCTCAAGACATGGGTTTTGTCAAGTGTGTGGGTTTTGTCAAGTGTGTGGGTTCAAAACATGGGTTTTGTCAAGCATTTAGACCAGGTGAACGGCATGAGGAAAAGTCAAAGGGCGGGAAAATGCAGGAGCAGTTATGCAGTGTGGCTGGAATACAGAACTTATACATGGGGCAGCAGGGGCCATATGGGAAAAAGATACAGTGTGGTTACCTCATGGGGGGCTTTGAACTTTGGCCTGAGCTCTATGTACTTACTGTACTAACTCCTCAAAGGTATCTGGAGGCAGCTCCCAGGATATTACTTATTCTCAGAAGAGAATTTCAGACAACTTGACTTAAAACATTTTATTCGTGTGTTATTTCTTCACTGTCAAAAGGATCAGAATTTCCCTTTCTGTTTTCCTTCTGGGATTTTTTTGGGCGTATTGTCCTAGTCAGAGAAAAGCACACGTGACACACATACAGGCTGTTCTCTCTTTGTACATTTCCAGCCTTCCTTGAAACAGTCATCTTGAGAACTGTCAGATTATCCAGCTATAATCTAATTGGTAGTGACTGCTTAGTCCCTTTGCACCAAAGAACTTGTATCTAGCAAGCTTCTCTCTTTCAAACATTTGTTAGTTCATTAAGGATGTTATGTTAGAGGTATACTATGATGATGCATCTGAGAAGCAAATGAAAGACCAGGACAAAAGACAAGTTGAATAGTCAAAGATGAGCTACAACCATCAGGGAGAGATAACTATAGCACCTGATTTTGATTGAATAAGTGGTGATCACATGGATTTTGAAGTTGTTGCCAATCTCCTTAAACTTTTTTCATGGATGGAATAAATGAAAGTTATGAAGCATTGATGTAAAAATAATTTTTTGGGGGGGTCTCTTTTCCTTCCTTCTGTCCTAAGGATCTTCCTTCCCATCTCCCTCTCACCCTCCCTCTCCAGTCTTTTCTTACTGAGCAACTTCCTTGACAGATTGACGTTTGATTGTAAAGGTTTACCTGGATTTAATACAGGTGGTTGTCATGGGTGCAGTCTTTTGCTGCAAGGAGATGGATAGGCCGTCCACTGCCGCCTGCCTCCACAACGAAGCTGTGGCAGAAAGGAACATGGCAGGGTCCATTAGGAAACCTTAAGACACCTTGTCTTCATAATCATCTTCTCAGTCACTTTGTTCAGAGGCTTCCCCAAGGTAATTTTTAGTAAGCATGTACCCATTAGTGAATAGTAGAGAATTCATTCACTCATTCATTCATCAGACATGGACTGTCTTTAATGCTAATAGTACAGTTAATGGAATTATTATCTTTCTTTATTTTTCTTTTGCATGTTAAAACTGAAGCGGTTTCTGTTTTGTTTTAAAAATTGTCATAATTCTTACACTAGTGCATACTTTTTCTCAGCAGTTTTACTGCTTTATGTACCAACAGGAAAGGGAAAGGATGGAAAAAGCTAAATATCAAAAAAAAAAAAAACCCTAAATATCATGATAATATAGAAAATCTTTGTGTAATATTTTTAACTTTTAAAATATTTTCAAGACTTAACCTCTTTAAAAATGAGTTTTTAAAATGAATTCATCATAAATAGGTCTCACAGTGCCCTAAGAAAGAAATAATAGAGAGGGAAACTGGAAATAGTTTAAGGTACTTAAAGCATTGGGAAATAAATTCCAGACTTTGAAAGGGAAGTCCACAGGCTATACCAGCCCTTTTACTCTTCCTGACACTTATACTTTCTCCTAGAGGAAGGAAAGGTTAAAAAGTGGGTCTTATTTTTATTTCTCTTCCTTGTGTTTTGGGGAGTGAAATGGTTTCTCTTTTTGAGAGATAAGGGTAACCACAGTTTTAAAAACTGGCTACCCCTTGGATGCATGCGGTCTTGCAAATCCTGTAGCAATTGAAACATCTCCAGATAGATGTAAAAATTAATTAATGCCTTAATACCATGTAGGGAATGTGGGCACATGTGGATAAAGCTGACTAAATCCCACAGAGTTTGTGCAGCTCTCCTATTAAACCTCAAATAAATGTAAGAGGAGTGAAAGCCAAGGCCTGTTTTCTGTTGCTTTCCTACCCAGCTGGTTATTTATAAAAGTTGGACCTGTTTGTTTTTCGGCTCTAAGTGTCCCCTGTCCAGGGAGCCTGAGTCATTCCTGGTCGTGGAGTGGACTCCGGGGCACAGGACGCTGTGCAGGATCTGGGTCGCTGGGACTGACAAACGGATCAGCTGCCCTTGCACGGGAGGCTCCGGAGGCCCCTGGGCCCTGGTGACAAGGCCCAGCACCTCCGTGTCTCCGTGACCTCTACCAGTGAAGTGCCGGCCTCGCTCACTGATACCATTCGCAGGAACCTGAATGACTGGTTAGTCTGGTCAGAAGAAAATAGCACTGACATCATGTGATTCTGGCAAAGTAAACCACATTGGAACTTGGCCTTTGAATACCCAAGGGTCTGGCAGCAATCTCAGGGGTTGGCTGGGAGCCCCATTGAGTTCACTAGTAATCAGTTGACTGCTGAGCTGGACAAGCTGCCCTAGTTTTCCTGACAAGCTCTGTCTAAAAGAATGATGGGCAGTCTGCCATTAGGATTTTTGAGCAGAGTTGCTAAAGATTAACTCTTTAGCTGCTGTCCATATATCATGGCAAGCAATTAGGTACAACTTTGGAGGGAAGGTTCCAATTCCTCATTCAGTTCTTGCACACAGAATTCCCGTCTTGCACAACAAACACCTATAGGCAAGGAGGAGCTCTGTAAAGCCCTTTATGTGTATGTTTCAAAGGAATGCCAAGTGGATGAGTTTTCCTTGAAGTTTCTAGTTTGTTCTTTTTAAACAAAATTCCATCATTTTTAATTATGCAGAAAGTCAGATTTGCATCTCAGCCATCCCTTGGGAATAGATGTTACCTAAGAGAAGCCTTTGAAAAACTATGAACATTTAATGTTTATTTAGTATGATTGGTGTATCCATGCATGTTCTTTCCAATAAAACTTGATAATTCAGAGTATTCTAGAAGAAAGGAAGTATTTGCAGTCAGTGTGTCCTAGTCCAAAGAGACCCCTTTTTGGGGATAAACCTGACTTCTCAAGGTGCTTATCTGCTTATCTTTCTCTGGGAAAGGTGATGCGTTAGTATCTTTTATTCCTTTTCTCACAAAGGTAAATTAAAACACAATTGATAGAGTTAAACAGGTTGATCAAATTATTCTATATGTTGTTCTCCCAGTGATGAATTTGGTATGTTTAATCGTGCTTTATACTGGTATTTCCCCTAAGGCACACTGTTTTCTGCAGATACGGTGACGGTCTCTCTTAGCCATCAAAGTTCTGTGACGGGACTTCAGTACTCCCTTATATAGTCAGATGGCAGCAGTGGTGGCCCTATCGTGGGAGTGCAGTTCCAGTGATACATTGTGTGTCTTGGTCCACATTTGGGAGTTTTAATGGCGCAAGCTGAGGTTCTGGACTTCTTTCTTCCTCTTGGGTCCAGGCTTTCATTCTGACTCCACTCTGATCTTTTCTTCCAGAGAGCCATACTTGAGGAATGGTATAATGCCTCTCTCATGTTGAGGAGGTTTGTGACATTAGCCATCAGAGAATTTATGTAAAGGGAACAGAAAGCTAACATATGCTCAGATATTGTGTAATGAACTCTTCCTGGCCCCCACACCTCTTGTCTCCCTTCCCCTAGCACAATAACGCTCCATAGGCCATAGCCTCAAAAGAACCCTCCTCCACGGCAGAGCTAAGCATTGAGAGTGATAGCCTCTCAGCTGCGTAGTTAAGAGAACATTTTAGTGAGTTTTTGATTTGGCTTGTCACCCTAAGACTTACCAAGAGAAGATGAAAGCGACTCAGGGGTTTTGAATAAGGGTTTACAGATAGGTGACACCTTTGAGTGCGTTTGTTCCTACCGGGTGTGGTTTGGGGGGTGAGCCAGTGGAAATACCCACAAGACTTTGACATTCCTGATGCTATTCCTTCATGGTCCAGGGATGCGTCTGTCTAGTCCTTTGCGTGGGGACAGAATCACCAGTGTTGCCAGGCCCTCATTTACCCCAAGAATGGACTTGGGGGTGGTGAAGGAGCGGTCCAGAGATGTAGGTTACCCTTCCTCCTTCCTTTCTTCTCCCACCTCCCTCTCCTTTCCCTCTCCTTTGTTTTTTAAACATTACTTACCTTAGCATCTGCTTTCACCAGGCAATACACAGTGAAGAGCAAAGCAGTGCTTGCCCAGCACTCAGGGAGTTGCTAGTCTAGTGGGAGACAAAGATGTCTCTAATCAGATGCTCACAAAACTAAACACAGAATGAAGAATTACGGTCAATAGTTTGATGGAGAGGCAAATGATGACAGAACGACACAAAGCAAGGGGATCTTATTGTATACCAGTGAAATTTCTGGGTAATACCATTTCTTGGTAATACTTAAGAAAATCAAGAAGTTAGATCTGAGGTTGAATCTCAGCTCCACAACTTACTATTTCAACTTGATCAGTAGACTTAAGCTCTTTGAGTCTTAAATTTCCTTATCAGTAAAGTGAGGATAATAATATCTACTCCCCAGAGTAGATATTATACGTGATTGGAAATACTAACTTTGAAACATTTGGTTGACACAGTGAGAATTTCACAAAATTATCTGTTATTATTAATGCTATAGTTCAGTGAACTAAATTAAAGATATCCTATGGGTTTTTTCCCCTGTCATTAAAATGCCACTGACAGCCTAGTTTAGTGCATACCCATGGTTTCCAGAACCTGTCTACTGAAACGTTATGAGAAATTAACCAATGTCTCAGGCTGTCTTGACACTAACATGGACATTCCCGTAGTTTCATCCACTAATTTAACTTAACATTTTTAGGTATGTAATAACCCATTGACATTCCCTGAAAAATGCTGCCTGTAGCTTTGTCTCTCTTTCCTAACTTTTCTCTCTGTTTACTTCCAGGGGTCCTTTTGGTCACTGAAAAGTGTCAGATTCTTGCTGGCGTTCAGGTTGTATATTAATTGTAAGTGTCAGGAACTGAAGTCGTACAAGCTGAAGCGAGAAAGGGAATTTACTGCCTGATGTTAACTGAAAAGTTCAGTGCATCCTCAGGTGTAGCTTGATTCAGGTCCTCTGAAGATGTAACAAGGAAGGTTCTCTGACTCCCTTCCGACACTCTTGTCTTGGTTACCTTCCTTCTTGGGCAGGCTCCCCCTTCATGGTGGAGAGCTGCACGTTTACCTTCCATCAGCTGAGCGCCTCCAGTGGGAAGGAAAGTGATCCCTTCTCAACAGTTCCAGCAAAAGTTCCTGGGCTGGCTCTCATCCAGCCCCCTGAGCCAGTCACTGAATTGGTACAGCACTGTCATTGGCAAGGCCCACTCGCCTGCCTGCTCTTGGAGCTAGGGGGATGAAGACAGGACACCTAAGGGACATGATCGCAGACGGGGGGTGGGTGAGTGGCCCCCGGAGGAAAATTATTGATATTACTACCAGGAAGTCGTAAATGGTGTACAGTCAACACCCAAACCAAACAAACAAATAGGCAGAAATCCCACTATAGATAAGAAGAGGTAAATCACCTATTCTTGCTTTCAGTTTAGGTGGGAGTGAAATTGTTGATGAGGTGACAGCGAGGCTTGGTACCAGCTAAGTATTGTCTTGACTCTGTGTCAGGCAGTGGGCTGTATCCTTCTGTATCTTACTTCTGATATTCACAATAACCCTATGAGGTAAGTATTAAAATCCTCCTTTAATGAACTAGGAAACTGACATCTAGTGAGATTGTGTAACTGGTTTGAAGCTAAACAGCTAGTCAGTGGTGGAGGCAGGCTTCAGCCCCCATCTTTCCTACACCAAAGCCCATGCTTTGGAGACATCAGATCCCCGATTGTCATGTTGCCCTGCAACAGTGCCCAGGCCGTGTCAGGTAGCCCTCCAGGCCTGAGGCAGTGCAGAGCCGTGCCACTTATGCCTAGATTACTGGCACATTTTTCTGTGGACGTAGAGTAGGCTTCTCTTCCAGGGCAAGGTTTTGAAAGCCAGGACTTTAGAATTCTGTTCCAATATGGGCACCGGCTCTCACTGGATTATTGGATGACTCATGGAAAGCCTCACACCCTTAGTCTCCTCTGTCTGTAAATTGGTGACAAAACTGTTACTGTTGGGAGATTAATTGATTTGCTTGAAAAGTCATATATACTGAGCATCACACCAGACATTTGAAAAATCAGTCCCACCATTTAATCCTGGATTGCTCAAGTTCTTTTGACTAGGGTATGTGTCTTAGGTCCTGCTGCCATAACAAAATACCAGAGCTTGAGTGGCTTAAACAACAGATACTTATTTTCTCACAGTCCTGGAGACTGGAAGTCAGAGATCAGGGTGCCTGTATGGTCAGGTTCTGGTGAGAGCTCCCTGCCTGGCTTGCAGGTGGCCGCCTTCTTGCTGTGCCCTCACGTTTCAGAGGGTAAGAGCTAGCTCTCTAGGGTCTCCTCTTAAAAGAACACTAATCCTGTCATATCAGGGCCCTACCCGTATGATGCCATTTAACCTTAATTACCTCCATAAAGGCCCTGTCTTGATATGTAGCCACATCAGAGTTTAGGGCTTTAACATATGAATTTGGGGGAGACCCAGTTCAGTCCATGGCAGTAGGATATTAGTGGTTTTATATGAACCACACATCTGCATTGCTATGTCCCTCTAACCCTTTACATCTGTTAACGGCACTGAATAAGAGGGCTTGGTATGGGATATTTCCTTTTTTTTTTTTTTTCTTGGCCACGCCATGCAGCACGCAGGGCCCCCTACAGTGGAAGCATGGAGTCTTAACCATTGGACTGCCAGGGAAGTCCCTAGGGTATTTCCTGATACTTATTTATTAATTTTGGGCAAGGTGATTTTCAATTACTCATTGAAGTTCCCAGTTAGAGCAACAGATCTTAGAATATGATGTGACAAACATGTGGGTATTCACTCTACAAATCCAGATGTGAGATGTGTAGAAATAGAGGTATTAACAAAGCATCTGAAAACTCAGAGGAAGAAATAACCCAGGGTCAGCTGGGCAGGGAAGGCTTCAGAAAAGTGAATCTTGGTATCACAGGATAAATGGGATTTCACAAGATATAAGGCAGAGAGGCCTATCTGATGGCTGGGACACAGTCCTATATGATAGAACTTGCTGTACCCAAGGAAGCGGGTATGGAGACCAGTGGAAGCTGTCTCCCAGCTAATTGAATCAGAATTTGGAGTCCCTCAGTTACCTGCCCATCTGGATTTTATTCTAGAGTGGAAAGCCCTGGAAGGCCTTATGGAAAAGGGGAAGTATCATAGTTCGACCTGGGCTTTGGCCAGGCACAGTCTTAAAATATAGAAAACCTAGAGAGCCTAAAGTTGGAGGTCTAGCACATGCTGTTCCTGCCACGTAGAATGCCTTTCCCTCTCTTTGTGTACCCACCAAACTCCCATTCACCCTCAAAACATTGTTCTGGAGCAGTGTCTACGCTAAAGGTGTTCCTGACCTGTCCAAATAGAATAGTCTCTCCCTCTTGTGCCCTCCTTCTATAGTTTACGTGGGTCTATTATTGCTTGTATAACATCATAGTATAATTATGTGTTTACAAATCTCTCCCACTACTTGACACAAAGAACCTTGACGGAAGGGCTTGCATGGTTTTTTTTTTTTTCCTGTTTTCTTTTGTTCTGTTCTATTTTGCATTCAAAGTGGACAGTGCTTGGCACATTGTTGGTGCTCTATTCATATTTGTTGAACACAACAACCAAGCTGCACTAGGGCTACTGTGAAAATCAGGAGAGAAGCAAGGACATGGAAAAGGCTGCATTGGTAGGACTAGAAAGGGGGGACACGCTATGGGTATAGGAAGAGGAATTGGGGATGATCCTGAGGTTTCTAACTTGGTCATCTTGGTAAATGTCAGTTCCCTCAACAGAGACAAGGAGCATGAAAGATGCAAAATTTGGAGGTGAGAGAATGAGTTTGGTTTTTTGGTTACTTAGGAACATTCCAAGGGGTGATGTCTGGTAGACAAATGAAAATACAGCTTTGTTGTTATCTCAGACCTTTGAAGCCAAGGGTTTGATTGCCACTGCAGAGGGTGAGAAAGTGGGCCAAGGATGTAGCTTTGGGGAAGGCTGACGTTTAAGGAAATGGTAGAAGCACTGGGATTAACAAAGGAGAATGGAAGTAGAAGTCCCAGAAGTAGGAGGAGAATCAGGACAACTCAATGTCATAGAGTCAAAGAGATGAGAGAAGGGGCACATGTTAGACCTGTCTGGCCAGTGAGTTTTGTCATGAATTCTTTAATAGTAAGAAGAACAATAGTAGCAAGAATAATAATAACAGTACTTACTGTTTTCTCAGTGCTTGCTATGTTCCAGGTATTTTGCTAAATGCTTTTCCTGCATCTCATTTAATTCAAACCTTAAGCCTGTTATCCTTAAGCAGACTTGCAAATTCAAACTGAGAGGTTGGATAATTTATCCAAGGCCAAACAGCTGAGCATTGGAACTAGGCATGCTTTGCGAACTTACAAATACCGCAGAGCATACTAAGCAGTTACTTGATTTTACTTTTTGGAGGGAGGAATTCTGCAGGATAGTATAGAGATTAAAGTTTTTTGCAAAACTTAACTGTATATGGAATCTAAGAAAAAAAAAGGTCATGAAGGACCTAGGGGCAAGACGGGAATAAAGACACAGACTTACTAGAGAATGGACTTGAGGATATGGGGAGGGGGAAGGGGAAGCTGTGGCAAAGTGTGAGAGTGGTATGGACATATACACACTACCAAACGTAAAACAGATAGCTAGTGGGAAGCAGCCGCATGGCACAGGGAGATCAGCTCGGTGCTGTGTGACCACCTAGGGAGGGGGGTGGGAGGGAGACGCAAGAGGGAAGAGATATGGGAACATATGTATATATATAACTGATTCACTTTGTTATAAAGCAGAAACTAACACACCATTGTAAAGGAATTATACTCCAATAAAGATGTTAAAAAACAAACAAACAAACAAAGAAACAAACTTAACTGTAGTCATCCCCGTTAACTCAAAAGACATGTAATTCTTTCTCTCTTACTTGGGTGAGAGGATAAGTGGATGATTTACATTTTTTGGAACTTCTATCATTTAAATCAGCTGATTGAAAATATATCCATCCAACTGCACTAGTATATGGTACATATATATGTACATGTATACACACACACATACACATATATGTCTACACACACGTACATATTTTGAAGTATAGTCGATTTACAATGTTGTGTTAGTTTCAGGTGTACAACGAAGTGATGCAGTTATACATATGTGGTATATATTTTAACTTTGTTTTCTGTTGTAAGGTCATTTAAAAATAACCCTTTTCTACCATTTCCCCTACAACCTGACTTTTTGTATAGTAAAGGGCATTGTTTAACTGGAAAGAGAAACCTGGATATTTCTAGCAGTTATGTGGTTTAGTGATTTCATGTTGCGTTGTATGCTTAAGACACGTACACAGTAGTAATTCCTGAAAATATTGCCTCATAATTGCTGCACTCTTATTGATGTATTTTCATATATAATTCAGGAAAGAAAAATTATTGCATGTGATAGATTAGTATTACCACATAAAAGTACTGATTTGTGTATCCTGTTTTAGTGCATTGCTAGTTCTCAAGAGATATCTATACAGTAATTTCTAAGAAACCAGACAGTTTAATTTTGCTATTGGTGTCAGGTTAAAGCATTGGTGTATGTTTGCAGCTGTAGCTGTGGCTTCATCTGGTCCTTGTGCAGGACACCTTTGAGCAGCAAGGATTCTGTTCTGGGCTCACCCAGACAATTACTCTCACCCGAGCCTTAGCACTTGTGGTTTTCTGGCCTTTGAGTGGGTGAGTATCTCCAGCTTTCAGGCCATCTGAGGTTAGGTTGAGATTTCTCAGAAAGAACTGTTAGAAGAAGTATGGTGAGGGAAATGAAGGACAATACGATACCATATAAAGAAATGGATGAACGCAAGTTTGTTCATTTGTTTGACTTTTGAACCTTAATTAGGTGAATCTAACCATAGATTGATTTTCTGGCTGCACTTGAAGACTCATTTATGTCCAGTTTATCTTCCCTCAAAAAAAAAAAGCAACAAAGGGAAAGCCTACCCTTAATCTAGATCCTGGAAGGGGTCAGGAATTGGGGTAGAGAAGGAAGGTCAAGACAGCTGTGATTGCTGTTTTTTATCCACCTGGTGGCTTCTCTTTCTCAGTTACATTTGTTTTGGAGTCACATGCCAGATTCTGCACTTTCAAGCACCTTATAATGCAGAATATGATCTCTTTTTAAAAGGTAAGGTAAATAGTTTCTACTGCTCTTTCCAATCGTTGGCTATCCTCACTCTGTTAGAAGTCAGAAAACCTCTTGGAATTTTCATCACGTGATTGGTTTTCATAGTTTCTGTGTCTATAGAGAGAGAAAGAATGAGATTTAAGTTTTTAAACTGTAGACTTGATGACTAAAATATTCGCAAACTTGGTTAAATCCGTGATCTCTTTATGTAAGTACTGGATTTCTTTCAAGGTGCTGTCTTCTTACCAACATACTGTGCAAATAACTGCAGTTTAATATAGAGATAACTTGATGTGGTTAGATTTGGTAAACCCTCTTATCTTTCCAACATGCATCGTTTATTTAAAATGCATAGGCATATGTTCAGAACAAAGTTATTTTCAGTGCATATATATTCATTAGCCTGTGTGTGAAAGAACATTTCAAATAACAACCATCTTGATACTTGGTTTTCTTTCAAAACTTTCTTCCCTCTCCACCTTGGTTTAATTGAACCCTAGGCCTGAACTCGTGAACGCATTCCCATGGAGCCAGGGTACATTCGAACGTCTCGGACTGATACAAAATTGCTTTGTTGATCATATACCCATGCATGATAAGATATGCATAAGAAGAAATCTGGTACAGAAGTATAAATAATACTTATCTTTAAGCCAGCATCTGTCATCTGCTTCAGCAGACAGTGCTTGCTTTCTTCCTAGCACAAAAAGGGCTGAAAGATTTATGGAGTAGCTTTGTTTGTGCTCCATGATGCTTAATCAATTTTTATTAAATTCTAAATTAAAACTTGGCTTTCACTACATCTCTGACGTAGAGCACAAGGGGAGAGATCATGGTGCCCTGAAAAGGTTAGGCATGGGTGATCTGAATCCTCGATCTATTTCTTCCTGCAGGACTTTTCTTAATAACTTTTATAAGTCTGACCAAATCCTTGTAGGCTTGAGTAGGAAAAGATAAATACAACACAAACTTTAGACTTTTAAGACTTCTAGGGAGAGGGGGGATTTGTAGTTTGTTTTTAATACTCTCATGCATGTTCTAATATCTGAGAAAAGAACACATCAGTGATTTCAATGTGCAGGTAATGTGCTTACTTTGCATGTAGAATGGTTTGATAAGTGAAGACTCACTAGTTATGCTTACTGAGAATTCTTAAAGTTTTTGGTAATCGAGGCTTAACATGTTAAGCATCTGATGGAGACCTGGGCTTTGCAGCCTTTTTCTGCCTAGTTTACCTTGTAAGTTCTACATTTGCAATTTTCTGGTCTTTTCATACAGATGCTTTTTGTTGAGTATCAGCATATGGTAGGAGGCCCACTCAGAGAAGCCAGTTTATAGATGACCATCTTATTATCTCTGTAACCTTATGTATATAGGAAACCTAGATTCATGAGTCAAATTGAATTTTTCTTTTTCAGGTAAAAGTCAAAAAAATTATACTTGTGATTGGTTTTCTTACATTCTGTATCTGTAAGGAGAGGAAGAATGAGATTTAATTAAAAATATAGTTTTCTGTTAAATACTGATATTTCTGGTTGTGAATTTACTTTTTCTTACATCTGGTATATACCAGACTAACCTGTACATATTATTCCTTTGGAAACATATCTGTGAGCCCTGATCCAAAAGTAGTTTATGTATCTACATTTCAAAGTATAAAGTTTCTTGAAGAGAAGGGGGTAGGGGTGGACAACCATGAAATTTGTTAATTATTGTTTATTTTCTAGGAAATATGGCAAGCTGTAAACTTAAGATCAGAATATCTGTGTTTTTGAATTATTTAATATGCTAGAACAGTGAATTAAAGAAAAATTTGGAAGCCAGTCCCACCGTGCCCAAAGAATATTAATAATTCATGCAGCTCTTCCTCTCCCATCACTTATCTTTTCATTGCCACATTTGTACTTTTGTCTTATACATTGCCATGTTTTTCGTTATAAATGCCAAGTGTAGATGTAGATGCCCATATTGACATATTCTGCTTATCGACTTACTACCTAAGTCTTGACATTTCCCTAGCCTTGGTATTGCCTGGTATGCCATGCATATATAGCTAGGGTTGCAGTCTTTGATGATCTGGAATTATTCAGAAGCTCTGCCTGGAATGGTTAAATGGAAGGTTACTTCTGAATACATTTGCTCCTCACTTGCCTACAATATATTTGGTGCCTGAGTGTATTCTTACCATATGCCTTCTTTCTCAGCTGCTGTGATTCAGAAAGACCCTTTGGAATTACTGCGAGAGTAGGGAAGAAACCCTGGATTACCAAAAATTAAGACAGCCCAGCTCAACTTGATATGCAAATTAGCTTTGAGGATGCAGTGTAGTTGGTCCTGGCTTCCTAACCTTAGCACTGCATCTTACACTGTCACTTGCCAGTGCTACCACATTGTGATACTTAGAGCCTGTATAGCTAGAGAGGTTGTCTGCTTTCTGTGTTTCTGTGGAGTAATTTTGAGTAGATGAACTGAGGCGTGGGAGAGATTGCCAAATGAGGTAGTGATGATGGCTAAAGAGACTTGGACTTAGGGAGTGCTTTCTGGCAGAAGTTCAGCTCAGACAGTATCGTGTTTTTGACCATGGTACTTTAGACACTCTGCCAAGTGTTTGTAACGAGATAGGGCTGTTACTATACTTTGCTTTTAACTTTACTTTTGCATACAGTACGCCATTCTTGTTTTATAAACTGTGTCGCATACTTTTTGTACCTCTATAAACAAGTGAAGCTGTTGAGTTTTTGGATAAAGTTTGAAGCAGTCTTGTGTTGCTTCCTCTTTGCTTTATGCTCCAAGTTGAGAGCTGAATAGTGAGATCTTTTTTCACACCATTTATAATGCGATGCACATTTTGAAGGCAATTTAAATTCTTTTGGCTCCCCAGCCATATGCTTCAAAATGGAAGCATTATACATGTATGGATAGGGGAATAGGTAGGAAATTGGAGTGTAAAGATATATGGCTGGGTATGTAGTAGGGTAATACTATCCAGAGAGAAAGAGAGAGAGAGAAGGGAGGGGGGCATGTTTCACTCTCTAGGAATTTTTCCAAACTTTAGGCCCAATTTTGCTGAAGCAAATAATATTACACAAGAAGTTTAAAATGTTTCCACAGGCTATACAAGAACCTTTATCCATGTAATTTATATGTCTAATGAGATTTTGGAACTTTACCGGTGTATTATTTGAGAAATTGGCAATATAGTCAAGAGGAATGAACTTTAAGGTATAATTTTTAATGGAAGGACAAAAACTAATATAAGCTAAAACTATAGTCCTGTTTCATGATTACATTTTTCCTTTTTTTTCTTTTTTTTGGGGATTTTATTTTTCTCCATTCTCACCTTTGCCCCTCAGTTTTTCTCAGTTTATTTCCACATTGGAAAAGTGAAGTGTAATATTCTCCTTAACACAGAAACCCTTTCACTCTGTCTCTCTGGAGACTCTTTTTATTGTTTTCATAATCCATTCTGCCTGACTAGAAAACACCAGATTTCTCCAATGTTATGAAAATAATTTTTACTTTGCTTAGATGGAAAGATCCTGTTTCTGAACTTTCTCGGTATAATCATGTAAGTTTCTTGTGGTTACGTCACATTGATCACAAGGATATCGTTATATATAAATTAATTTGGCTGGTCTGTGGATTGATATGCTTATAATATATTTATGTTAGACCAGGGGCCCCTTTCTCATTCTCGTTTAAACCTTGCTTCCTCATCTCATTTTCTTTCCCTTTTCCATCATAGATCACAAGTGACTTCTAATATTAGATCAGATACAGTACATAGTTCCTTCTATAACTTTCATCAGAAATGGGAGTGCTGTGTCAATCCAGGTGTTACTATAATGTACTTTTTCCTGAAGAAAGTAGCCTGTAGGTTAAGTATACCTCTGAAGCTTTTTTTATTTAGAATAATATTCCTAAAATACACACACACACACACACACACACACACACACACACACAGTTTTCTCCTTTGCTTACTTTACACTTACAATTTATATATTGTTTTCTTTGCAACCGTTCTATAAAAAATAGTTTTCAAAGTTAAATTACTGTTCTAACATTTTGAAAGTAAAATACCACAAATCTTTTGGGTTAAATCATGGGGAATCGTTTTGTTCTTTACAACAGATTTCTTAATTTTCATTCTTAGATCCCTATGTCATGGGATACATTATTGGCCACTTTTATAGAATACAAATTTCTTTTAAACTTCATGGTCTAACATAACAGCCTTTAAATAATTACCATGTGTTGTACTTTCACCATCAGTTGACTTTATGTTGTTTAGGAAACACATGGGAGAGCTGGGAATTAGGAAACAAAAGAGAGAGAGAAAGAAAAAAACAAGAAGGACCTGAATTTCGGTCATTCATTCATTTATTTTTGAGAAGGGGTGGAAAAGCCCACAGATTCGTATCTCAGTAGGGTGAAGTTGTGTTACTGTTTATCTGTACCTTTTTCCCCCTGTGGCAAGAGACGTGAAGAATAGACACTCACTCCCAAAGACACCAAGTTCCAAAGCACTGACTCATGAGCCCACAATGAAATCCTAGGATGCAGCCATTTCCTACCTTTGTTTGGAAATGAACTGATTGGACCAGGCGGATGTAAGCCCTCAGCTGCAGAGCTTTACAGAAGGAAATGCTTTGGGTCTCTCTTAGGTACTGGATGCTGTTGAGCCACTTCTTTGTATTTGATGGGATCAGCCAGCGTGAAAATGTTTCCTAGCATGTAAAAAATTCAGACCAGGGCCATTCTGTGTGTTTGTGCTTATATAGTCTCCACCTGATGGCAGAGAGAAGCATCCCCCTCCTTTTCGTGCAGTGCATTTTAATTACGAGTTTATGTATCAAACTCATCACCCTGGTTCTTTCTCTCTAGCTTAGTCTCACTTGTTTGCAGTCTCCCCATCTCATGGTGACTTCCTGGGGCTGTAAGCCCTGGCCCCTGCCTCCCTCTCCTGCCCAGGTCACACTCCCCCTGCTCTCTTAGCATCCGCAGCGCTGGCCTTCTCGCCACTCCTCCAGCACTTTGCTCTCCCTGTTCTTGCTGCTGGGTAAGCCTTTCTCCCCAGATCATTGCAGGGCTTGTCCCCTCACCTCATTCAGAGGTATGCTCAGAGAGGCCTTCTCCCACCACTCCATCCATTGCTCCCTCCTCCAAGCCTCTTTTCCCTTACTCTGCTTGACTGTTCACCCTGTAGCTCCCTGGCATATTCTATATTCACCTGTTTCCTGGTTTACTGCTTCTCACCCCCACCAGCTGTTAGCCTCATGTGGGTTGGAACTTCCATCATTTAGCACTCTTTTGCCTGGGCCTAGAACATAATAGAACATAGGTATAGTACCTAGCACAATGCAGAACCTGGCAGATTCACAATAATGCCTGTTGAATGAACAACGTAGACCTGATAGAGATGGCGCTTACCTCTTCTACTGGGCCGTTTGACCAGTTATATAGCTTCTGGGTGCCTTGGCTTTCCCATTGGATGAGTGGGGACAAACATTTTGCATACCTCAGAGGCATCATGGGAAGTTGAAGAATGGTAAGTGAGCTTTAATCACGAGGAATAAAAGATCAAACATGAATTTTCTTTTATGAAACGGAGCTCTGAAATAATGAAAAGGGTCTGTGCCCGATGGGCAGGGATATATCTTAGATACTCAGGATTTTCCGTGTATGTGCTGTTCCTGGACACTTTTTCGGTGATATTGCTTGTAATGAGCCTCTGAGGATAGACGAGGAGAGAGCTAAGGATAAGCTTAAGGATAAACTTAAACTTGAAGGATAATTTGGCGGCTGTAGTTAAGCAAGCGAATGAGATAAATGAAAGAAGTCGGCTCTGAAGAGAGCATTTGAAATTCTAGCTCATTGTCGTATTTACCACCTTCAATTCTCAGACCTGATAGTTTTCAGTCAGTAGCCTTTCTGGGATTTTCTGAAGTGTGATTTTACCTTGAATGTATCAGAGCTGGAAATAATTGTTTATGTTTATGCAGTTCATAATTTTGCAGTTTAGTTTGTGTGGGTTAGTGGCCCTACTGTTCAACTGGATGGCAAATCTGTGCTAGGAGGATACCATATGTACAAGTATTTTCTTAAATAATGTTGGCGTTTGCCACTGGTGTTAGGGGAAGAAGGGAAAAAAATGAGAGTAATTCTGGAAGCCCTCCAGTAAGGGGTTAGGAAAGAACTTAGGGACAAATGCTCCTACTTGGAACACAACACCAAATAGTGGTTTTTTTGTGTTTTTTTTTTTTTTTTTTTTTAAGAGAAGCCAAAATTAAACACAGTAGAGTTTACTGTTTGCTAATCAGCATGTGTTTACTTTCTCTTCCAAAACTGAAGTTGCCAACCAATACATTTCCTACCCAGCGCTTGAATCTGTCCAAATAAACATGGGAAGTAGTAAAACAATGACACCACATGAAAAATATATCCTCATTCATTAAATAGAATCCAAAAAATTCTCTGGAATTTAATTCTAGCGATGAAGTGAGAATTGTTTGGTCTACTAAGAGAGGATAGTGACTTCCTGCCTCGGTTAATCCAGCCGAGAAGAATGTGTTTTTAAGTTTCCATACAACTCTACATACATTGGCCTAAACCTGGAGAAACATAAATGGACTATTTCATGGAAACCCCTCACCCACATTCCCAGAGGATGAGGGCATTTTGGGTATAACATAGTTTTATGATAATTGCGAGCATAAGCAGCTTGTAGAATTCAAATAATCAATTTTAATTTCTGTCTCCATCACTAACGATTACTGACAAGGAAGTTCTCAAGATGAAATTATGGAGTCTTCCTCTGGAGACTGCAAACATAAGGAAAAAAGAGAAGTTGTAAAGAGATGGTTTTATTTTGTGGTCAGTCAGTTTTGGAAAATAAATTCAAAAGCAGTAGCTACAATCAACAGTACAGAGGACCTTACATTCATAAAGATACCAGTTTACTTTAGCTGTTAGTGAGCAGTTCCATGTAGAATTGTTATCTATAATGTATATCTTTGTGAAGAAGCTTTGTTGTAGGGATGCAAGATGGAGGTAGAGTGATTACTACGGTGTTACTTTTATGGTTTAAATTTGCGTTTAAAAAATACCCAGTGTAGTCTTCATACTAGAGGTCAGACACCCACGGAGCTGACTCCTGTCTTCTATCAAAACCTGCTTTGGGGAAATTAGTCATTTACTCTTTAATTTGAGTTTAAATAAATGCATTGAGCTTTCAGTAGTAATTACATTAAAAACTCTATGAGTATTGTAGAGTTAAGTAGTTCAAGTTCAAGCCTTGGGGAGAAGCGGTGCAGTCTAGTAGGGACAGGCATTCTTTTTGACAGAACCCTTCCTGCAGAGGTGACTGATTCTTTCTCCTTGGGCAAATAAAGCCGGCCCCTTGATCTTTACTATCAGGCAGGTCCCAGTGATGCTTCCGGTGAGCAGCAAAACAAAAGGTAGTCGGGTCTTTGAAGGTGATTTAGCACCTAATTGTTATTCAACATTACACTTTAAGTCATTCTAGCTATTGCAGTACAACAGTGCTTTTTTTTTTTAATAAGAAATTAATTATCTGAACAAATTTACTTCTTGGATTTAGTTTGGTAAATGGCATATAACCAAATAATAGTTTTGAGTAAAACTGACATCACAGCACATGAAAACCCAGAGGGGTCTTTTAGGATGAGATAGCATATGTCAAAGTCATCAACTAACAGCTGTATAAATATTGGTTGTTGCCCTTGTTATCTAATCTAATCATTTACAGATAAGGAACCTGAGGCCTTTGGCACTAAAAGAATCACCTAGGCTAGGTAAGGAGCAGTCCAGAAGAACTGAGTTCCTAAATACAGAACGCATTCTACTCCATCAGGCTGCCTCCCAAGTTTTAAATGGTATCCCATGAACACCAGATCTTTTTTTTTTTTTAACTTTTCCGAGCTTGAATTTAAAGAAATAAAATGTAGAGACTTAGTGATTATTTCCTAAAAAACTAGTGTCAACAGCTGCTTTCAATGTTCAACACATACCTTAGTATATATCAGTCAAGCTGTATAAGAAAGTTATTTGTTCTGTGTAACTTTTCATCTGACAATCATATATATTGATATGCACATAGATTTACATACCTATATACTTCCTGGTGTTAGAGAATGAATATATTGTACATGGGAGCATTCTGTGTATCCTTTAAATTGAAGAAGGAAATGGAAAGATTTTAGAATAGTCATAGAGTTCATTCAGCCAGCCACTCAGTAGTAGTACGGGTAGTGGAAATGCAAAGATGAAGAAGACTGACACAGTTCTTGGCTTTATGGAAATTAGTACCTCAACTAACTGTAGGGTATGGATATAGGGAGACAGTCAGTCAAGTCTGATGAAAGTATGGGGAAAGTTATGGTGTTGAAATATAGAATCTTACGGGGACAGAAAAGAGACAGACGCATACACCAGATCAGTGAAGGCGGCCAGAATAAAAGTTAACCAGGGGTGCTTGCTGCGGCAGCACATATACTAAAAAAACAGGAACGATACAGAGAGGATTAGCATTGCCCCTGCGCAAGGATGACATGCAAATTCGTAAAGCATTCCACATTTTTATATGACCCAGCAATCCCGCTACTGCACATATACCCTGAGAAAACCATAATTCAAAAAGAGTCACGTATCACAGTGTTCATTGCAGCACTATTTGCAATAGTCAGGACATGGAAGCAACCTAAGTGTCCATCGACAGACGAATGGATAAAGAAGATGTGGCACATATATACAAGGGAATATTCCTCAGCCATAAAAAGAGACGAAATTGAGTTATTTGTAGTGAGGTGGATGGACCTAGAGACTGTCGTAGAGAGTGAAGTAAGTCAGAAAGAGAAAATCAAATACTGTATGCTAACACATATATATGGAATTAAAAAAAAATGGTTCTGAAGAACCTAGGGGCAGGACAGGAATAAAGACACAGACGTAGACAGTGGACTTGAGGACACGGGGAGGGGGAAGGGTAAGCTGGGATGAAGTGAGAGAGTGGCATGGACATATATACACTACCAAACGTAAAATAGATAGCTAGTGGGAAGCAGCCGCATAGCACTGGGAGATCAGCTCGGTGCTTTGTGACCACCTAGAGGGGTGGGATAGGGAGGGCGGGAGGGAGATGCAAGAGGGAAGGGATATGGGGATATATGTATATGTATAGCTGATTCATTCTGTTATAAAGCAGAAACTAACACACCATTGTAAAGGAATTATACTCCAATAAAGATGTTAAAAAAAGAAAAAAAACAAAAGTTAACCAGGGGAAGGGCAGTGGTATTCCAGGAAGAGGAAACAGCATGTATGAAGACTCAGAGAGAGCTCAGGATTGGAAAGAAGGTCAGTAAAGGTAAAGCTTCAATAGGCAAATCTGCAAAAACATTGTTTTAGGAATTTCTCAAAAGAATCAGTCTGCCAGTCTTCCTTATAAGTTTCCATTGGAGGCTCTTACACTATACGTGAGGTTGTTTTTTCTGACATAGTATTTGTTCTTTATATTGATTTTCAAGCATCTAACATTCTCCGTAATGTCCTATTTGAGTAAAATTATCATTATCATCTATAGACATATATTTCTTAAGCTCCTACCAGTTGTGAAGGCCTGCATACTAAGACTGCCGCATCTGAACCCCGATTATAGTAAAGGATTTAAAGTTGAAAATATTAGGTGGTTCTTGGTCTGTTCAGAGAGACCAAGTGTACATCCTTGAAGCTACTTTTTTCCCTACAATTCTTTGATCCGGTGATTTCACCTCATTATTCCTATTCTAATTCCCTTGGTTCAGTTTCTTAAAAATGTATTTTGAAATATTGAAGACATACAAAAATAGAAATGTTTCAACAAACTCTTGCATGCATCACCCAGTTTAAGAAATAAAATTTTGTTTAAATTTATTTGAATAAGATTTAAAATAATTAAATAAAAAATTTAAATGAATGTATGAATAAAGAAACAAAAATTTAAAAATAGATTAATAATATCCCTGCATGCCTCTTCTCCCCAGTCTCATTCCTTCTTATCCTGCTACATCAAGCGGTAGCTTCTCTCTTACATGTTGCAGTTAATGGGTTCTTGTTCCCAGTACTTTTATTGCATGTACTTTTCTGGCACGTGCATTTTGTAATGTTTCTGATGCTGAGAACTCTAATCTCTCTGCCATCCAATCTAGAGAGTAATCCTCTGACATTTTACTGCAGGATAATTTCTCCTAGGTTTGACAGTGAGTCAGTGAGTCAAAAGACTCCAGGCTCCAGTGCTGTGTTTCCAAGGGTTACGGAAGTTCTCTAAGCATCTTTCCTTGACGTATAACATAATAAAAAAGCATTGCCCTTGACTTTTGTTTTGGTAATTATAATCAATAGATGCTTTAGATATTTAAGAAGATGTATACATTTCAGAACAATTTTCCTTTTGAGTATTGGAATGAGTGCTAATGATGACGAAAGTGTCCTCTGCTCATTATTTCGGATCAAAATTGATGGACTCTCATTAAACCGAAATATTTCAGCTCACAGTACTAGTTAATTCTGCCTGGTATATAGGCTCACTTTGCAATATATGCAGTTTGCAAACAGATATTAAAGAATAACAGCAAAAGAGCTGAATGCTGAACCTCAAACCTCTTTATGGTAAATTGTTAAATGTTTTTCATGAAAATTCTGGGGATCACTTTCTGAGAAATCCCTCCACATCTAGAAATTTCAGTTTCCAGTTACCCATGAAGGAATGGAAATGATTTACTTATTATTTGCCTTTGGAAAGAGTATTTTAAAGCTATATTTGTGTGGATATCACAATTTCAACATGATTTACTATCTTTAGGGTTAAACCACATGTGTATAAAGGATCTTTTGAAGAGCAGTAGTAATACAGTTAGTTTAGGAAATGCCACAACTTCAGCTTCCTGTTCTTTGCCTTGGCTTTCTTAAAAAGTGAAGACTTTCTGCTCTGTCCTGTCAAGAGCAAATGCAGAAGGAAGGAACCAGAGGCAGGCCTGCCCCCTTGACCTGTCCTGCTGGGCGTGTCAGTTTGCTAGATGAGACCTGGCAGCCCTGGGCTCTGTGTCCGGGGACCCTGCAAGTAGGTGGGGGCATTCCTGACTTCTGTGATCATAGCTCCCTGTAGGTGCAGAAGACACCACAGCGGCCAATTAATCCATCTAAATATTTAAGTAAAGTAGGACGAATAGTTCAACTCATCTTAGGAACTTGTCAAAATTTAGGATTCTAGGAATCATTTACGAGACATAGGAGTATAAGGAGTCTGTTAAATTTCTAATTTGAAAATTTCTAAGGTGATGTCCATCTTAGAAAAGAATATAATACTAAGACTTGATCCCTAGCCCTCTAAGACGTTCAATGGACCTCTGGGCTTCCTTCCTTTCACCTGCTAACCTTTGTCTTCCAGTCTTCCTTTTCTCAATTCCCATTATGTGGAGTAAATGTGGTGGCTTTTATTTCTTCCTTGCCTTTCCCTGAGCGGGTGAGTGATGCCAACAGCTGAGTGTCTTCTTCAGAGAGCATCTCGGACCACTGTGCATTTTGTGTGTTTGGTGGTGGGCAGGCCAGGCACGCACAGAGTTAAGCCCACGGCCGCCCTGTGTTAACTGAGCATTTCTCAGTGTAGCCAGGTCGTAATCCCTAAGCAGATGCTTTAGGGGTCTTGTTATTGTCCAGAAGTGGCTCTTGTATGAGAAAAACGCAGCCATGCAGAAATGGCACACACACTGTTGACTCGCTCACCATGGCTTAAGGTTTTTCCTTTATAACATCCATGAACCCGTTTCATCTCTACCTAGCCAGAGAGTGTTGGCGCCTTCCCTGTCGCTACACCTTTAACTCGTTAAAAATAAAAAATTAAACAACAACGTCACATCATAACGTTCCCTACTGATAAGAGGTTCTTTTCCTTGCGTTCTTTTCGGTTTGTCGTTGTTGGCCCAGACCTTGCCCCTTTCTCAGGTCTTTCAGCCGCATTGTGGCCTTTCAAAACTTTTAAGTCCTGTAATACTATATTTTGTGAAGAAGGGAAAAAAATGAGATTTTTTTCCTCCTTGCTTTTGTTAACCCATTCTTGTTTTAGGCTCCAACAAAAAGGGTTTTTGTTAACTGGAGCTTAAAATCGGCCAGCTTGCAAAGTATTCTCCCTTTTTATGCAGGGAGGATTAGCTTGGCATGTTATGCAGTTCCCTTGTATGAGCCATTCACGTGTCCTGTCAGAAGGTATATAATTACTCACTTCACCATCAGCAATCATTCTTAAGTTAAAACCTGTTTTAAACCTCTCATTAATATAAATCATACCGGGAAGGTAGAAAATACACCTTCAAAAAGAACGAAGTGTTAGGGAGCTAATCTGTTCTTTTCATAATAGACCCAGAGTAAATAATTTTTACTTAGCGCTTTTCTCTCTTTGCAATCAAAATAGTTTGTGATAAAAGATCGGGTACCAGGCGTTGCATAAATGTGCAGTGTTTTATTCAGACGGGATTGGGCTTCCTGCTTGGTGCCAGCTTCGTTTTCTCTCTGTCACCCTTGAACAGTGAAGTGTGTAATCCTCCATTCTTTTAAAGTCAGCCCCCTGACAGAATTTCCTCTCTCTCCCTCTCTCTGTCTCTCTGTCTCTCTTTCTCTGCCCTTCTCTCTCTCTCCCCCCTCCCTCTCTCTCTTGCCCTCTCCCTCTCGCCTTCTCCCTCTCTCTCTCTCTCTCTCTCTCTCTCTCTCTCTCTCACAGACACACACACACACACACACACAGATTCAGGAGTACAATGTTTTCATTTTTCAGGTTTTTCTTTCAATGAACTATCCCAGCATGCTTGGCTAGCTAGCAAGCAGTCTGAACGTATAAACAATGCCTCAAAGTATGATTTTTCTTCATGGAAGAGCCTTAGGCCAAGGACTCAAATATCCATCGTCTATTTATTCATTAGCAATGTGTTCTAGTACAGGTATGGTAGCTCTAAAGGCATAGCTCGAGTGACTCATCTTCCTAACATACAGAGGCTGTTTCTGCTCTTCCTCCATGCCTCCCACACCAGAATCTCCCTGCCACTGCATCAGACATGTTGTGGCTGTGGAACATTCAGTCCAAGTTGGGGCCTCAAGATGAGGGAGTTAGGCAGTCTCTGAAAAAATGTCTTAAATTCTTATACATCCTGAAAGGCCCAGCCAGATCTGGCATTTGCCCACCTCTCCAAATTCATTTCTTACTTTTCTCCCTAGCGCTTCTGACTCATCTTCTGACAGTCTCCTTTTTCTTCTTTAAATTTGCCAAAGAGCCCTACTCTTTTCTACCTAAGGGACTTCACTTCTACTAATCCCATGTGTCCCAGTTAATTTTTACTCATTCGTCAGGGTCTAAATTTAAGCCAATGTGCTTTCTTTTTTCCACATTTTTTCAATTCAGTGCCAACCAGAAGTTATTCTAGGTCCTTGAGATTCAGGGTTGCTTTGAACAGATGACATCCCTGCTCTCATGGGGCTTATATCCTAGGAAAGGCCTTCAACATAGAAGTCTTCTTGGACATTCCAATCCATGTGGGCCCCCTTGAAGTTGTGTTTCCATAAAACTCTATGAGTCTTCATTGCATTTTCTTCGCTCTGAAGGAATAAAGGAATGGCTGTCTCCCCGTCCCCAAACATCTTCCAATTATAGTCTTCCTGAATTCTTTTACATCACTCTTACACTGTCTGAAACATTATACTAATTAGAAATTCATTGGGATTGACAGACATTTTCTTAAAAAATAAATGTCAATTACCAAAAGCAATTGTTTTAAATTCATATCATCTGCTTTTCTTTTAGCACCTGGTGGACATTAGTGGCTGCAGGAATGAGGACAAGGTTAGGTTGAGAGGTGATGCTTTTAGTGACTGGAACAGTGGGAAATCCAAGGTGGCTGGCATGGGGCACAGTGCCTGGGAGGATGGGTGTCAGGGAGATGGGAGTGCCCACAGGGAGAGAAGAGGGTTTGGAAGTGAAGATTGGCTTTCTTTAGGAATTTAAATAGAGAAAGCTACGGCCCCCCTTTTCTTTTTTGTCTCTTGGGAAAGAAGGAAAGGAACTAAAATTAGTTCATCTTTTATGTGCCGAGGACTTTACCTATCTTATTTCTTTTTTTTTTTTTAATTTCTTTTAAGGCATTATTTTATCTCCAGTTAATATTTAAAGATCAGGTCTCTTTAATTCCAGAATTAGAACATGTAAAACTGACCCTCTGTAGCCTCTGGGTACTCAATTAATGTCTGTTGAATGAATGAATTCACTGTATAGAGACTTATTCTCCACTTTGGCATGAGTCTTCAAGCCAGCTTCCCTAGACTCAAATTTCATGTTGGTACTATTGGTATCATAGCTGAAGTGCATTCAGAGTTGAGTTGGGCTTTGTGGGCTGGTATGAAAACCTAGTCACCTTGTATGATATTGTTTTGATAGGAGATTTCAATGTGAGGTCCAGACCACTGACTCGCCTATGAGCTTTTGGAGCTCTGTTCCTTAGTAAGTTGGGGGTTACCCATATGTGAATACAGAGGTGATATGAAATTAAATCTTACGTATTCTGTTTTCTTGTGATACTTAGGATACTTCTAATTGAGTTTAAGTGGTTCTCTCTCTTTCTTTTTTTTTTCTCATAAATCTCCCCAAAGCCTTTTTTTAAGTAGGTAGTATACCTAATAATGTTAGTAATAAAAATTATCACCTAAAAAAATTTAAAAGAAGTCAAAGGAAAACAAGAATTTCTAAGATCCCCCAAATGTAAGATCTTTTGACATGTCCCTGTTTCATACTGAGTCACCAGGAACATGACATTAAGCTGATTTTGATTTGGGTTCAAGTGAGAGAGAAACCACGTTAGTGATGAATTCTAATAAGATTAAAATACAGTCACAGAGAGAGACCCCAGATGGACTGAGAGAGGCAAACCATGAGGTCCTTTCTTATGTAATGGTAAAGGCTGGCCAGAAAGGAAGCTTTTTCACTGGAATCTTTGCAAAACTGCATACACCAATTTACAGGCAGTTTGAATTTATATGTAATTGACATATTTCAAAAACATTAAATGTTGGGATTGACATATATACACTAGTATGTATAAAATAGATAACTGATAAGAACCTGCTGTATCAAAAAAAATAAATCAAATAAAATTCGAAAAAAAAAAGACATTAAGTGAAGAGCGACATGTTTGCTATTTTGACCACTAAATTTGAGTGTGTAGTGGGAGTAGGTAGGCTTTAGTACATGGGCTCAAGTAGAAGATTATTTGGTTGAGATGTGGGAAGCACTAGTAAGAAAAATAAGGTTCATATCGAGTCCAGTGCCTTTGATGTGTATGTTTCTATTCCTATATAATAACTTTTGAAGTCAGCTTCAACACAGTATATTTTTACAGTTACTTCTACTGTTCCTATAACAATTTTTAAAAAGATACATAGAAATGCAAAGTTGGATGAGAAATCTGATTAAAGGAAGAGTAAATGAATGATTCAAAATGAGTTAAAAATGAAATTTTGTCTTTAAAAGGTATTATGTTAAAGTACACTTGGAAAGAGAAATTATGTAAAATTAAATTCATAGATATAGATTCTTCCAAAGTACCAGGAGACATGGTAGTTCAGTGGATGGAACACAGGCTCTGGAAACCTGGGAGGCTCTTCTCTGCATCTCACCAGCAGCATTAACTTGAGCAAATTACTTAACCTCTTGAGGCCTCTCTTGTTCCTCACCCGTAAGATAGGGCTGATAATAATAGTATCCACCTTGACAGTCTGTATTGAGAAAGCCAACTTTTGTGAGGTTTCTTATAAATGCCTATTTATCAATGACCTCTCACACGGTGACTGTTCTCATCAACAATTATATAGCAGTAAAGGAAATAGATATTTAAAAAAAATTATTACAAGTAAGTCACAACGTATTGTTATTATCTTCCTGTTTTCATGACAGGATTCCTATTACTTAGGTTCGGGAAAATATCCAATTCATGAAAATCCAAAGCAGCTGTGCTTTTGTTGTATAGTACCTGTTATAATACATTTCAAGTTTAAAGAGGGATATTTCAGAACAATGTTCATTGATTAAAAAAATTCATCAATTTTTGGTTCATTCAATAAACAGTTTCTGAGTACCTAGTAATATTTTATGTCTTATATTAACCTCTAGGAATAAAAAGCAAAGGCTCTTTCCACAGTCATCCACAGGGACGTCACAGGCTAAGAATAAAGTTTTACCAAGGAACTGGTAATACACTAGACAGTGGTAAGTGGCAGAAAGCTTTGAACTGAAAAATAAGGTTTTAAAATTGTAGTATTTTGGGGGCATCCTTAGGAAGGATTCTACACACACACAGAGACACAAACACACCTTGAGTTTATAAGTTAGAAAGCCATTTGAAATGTAAACAAAAAAGTCATTTAAAAATTTTAGTCCATAGCAAAGACCGAATTATCTGAATAACTCTAATTGTTCATTTCTAAGGTGTCCTTGGCTGTATTAATCTAATGTTTATTTTTAAAATGTGATTAGCAATTATCTGGAATACTTTTAAAAATATATGCTTCAGTTAATAAAGGTCATGTTAAATTTTTTTTTGTTTTTTGTTGTTTTGAGACTCATAGTCTTATATATTCATTGCTGTTCTTGAGGGTGTTTTTACTGAATAGATTTTAATGAAAAATATTCTTTAAATATTGCTTATTGGCTTACTGGATGAGAGATGATTCATCTCTCAATGAATTAATATTTTCAGTTTTGTTACAAAGCCAAATTGTCATCATTAAATGATTTTAGAAAAAAATAACATGTTCTTTAAAATGTAGAGTACATACCTTCTCAATTAATTATTTTGTCAATGTTTATTGAACAATGAGAGCCAATTGAAGATTACAATAATTGAATCTTCTGAACTAGTGTTAAAAAATTTACCGGATCAATGTTCTAAGTCGTTATTCTAATCAATTTTGTTGAAATGAGATCCATTCAAAAGGAAATAACACATATTTCACCACAATGACCAAATATTATGTACAACCAATGTAAAAGAAAAATTCATTAGAAACAATTATATTGGCCTGGACCTTTAAATATTTTGTTCTGTGTTTCCAAATACTTTTTGGATCTTTTTGTAGAGAATGACAGCAACTTTGGGAGTGAATCCTGAGAGTTTGGTAGAACTAGATCTGCTTCTAAGCTTAATGCCTGCTTATTAAGCTGGAAAACGTTATTATTTTTTTATATTAGACTTTAATATCATAAACAATGACAGGCTTTTCATGTTGTTTTCATAAAACAAAATTTGCTTATAAACCCAAAGCCATAAAACCACAAAAACCCCAGAAACAATCCATCACTTTGTTCCATCCCAAGTTCACTTTATTGCTTTCAAATACATAAAGTGCCCTGTACTTGAGGAAGAATATAGTGTAAGGATGAATCCAGTACCAGATAATCACTGGCCTCTCAAGGACAGCATTTATATTTATTTATTTTCTCATAGCATTCCTTAGGATTTAAATCCTTGGATATCCAAATCAAATGCATTCAAGTAAACAAAGCTACAGGTCATATTTAAAAAATGCTTTCAGAGGAAAATTTATACAACTCAAAAACTGCTTAATGTCCTTGAAGGGAAGAAACTATATACCTACATTAGTGGTAAAGAAAATATGAAACTGGAAAATATATAATTCTGGAAAAGAATAACACAGGGCAGATGATTAAACTGAGATCATATAAAGCTTGATTTTTGTTCAGGACACTTTCAATTGCAATTATTCTCTTTGGTTCTTAGCTGTTTATTTTTAGTGGTGAGATCATAGTTTTCCATGATTAGGGAAATAGGGTCTCCATACGGAACTATGATGTGGAGTCCAGAAAATAACCGTGGTATCAGTGGAACAGAGGTCTCAGCGAATGCTGGTGTAGTTTCACCCCCAACCCCAGTATTAAGAAATAATTAACATACATCACTGTATAAGTTTAAGGCGTACAGCATGATGGTTTGATGTATATTGTGAAATGATTACCACAACAGCTTTAGCTAACATCTATTTTCTCATATAAAGAAAAAAAGGAAAAAAAAATTTTCCTTGTATTAAGAACTCTTAGGATTTACTCTCAACGACTTCCCTATATATCATACAGCTGTGTTAGCTATAGTTATCATGTTGTACATTACATCCCTAGTACTTATCTGTCTTGTAACTGGAAGTTCGTACCTTTTGACCACCAGCCTCCAGTTCCCCCTCTGCCCACCTTCTGCCTCTGGCAATCACAAGTTTGATTTCTTTTTCTGTGAGTTTGTTTGTTTGTTTAGATCCTACATGTAAGTGAGATCGTACAACATTTGTCCTTCTCTTCTGACATATTTCACTTAGCATAATGCCTTCAAGGTCTATCCATGCTGTCACAAATGGTAGGATTTCTTCTTTTTTATGACTGAATTATAGATAGATAGATAGATAGATGGATGGATGGATCTCACAACTTTTTAATCCATTCACCTGTTGATGAACACTTAGATTGTTTCTATGTCTTGGCTATTGTAATTAATGTTGCTATGAATGTGAGTGCAGATATCTTCAGAGTTAGTGTTTTTGTTATCTTTGGATAAATTCCCTTTCTCCACATCCATGTCAGCATTTGTTATCTCTTGTCTTTTTGATGATGGCCATTCTAACAGGCAGGAGGTGATATCTCATTGTGGTTTTAATTTGCATTTTCCTAATGACTAGTGATGTTGAGTATCTTTTTATGTACCTGTTGGCCTTTCATACATCTTCTTTGAAGAAATGTCTATTCAGTTTCTTTGCCCATTTTTAATTATATATATTTTTTGCTACTGAATTGTATGAGTTCTTTATATGTTTTGGATATTAACCCCTTATCAGATAAATGGTTTTCACTTTGTTGATCATTTCTTTTGCTATACAGCTTTTTAGTTTGATGTAGTCCCACTTGTTTATTTTTGATTTTGTTGCTTGTGCTTTAGATGTCATATCCAAAAAATCATTATCAAGGCCCATATCAGGGAGCTTTGTTTCTATATATTCTTCTAGGAGTTTCATGGTTTCAGGCCTTACATTTAAGTCTTTAATTCAATTTGAGTTAATTTTGGGGAGTAGTATAAAATATGGGACCAGTTTCATTTTTTTGCATGTTAAGAGCTAATTATCTCAGCACTACTTATATTTAAAAAATATTTTATTGATGTATAATTGATTTACAATGTTATGTTAGTTTCTGCTGTACAGAGAAGTGATTCAGTTATACATATGTGTACATCCCTTTTTATATCCTTTTCCATTATAGTTTATCACAGGATATTGAATATATTGGGTTGACCAAAAAATTTGTTTGGGTTTTACAAACTTTTGGGCCAACCCAATAGTTCCCTGTGCTATACAGTAGGACCTTGTTGTTTATTCATTCTATGCATAATCATTTGCCTCTGTTAATCCCAATCTCCCAATCAATCCCTCCCCCCCCCCCACCCCTCAGTACCACTTATTGAAGGGACTGTCTTTTTTCTATTGTGTATGCTTGGCTTTCTTGTCAAATATTAGTTAACCATATATGCTTGGGGTTATTTCTACATTCTCGATTCTGTTCCATCGGTCTGTTTGTCTCTTTTCACGCCAGTACCCTCCTGTTTTGATGACTACAGTTGTACAGTGTAGCTTGAAATCAAGAAGTGTGATGCTTCCTGCTTTGTTCTTCTTTCTCAGGATTCTTTTGCTATTTAGGGTCTTTTGTGATTCCTTATAAATTTTAGGAGTGTTTCTGCTACTTCTGTAAAAAATGCATTTGGAAGCTTGCATTAATCCTCTAGATCAGCGGTCCCCAACACTTTTGGCATCAGGGACTGGTTTTGTAGAAGACAATTTTTCCATGGGAGGGGGGAGGGGATGGTTCAGGTGGTAATGAGAGCAATGGGGAGCGGCAGATGAAGCTTCACTCGCTCACCTGTCACTCCCCTCCTGCTGTGCGGCCTGGTTCCTAACAGGCCGCAGACTGGTACTGGTCCATGGCCCGGGGGTTGGGGACCCCGCTCTAGATGATTTCGGTAGTATTGACATTTTAACCATATTAGTTCTTCCTGTCCATGAACACAAGATACCTTTCCATTTATTTGTATCTGCTTTGATTCCTTTCATCAATGTCTTATAGTTTTCAGAGTAGAGATCTTTCAACTCCTTAGTTAAATTTATTCCTAAGTATTTTATTGTTTTTGATGCCATTGTAAATGGGATTGATTTCTTTAGTTCTTTCTCAGAAAATTCATTATTAGTATATAGAAATGCTACTGATTTTGCATGTTGATTTTGTATCCTGCAACTTTACTGAATTCATTGGTTGGATCTAAGTTTTTTATTGTTGTTGTTATTATTGTTGACTTTTTAGGATTTTTTTATATATAAAATCATTTTTTATATATAAAATCTGCAAATAGAGACAATTTTACCTCTTTTTGTCCAATTCTGATACCTTGTTTTTTCTTGCCTGATTACTCTAGCTAGGACTTCTAGTACTATGTTGAATAGGTGTGGTGAGAGTGGGCATCCTTGTCTTGTTCCAGATCTTGGAGGAAAAACTTTTAACCTTTCACCAATGAGTATGATATTAGCTGTGGGCTTGTCATATATGGCCTTTATTATGTTGAGATATGTTCCTGCTATGCCTAATTTGTTCAGAACTTTTATCATAAATGGATGTTGAATTTTGTCAAATACTTTTTCTGTATTTATTGAGATGAGCATATAATTCTTTCATTTTACTGATTTGATATATCATATTGATTTATTTGCATATGTTGAACCATCCTTTCATCTCAAGGATAAATCTTACTTGAACATAGTGAATGATGCTTTTAATGTGCTGCTGCATTTGGTTTGCTAGTTTATTTAGAATTTTTGCATCTATATTCATCAGGGATATTGGCCTATAGTTTTATTTCCTAGTAGCATCCTTTTCTTGTTTTAGTATTGGGATAATGCTGGCCTCATAAAAGGAGTTTGAGAGTGTTCCCTCCTCTTCAGTTTTTTGGAAGAGTTTGAGAAGGACTGTTGTTCATTCTTCTCTAAGTATTTGGTAAAAGTCACCAGTGAAGCCATCTGGTCCTGGCCTTTTCTTCATTGGGAGATTTTTTGATTGCTGATTCAATCTCCTTGGACTATTCAGATTTACTATTTTTTCCTTGATTCAGTCATGGTAAGCTTTATGTTTCTAATAATTATTCATTTCTTCTAGGTTGTCCAATTTGTTGGCATATAGCTGTTCAGTGTGGCAAAGCTTTTGTAGCTTAGGACTTAAGCTACAAAAAAACAGTCCTAGCTTAGGACTGTTATGCTTGTTGAATATGGCCTTCTGAGTAGGCCAGAAAGATCTTAAAAGTTGCTCATTGTTCAGGGAATACAATAAGGGATGAGAATGGATTTAAGGAGGGACTCTTTTATTTTATTATGAGCTTATGTCTTTGAGTATTGTTTAGATTGTTTATGGGTTAGGTAGAAGCCTATTTGCTTGAAGCACAAAATCCCAGAAGATACACAGAATGCCCATCAGTGGCTTCTTGGCCAGCTGGAGTATAGTTGAGGCGCTGATAGGATACAGGGTGGCTGGGAAGGAAGCCATGGCCAGAGCCTGTGAGACCAGGTGGGTTCCTACTGCTTCACTTCTCTATCAATCACAGGCACTGCCATTTCCTTATCAGACGTAGGTGTGGAGGAATTGAGCTAGAACTAATAGGAAGGTTTTTCTGCTTTTGCGTTTCATTGAAATTAGATTGGCTCTAACCTGTTCCTTTAACACAGCTTCCTCCTTTTTTTCCTTTTTTTTTAACCATTGAGGTCAAATGTAATTTTTCAAAATTTTACTTCTTGATTTCTCTCTCCCGTGGAATTGCACAACAGGGGAAGAACTTGAAGTATAAAGGAAGCCAGTGTAATTATTAAATAATGAATGGTTACATTTTCATAGATAAATGTCATAAAATAAAAAATTCTGGAATGCTAATTTTTAACAATGTTCATATCTAAATGTGTTTCTTCTGGAAACTGTGGGTGGGAATTGTGCATGCTAAAATTGATGCAAATAGGTTGCAATTCAGAAAAACAATTCAACATAGGAGTTTGAACTGGAATCTAATGTAGTCACTTATCAGTAAGTGGAGGGCTTGGTTAAAGTAGATCAGCTCTGAGATCTGCTCTGCTGCTCACAGTATACAGAGTGCAGCCTGGCTTCTGTCAGGATAGACTAAGATTTTTGTCTTCAAGTCCCTGCTCTATGGTTCTATGATCTGGGCATAGTGCCTAACCTCTCTGAGCCCCTGGTTGGCTGTGTAACTCAGAAGACAGAGCTGCAGGTAACATTCCAAGGGAGCAGCAGAAAGAAGGAATGGATTAATGCTGAGTCCAAAGACTAGGAAAAGTTCTAGGACAGAAAAGGCGTTTGATCTGGTCTGCATGGAATGCGGGTTCCTAAACGCAGTGGATAAAGAGAAGGACAGACTTGTCTAGGGGAGTAGCATGGGCAAAGGTACAGTGGTCCAGCTCACTGGGGCTTGAAATGCATGACTTCCTGTCAGGGGAGCTGAACCTGGAGTTTAGGAAATGGCCTTTGAGGACCCCGAACGCCATATGAAGTGACTTTATTCAGTAGGTGTATATGTTTCTTGTGCTGTGTAACAGATTACCACCAATTTAAAGCAACACCCATTTATTTATTTATTTTCAAATTTTTTTTTTTTTGCGGTACGCAGGCCTCTCACTGTTGTGGCCTCTCCCGTTGTGGAGCACAGGCTCCGGACGCGCAGGCTCAGCAGCCATGGCTCACGGGCCCAGCCGCTCCGTGGCATGTGGGATCTTCCCGGACCGGGGCACGAACCCGTGTCCCCTGCATCGGCAGGCGGACTCTCAACCACTGCGCCACCAGGGAAGCCCAACACCCATTTATTAATATGCAGTTTTGTTGGTCAGAAGTCCAGAGCAGTGTGTACAGTCTCTGTGCTATTATAAGACTGAAATCAAGGAGGCTGCTGGGGCGAGTACTCATCTGGAGGCTCCGGGGAAAAGTCTGTTTTCAGGCTCATTCTTGTTGGCAGAATTTAGCTTCTTGTGGTTGGAGGATTGAGGTCCGCATTTCTTTGCTGGCTCTCAGAGGGCCGTCCCCTATCCTTACCATGTAGCTCTCTCAATTTTCAAGGCAGCAATGGCACATAATTCCTTCTCCTTCTTTGAATCTCTCTGATTTACCTTCTGAGATGAGCCAGAGAAAATGCTCTGCTTTTAAAGAGCTCATGTGATTAGATCAGGTTCACCTGGATTACTTCCCTAATTTAAGGTCAACTATGTCACGTAACATAACCTAATCGTGGGATTAAAATCCATCATATTCACAGTCCCAGGGACTATGCAGAGCATGTAGACCAGGGGGCAGGAAATTTAAGGGACCATCTTAGAATTCTGCCTTCCACAGAACTGCAGGTATCTGAGCAAGAGAGTTATGTGTTCCAAGCAGTATTCTAGAAAGTTGACAATAGTGGAATGTAGAGAGTGTTTTGGAAAAAATGAGAGACTGGAAGCAATTGACACAGGAGGAAGTCTTTGCAATATCAAAGGGCTTTAGTACTGCTTATGTCCTGTTCAGTACAGTTTAGTTTGAGAAGGGCTTCAGGGCATTGGAAATAGGGATCCAAGGATCAAAAGGACTTGACAACTTGCTACCTTCAGCTAGGAGCCAGGATAGTATTCCTTTGTGGTTTTGGAGGGAGAAATAATGGGTGGTGCTAAGCAGATGGTCTCTCTGTGCCTCCCGCACACAGAATCATGTGCTGGCGCTTCACTTTTAAATTAAATTCACGATTTCCTCTTTATTGTTGAATCCAGAAGCCAGTTTGAGGACTGCTGGACCTTTCTAACACCTTCATTTTATAAATGAGAAAACAGAGGCTCATAGAGGAGAAATGGCATCCCTGCTAGAGTTTCTTAGTTTTAAGTATGTAGTTTAGTTTGAGAAGAAACAACCCATTGGTAAAGAATGAGTAGAGGGGTAGAGGGCATAAGAAAGGGCAGCTCATGAGATTATCTCATGGATTCAAGGGAGACTGGGATTAGCTTGGTTTGGGATTCATTAGGAAAACTTCAGTCGTGTAAACGGGTCTTAGCCTGGCTATTGAAGGAACTAATGGAGAGAAAAATCAGAATTGCCTCCATAAAGGTCCGCAGACAAAGCCAGTTCTGTGCAAAGTTGGGGGATAAAAGATGCTCCAGAGGCAGTGTGGTACAGTGGCATGAGCTTTGAGGTCTTAGGTATTTGAGCTGTGTGATGTTGGGGAAACTATTTGTCTCCTTGAGTGTCAGTTTTTCCTACTGTATAATGGGGCTAGTAATTTTGCACATATGAATGCATAATAACAGTTCTGTGGGTCAAAACCAGTTGAATATCTGAAACCTTATATGTTTCAACCTAATCTATTAATACCCGATAGGGTTGCTGTGAGGCCTGGCTGTGATAATGCGTGTTTAGCACAGTACCCAGCATATAATCGGTACTGAATGTATAACACCTGTTTGTAATATTATTCAAGGAAAAGGAGACTTCAGACTTTGGAATTTAGGCAGAGAGGTTAACCTTTCAAGCCAAGAGGAGCCTCTCACTTTGAGATACAGGACAGTAGCCGGGCTGCGAGGGAGAGGATTCTGGATTTCAAGTGAAATGTGAGAGTATCAACCAGAGGGTCAGGTCAGGAGGCCAGAAGGACTTCTGATGTGTCAATATTTGGCTTGACCTGGGCATACAAAGTTTAGTAATTTCACTGTGAATTGTAGTTCTAGAGAAGCTCATGGACTTGGGAGGAAGCTAGATGGGCTGTAGATAGGATAAAACCTAGTTCAGAGCAGAAAACCCTCCTTGGGAGGGACAGAGAGGGCCAGGAAGGAGGGATGGGATGTGTGTTCGTGGGCGGGGGGCGGCGAGGGAGGAAGAGCAGGGCTAGATCTCACTGGATGAAGAACAGAAGCTCTGGGTGGTGGAAACTCATCTGGACGGGGCTGAGTTTTAGTGACCAGATGGGCCAGAAGTGAGGAATTTACACTTTGTTGAAGGAGGTTTTCTAGAAGGGAAATGAGGGTTCCTTAGGGAAGAGTAAAGAGCTGGGAGAGTGGCCGGAGAAAAGGGGAGGAAGCGTGGGGAGGGGTGAAATTTGTGAGTGTTAAGGACGTGGGGGTGATGGGTGTGCAGAGATGTGAGAGCTGTGGGCTGCGATCCACTGGCCAGGACACTGGGTCCAGTATCCAGAGTGACAGCAGGACGAAACCAGGGTTCCCGGGCAGGGCTCCTGATTTCTCCAGAACTCTAGGTCTGGTAGGAAGGAAGACCCCTTGTGCAGAATAATCCACCTCTTAGCCCCCCCCCCCACCCCCTTACGATATTTGAGAATACTAAGTCTCTCCCCTACTCCAATTCACAAAACAGAATCAAAGCATCTCTGAGCCTGTGAATCACAAGGGCTTTATGACAGCTTCAGAGAGGTGCCTTGACCTTGTTTATGATGCCTGTGCTAATTAGAAAGGACTGTGTTCTTTTTGTGGCGTAAGACTTTGCGGTGGACCTACATGGTCATTATGATCAGTAATAATAAATGATAAAAATTTAGAACAGGTGTCTGATAATCCTTGGTAGAGAGGTGTCATGGGATCTTGTTCCCTGACTTTGCCTTCTCTCCACCTGGAACGGAGGCTGATGAGCCCATCAGACCCCAGCCTGCTGGGAGGAGATGCCTTGGCTCACCGTGAAGAAGGCATGATATGCTGAGATGACTGTTTATCTTGGACGAAGGGCTGCTTTGATGCTCTCCCAGGGCTGGAGATGGAGAATTAGCTTGTGTGAAGATTCATCTTCTCACAGGGAAGTTAGTCTAGTTCCCAGGCATGGAACCTTGGCCTTCAGAGTCACAGGGTGGGTTCTGACGTAACGGGTCAAGATATTGGCTTCTTCTCTTCCAGGAGAATGTTTGATATACTGTTTTATTCACCGTAGCTTTAATTCCACTGTATAAACAAGAACATGCCATTTTCTTGTCATCTGCAGAGCCCCGGATTTCTTAAATCTCATCAAAGGTAGTGTTTTTTATTCAAGCTTTCTTCCTGGATTCTGCCCTGGAGTGTTCGTAGGCAGTTTAACATTACTCACCATTTAGTAAAGGTAACAAAAACAAAACAAATCCCAGCAAACATGCCTCCTCCATAAAACGCACATAAAACAGGAATAACATGTGAATGAACAAATCCTAGCTTGAATTCGTTCTCTTGCGACAAATGTAGAGTTGTTTGTAATTTTGAGTAAGTGAGTCTGCAAACCAAAATAGTTAGTAGGTTTAATTTTAGGTTCACAGTTTTGACATGGTAACCCTAAATCACATCTTATTTGCAAAAATCTTTTCAACCCAAACTTTTTTTTAACCCAGTGCCACAAGATGACTCTATGTTAAAATTTCTCAGAAGACAATATAGCTCTATCTATTAACCTAAATTAACATATAGATAATAAATAGTAATATTTATTATCAAGATAGTAAATAATACCATTATTTGCACCTTAGATTCGCTATTCTTGTTGAAAATGTTGGTAGTACTAAACATACCACATTTTAAAAAACAAAAAAGCCTTTAAACGTGGCAGAGAGGAAGTAGTCAGAGGATGTACCAAACTCCATAGGATGGAACATCTTAGGGGAGAAAAAAGGCTAAAGCAATCAAAATTTCTACCAGATTGGATTCTCTGCATGAGTTTCATTAGCCACCTTTTACTGAAGAACTGGCACTTAAGAAATGTTTTTGTAGTTGGAGACTGAGGTGATAATTTAATGGTCTCCAGTCAGAGCTAGTAGGAGACTAAGAGAGGAAAGGTTTTAGGTTCCCTAGAGGATAGGAAGTGTTTCTTTCAAAATCACTCTCTGTGGTGTCTCCAAGGGCAATGTCAACAAATAGGTCCTTGATAAGTGTCTTTTATGATGGCAGTGGTTGGGTGGATGGTAGATCAATAACTGAAAAGTGTCTGGACTTACAAGATTACAGGCTTAATAGAAATCTAGGCATCAGCTATGATCAAGACCAATGCATTTAAAATAAATACTTCTCCACTCTGAGCTCACGGGAAAAAAGGGACTGTGCATGTCAGATGCCAAACCCCTGACCAAATCTGGGCAGTAGTAATAGCCTCTTTGGCCCTTGGTAAAACCTCCAGTAAACTAAATACCAAAATCAAATATAGAAATGAAGGGATCTCTGTAGACTAGCTGAGTGACATGGGTAGTTACTGGTCTCTCAGGTGGCCAGGAGTCCAACTCGGAGTTCTATAATACCTCACTCCTGCTTGCCCAGGACCTTCAAAGTCTCGGATTAATGTATGAAAAATCTTTTTCAAGAGCCTTATTGAAGCTCTGTTGGCGTGGATAGAATGCCAGTGGGTAGAATCTGGGTTTTATCAGGTGCTACTTGAGGAAAAGCATTTATGGTAATTCAAGAAAAGCACTGAAAACAGAAACACGCTTTGGAAGTTGTTATTTGGAGTCAGACTCTTGAACGTATCATGGAAACAAAACAATTGTAAATATTAAAAAAAAATCATCATTTTATTTTATATCTGGCTTGAATATGGTGACCAGGTTTGTCTATATTTCCTGGACAACTGGCCTGTTCCTTCAGTAGTTTTCCTTTGGGAAAATGTATCCCTTCCAAATGCTGCCTTGTAGCTCACACCTCATCATTCTTATTCCCTTGTTAGGCTCAGCAATCCTTGCCTTCTTAAAAATGCCGTTAGTTCCACAGAGTAATAGAGGGGTTCTCAGCAATCACAGAAGAAGCCAAGTCTGTTTCCGAAAGTACAGTTTACTGGCAAAGTAGCAGGACCTGAAGGCTTACATTTTCGTGCCCCTCACTGCCATAGATATTTTATTTTCTTACCCTAATTTTCCCTTCACTCAGAATGACTGTCCTGTTTGTTTGATCTCAGTGGTATGTGTTTTTTGGTAAGTGTTCCAAAAATCTTTGGGGGGAATGAAGTGGTCTTAAATGAAATAATTAGTAATATGGCCAGTCAGAGCAGGATTTATGAGTCTTCCAAAATAATGTAAATTTAGTTTGCTTAGTTTGTATCTTTTTTTCTATCTCCCAGCATTATTAAATAATTAGATAATCGATATCTTATCTTTTGGTTGCTCATGCCCACTCCAGAAATAATTTGTAAGACAATCTAATTTAGATTCTGTCTGCTTTAAATAGGAATTAGTGTGGGTTGCGTGTAATATATGTAAAAGATGTAACCTGGGAAAAGTTACTGCCCAGAAGGTTTGGAAATTACTACTATTTTTCCTTTGGCCATCATAAGGCAATTGATCAAAGTGGTCAACTCAATACAAAGAATATGACTTTGAGGCATAGCATGCTTATGAATTCAAATATTAAATCATTTCACGTATATTCCACTTAATGTTATTAAGTTCTGCCCAACAGCACTTTCCAAAAATTACTCATAACTTATGTATGCTACTATGGCAATATTTTAGAAGACAGATGGGGATAGCTGTTGTAGTGTCCAGTGTGAAGCACCATGTCCTGTACATAGGCTAGAGTAGTCCTTGTGAAATAAATGACTGTTAGTTGTGGGGTTGTCTGATACAGATTTGTACTGGAAAATTATACTTATTTTCCCTTCTTCAGCAAGACTCTAAAAGCAATTTTGGCAAATACAACATAGTCCTTAGTGTCACATGAGTATGATGGAATTGAAGTAACTGTTATGTGGCCCTGACCTTGGTGTCGTGATCTGGGTGATGTGAACCCTTTGGAGGATACAGTATTTCTCTTCTGGGGTTCACTCATTTTTGTGGAAGCTTACCTCCTCCGCAACTTTGTACACACGCGCGCGCGCACACACACAACCTTCATTCTTACCAGTGGCTACAGATGGACCTTGGCGGGACCCACCTGAATCCTGCTTTGGGCCTTTCTCATACCAGAACTTCTTTAGTTTATGCCCCGCCTTCACAGGGACTTTTTGGGGTCAGCAAAGTGACTGGATAAACTAATATATGTCTCTACATTAGTACAGAACTTCCCTGTGGCATAAGCCCAGCTTGCTTGTCAATTGATATATTTTTGCAAATGATTATTAATTTTAAAGATTTAGGTATTTTATTTTTTATTTAAAGTTATTTTAGAAAAATGCAAAAACAAAAATTCTTGACCAGCAGCAGTTAGCTTTTCAGGTAACTTCTGCCAGCCTATCTTTTCTAAACAAAACAAATCTGTGTTATTTCTTCATATTGACCATTATATCTGACTAAATTTGAATTATACCAGCTTTATCTTCATTCCTAAGAGTGATGATAATACCTATTTTTTATTGCATACTCACCATGAACAAGGCACTGTGCTGGGAATTTACATGAAGTGTCTCAATTCTCGCTACAGTCCCGCTTGGAAGAGATTACTATTTGCCTTTTACAAGATGATTAAAGGACATTTATCCAAGTTACACAGCAAACAAGTGGACAAGAAGGTTGAGAATTCTTTATTAAATTTTGCTTTGATAACAAGAGTAACAGTTGCTTTTGTAGTAATATTGCAGTATTGTAGAAGTGCATAACATAGGAAGTTAGACTCCATCTCAGTACATCATACAGAGAAAACCACTGTTAACAAATGGTGCATCTTTATCTGACTCTTGAGAATAACCCCTGGAGTTTATCTGATAATTTTTAATGTAACAGTTTCTAATTCTTTTTCTTATGACTTTTTGATGATGTACTTTTTACTTTCTTTACAATTGAGTCAGGATGCATTTTAAATTTAGAATAAGCAAAAATTCTCAGGTCAATATAACTTTTTATACATTTGCTTTCTCTCATTTTTTTTACCCCCAAATACCCAAATCCTTCCTTATTTATTAGTTAACTTTTAACATTTATTCATAAAATAGCCTTCAACTAGTATGTGCAGGTGTTCAGTGCTGTCACCTCTGCTTTTCATTGGACACCATTAAATGTACACCAGAGACTGAATTTTTCAAGCTCCTTGTTTTAAGTATTTTTGTGTTCTTTTTTTGGTTACAGATACGCTAGAAAATCTATAGAAACCTATGTGAAAGTTGGTATCTTTGGAGATTAAATAAAGACTGCTTTAGCCATTACTCTTCTATTTATTGCCTTACTAAGCACCCCATTCATGAGCTTGACATGTTATTTTTTACCCATCTATTTACTTAAAAAATTAAAACATTTACAGAAAAATCATTAAATACTGCATATGGGTAAAAATGAAAAGCAAATGTCCTTCCTCCTCTTGTTTCTTTCTCAGCCTTACACTCATTCCTAAATTTCTTCTGTTTCCAGATTTTCTTAATGGACATATAAGCATATTTTAAGTAGTAGCATCTTTTTAAGTTTAAATTATCCAGGATGACCACCTTCACAGTGCATGCCTCCCTCACATGTTCACTGCACTGCTGAATAAGCAGGTCTCAGCAAGACTTTCATATTCAGTAAAATAAGAATACATTTCAAATGGGAAAGACAACCAGGACCAAGGAAATAGAAATGGAGAATGCAAATATGGAAAAGAGTACAAATTTGTAGTCTATAAAGCTCAATAATGTTGCCTGCTAGATTAACAAGTATCAAATGAACACAAGTGTTCTGGTTGTCAGTATAAAAGGAAGGGATATAATCGGTAATACTTTTTTTTTTTAATCTGAAAGACTTAAATGTGACCAGTTCTTAGAGGGAAACTTTGAGCCTGGATTTCTCAAGTTTCCATGGAGGATTTTTCTGTTAGGTTGCTTGTTGGAGCAGCACAGGTCAAAATGGTAGGTGGCGATGTGAGATGTATCCAGCTCCATACCTCACGTGGGGGCCTCCTGTTCAAAAATGAAGAATTTCAGGACAGTGATAGCAGGCATCCAATCAAGTGGCTTTGCAGGTCTGGGACATGAAGCCAGCCCAGTGTACCTGGAGGTCCTTGACCACGTGGAGGCCTCTGAGGAGTGGAACAGGCTGGTAGAGGAGTGGGGAGGTCGTGCCATATGCAGGGATGTGTTCCACTGAGTGTCCTCTTTGGGGTTTCCTGATCTTGGCCACATCTTAAGGAAGGGGCATTGATGGTGGGCTAGGATGTGGTGACTTGGGGGAGGGGGAGGGGGGAGTAATGTGGGGAAGTGTAGAGGAGGCTCTGCTAGAAACAATAGAAATGTTTGATAGCTGACGTATAGATGGAAGGTAGCGTTGGAATATTAAACAAAAGGGTGGGACATGAGGGGGCGACTGTCCCTTAAATGTTGTGGGATGAGAGTGGGGGGGATATTTACACACCAACACCAGTGCACGGAAAACAGAGATAAGTAAGTTCATGGTTCCCGTTATGTACGTGTAAGAGGAGAGAGGGAACCACGCTTCCTCACCAGACACAGCAGAGGGGCGCGAAACTCAGATTAGTGGCCTGGGATGTCGGGAAAGCCTTCCTGGATGAGGTGGCCCTGAGAGGGATCCTGAGGGAACAGCCTGGGTGGATACCAGGACGCCCAGGTCCTGTTATCCAGGAAGCACTTCAGACTCTATGTTCAGGTTTTGGGGAACCACTGAAGGCTTCAGAAGGGTACCATGATCAGATTTACATTTTCTGAAGTGCTTTTTGTGTTCTCAAAGTGGGGTTCCCAAACCAGAAGCATCAGATCACACATGAGCTTCTTAGCAGGGCAGGGTCCTAGGGCCCCATTCTGACCTATGAAATCGGATCTCTGAGGATGAACCCGAAACTGGGTTAGAACAAGCTCTCTAGGTGATTCTTAGGCACATTAAAGCTTGAGAACCACTACTGTGGAGAATAGATGACAGAAGGAACTTAGTGTTTATCATAAATCACTTATTTGATTAATGATGAACCTGCGGGCCAGAGTGAATAAGTAACTTATCAAAGATGAACTTAGTGGTGGGCAATAATTAAGACCGGAGTCTCCTGACTGCTCTTCCTCTCTGCTCTTTCAAACTTCCTAGGCAGTGAGAGGATTATCAGAGCATTTTTTAAAGGAAGATGTAATTATATGTTATATTACCTTTCCAAAACAGTGCCTACAAAAGTACAAATGGAAATAGGCAAATAATGTAAGTATGCAATGATTGATATATAACACTTGCTTGTATATTTCATGTGACGCATGTTATGTTTGTGTGTCTCTGAGACTGGCACTGGGAAGAAGGAAGTGTTCTCTAAACTTTAATTACTCTCTAAGCAGTGAATTTAATAGCTCTATGACCTTGGGTAAAACATTCAGTCTCTTTGAGCCTTAATTTCCTTATCTATGAAATGGGATTAATAATACCTACCCAACACCGTTGTTAGGATAAGGTAGCTTATGTGAAAGTGATTTGTAGGTTGTAAAGCATTATAAATGTGAGTGATATTATTTTTATCACATAGTTTCAATATAAGTCCATTTATCTAGCAAACATTTATTAAACATATATGATGGGCAATATCATAAGAGTAGACTTTTTAGAAACGTGTTTTTGTTTGGAAGAATTATAAAACTTTTCAGGTGATGTCCTAAACGATTCTCATAATTACCAAGTAGGAAACCCACTCAGTCTTAGTAAGGAAATTTTTGATTTGAAATTTCTAATCCTATATTTTGTATTGAATCTTACCTTAGGCTGTTAGTTCCCTTCTAACTTTTTCTTCATTCTTATTTTCATAGAGATACTTAACCAACGCATTGTCCTTTAATATTTTTAATTTTGTCCGTTAAGAAATGATTGAGTTTAAAAATTAAATGAGCATATCATTATTTACATAACCTTCCAGAACAGCAACAGAAGTGTTTAAGAAATTTCTAAGTAAAATTAAGTCAATGAGTGGTTTATGTCACTCATCCGTACCTTAAAATGAATTGGAGTAGTTTTGCTTTCATCAATTAAAATAAGTATGCTGGTTCTTAATATGAGTCTTTTGATTTGCTCATGTAAGCAGGTCATAGAAGTTCTTCATAGCTGTAGGTTAGATTCTCTCTGGGATTTTATTAACTTGTGTCTCTTTGGTGTGAGAACAGTTCATTTTTAAGGAATGCCCGTCTACCTCTAGAGGTGGCACTCATTCTTTAAGAAGCGGCACTTTATTTGCATTAACACTAAGGCAATAGTCCATTTAATACCAGCTAAATTGCAGTTATGTATAAAGCCCAGTGGTGTATTCCTTTGGTGGGGATATTCTGTTTAACTGAGAGACAATTCTTTAAATGTTTTAATCTTTTAATTATCTATTATTGATGTTGAAGATCTTTCCAACGTATATACTTCCTTTCCTTTAAGTACAATATCATGGTCACAAAAAAAGTTAATCATTTTTAATATCAATAACATGGCACCATATGGTTCAACTCACATTTCATTGTAGGGTCCAGGAGAGACCTGACCTGGAGGGTCCCCCCTAGCCTGGGGAGGTATGAGAGGTGGAGAGACCATCAGGGCAGACGCGCAGGGTGGTTACCATCTCTGTGATAAGTGAACAAACCTCTGGCCCTCACCCTCATCACCTATTCCTTTTACCTTGCTTTGCTCCTGCCTCTGCACTCTGTCTTCTGGACTTGAATTACAGTTTGTTGGTTCCTTGCCTTGAGTAACTATCCTAGTATTTTTTTAGAGGTAGACAGTGTAGTGGTCAAAGCTTTTCTCCATTTGCACTCCTTTTTATAGTAAGGTCATTTTAAATTGACTAAGATTATGTTATTTTACTTTGTAAATTAACTACTGTAGACCAAATCTATATAGCCCATATATTCTGTTTCTGTACATTTCTATGTAGTTTCATACTATTGCTGTAGGAAATGAAGAATATTTCTTTTAAGAAACCTCCCAGATCCCTTAATATCTGAATTCAGGTTGTTTTTTGAATGCAATTTTTGTAATTTAATTCTAATTCCAGATTGAAAAACATTAGCGCAGGTAGTATTACTATTAAACACACACAATACATATTTTTAAAATACAGTATCATGGACATGAAGCTAAGGGCAGTATTGTTTTTAAATGAAAGATTGCAGTTTTATCTTGGGTTTTCCCCAGGTTGGAGTGATTCCTAACATGGTAGAAATATAAGTATGTAATTAATATTCTAAATTTTAGGAAATAATTATTAAGTATCTGGCTTTTAGTCTAAACAGAGACAAAATAATCATGTACATGCAGATGTACGATTTCAATACAATTTCAACCTGTTAACTAGGATTTCCTTTAGTTTTACTGAGTCAGAAATAAATTACATAATAAGTTCCTGGAAAATCTGCAGTGTACAAGAGATACAGCTATCTTGATACATATTAAAACTGACTCTGAATAAATGAAATTTGAAATGGGAATTTTTTTTAGGACTCATTCAAGAACATTTACATTTGAAAGTTAAAAATATTCTTTCTGTTTTTTTTCTTACTAAAAATTTAAACAGAACAAAATTAAAATAATGAAGATGTTTTCTCTTCTACTTATTGTAATTACCTCTTCTGCTTGAAATTTTATTTTTTGGCCTCATATGAAGCAACAGATCACTACAGCCAATTTGTGGTTTTAACAATCAGAAGTTACTGACTAATGATGCTATTCATATTTGGGTTGGGAATTAAAGGAGACTGTGTGTGTGTGTGTGTGTGTGTGTGTGTGTGTTTGTGTATGCTTATATTTTAGTATTTTCTTCATCACTGAAATGCCAAAAACAATTTGCAAAGCTATTCTGAATTTTTGGCGTTCTCAAACTCAAGGTCGTTAATCTCTTTTTAAGTTCTTTTTTCAATCTTGTAAATATTTCCAGTTATTTTTTGAAAAAAACATTTTTTAAGAGAAAATAGGAACTTTTGTCTCTATACTGGAGCAGAAGAAAAATGTTTTAAATGCCCTCCACATTTACTACTTTACTTGTACAACTTGGATGCCTTTCTATATATTTAGTTTCATTCAAGTTTTCCGCTCTTCATTCTGAAAAGGAAGCAAAATACTGAATCCTTTTTCCAAAAGAAAATGTTTGTAGTGTCATGAAAAATGAGAACAGATGGCCCTGCAGAGCTTTGGGGAGAATGTCGCACTCCAATTCAAATCGTTAGGCAAGTCAGAGACAAACTTGAAGCTACCAATCATTGCAGTGATTTGTATGACTCAATACAAGGGTGCAAAACAAAGAGTTACAAGGTAGAATTTTGCCTCTTACATTAACTAAAAGACCTTTTACTAATTTACAGTCCAGATTTGACTAAGTGGATGCCCCAGGTTTTGTTAGGAAAAAGAATAATCAGGGAAAAGCAGTCCTCATCACTTCAAATGTATTCTATAATTTTGGGCTTCACAGTGGGCAAGATTACTCAGGTGCAGTGTGACAGCGTATTAGTGAGATGAACAGATCTTCCGAACCTGGAGTCCTCTGCTCTTTTCCCTCCACTTTTAACTAGATTAGCTTTGCAGTGCATGAGGGTTTGGGTTGTGTAAGGTGCATTAACTTCTCCCCACACTGTTCTGATTGAGCAGCAAAGCATCTATTACCAATACCATATCCAAAGTGACGTTTCCATACAGGCTGCCTGCTGTTTCATTCATAACCACAAAACAGACTGAAATGACTTTACTTCTTTTTACAACTTGCAAAGAGTTAATGGACTGTGCTGGCCCCCTGCCAAAACCTTTAAGGAACTTTATTAATGTGTTATAAGGCTGGGAGACCATAGTATGGGATCCTGTTGGTTATTCATCTTAATGAATAAAAATATGTATGCACAATTAAAGCCACGTTCTCTATCAATTGCCTTCTAATAAAGGTTGAGTCTTTGTCAGGACTCGTCATTACATCCACGGATCAATTTTGATTCTTTTTTTCCTCAAACCTAAAGTTATCAGCAGTGTAATAACGTGGACTTTGTTTAAAGAAATACCAGCTTAGTATTTGAAATGTGAATAATTATTTAATGATGAGATGAACATTCTTTAGCAAGTGGTAAAAATGACTATTTAAAAAAAGACCCATGGTGAAAAACCTAGTCATAATCTGCCGCATTTTCTCATTATTTATAAAAAAAAAATGGCCTAAGATCTATTGATTCTTCATTAGACAGAGATAACATAATTTTGTGCAGATCATGTGGGAAAGGGATATATGAATAGGCAGCATTAAATATTTTTTTTCTGTCTACTCTGTTCTGACATGTCAGTTATCAGAAAACATTTTTATTTTCATACAATTTTATTGTTCTTTCACCTCTGACATTTTCTCCCCACCGCCCTAGAGATGGAGTGTTTCAAGTAGGGAATGAGGGCAGAAATCATATATTGAAAATAAATTTTAAAACAGACTGAATGAATCAGTAGGTCTAGTCAAATTTAATGCTGTAGCTATTGGGAAAAAGGATGAATATTTTTGCATCTTTTGAAATATGTACTTTCTCCCCCAAATAGAATACTGCATACCTTCAAAAGAATGTTGAGGGCTTCCCTGGTGGCACAGTGGTTGAGAGTCCGCCTGCCGATGCAGGGGACATGGGTTCGTGCCCCGGTCCGGGCAGATCCCACATGCCGCGGAGCGGCTGGGCCCGTGAGCCGTGGCCGCTGAGCCTGCGCGTCCGGAGCCTGTTGCTCCACAACGGGAGAGGCCACAACAGTGAGAGGCCCGCGTACCGGAAAAAAAAAAAAAAAAAATGTTGAATGGTCCTTTTCAGTTTGTGAAAATAACCCCAGGAACCTAAAATGAGGAAAACGTCCAGGGAATTTTTTGGCAAAATGATTTTCATATTATGGTCGGAGTGACCATAATATGGGGAAATTTTACACCATTTTATAAAAAGTAGTTGTGAAGAGTTATTTAAAACAAAACTTTGGGGCTTCCCTGGTGGCGCAGTGGTTGAGGGTCCGCCTGCTGGTGCAGGAGACACGGGTTTGTGCCCCAGTCCGGGAAGATCCCACATGGCGGAGCAGCTGGGCCGTGAGCCATGGCCACTGAGCCTGCGCGTTCGGAGCCTGTGCTCCGCAACGGGAGAGGCCACAACAGTGAGAGGCCCGCGTACCGCAAAAAAAAAAAAAAAAAAAAAAAAAACAACTTTGGTAAGTGAAACTACCAAGAGGATGTGAGTATATATTACACTTGCAAAGCAGCAGAATAAAAGTTTAGGCCATGTCTGTTTTTATAGATTTAAGTAAGTTAGTATGAATAAGTATGAATCTTAAGTCATACTAAAGTTTCTGAGACATAGAGTCATCTCTGGTTTTGCCTGTAGTGGAAATGAGAATAATTCAATTTTCTTGAATTAACAAATTTAGAAATACGCGTAATTTATTTCTCTATTTGAGAAAAACCTTGATGTTAGAATGGGTGCCGATTGCAATGAGAATTCAAACAGCCATTGAATTTAACACCTAGTGGTTTATTCTCTTAAAGATGAGCCAGCACTTTGCCTTGAGTTTTAAAAATGACCTACCTTGAGGTCATTAAAATAAGATTACAAATATGAGAATAAAATGTGAAAGATGATTTAAAGTGACTTGGGTTGGGGGAGAATAGAGCTGTTTGGGGAATGGGAAATAATCTTTCAACTTAGATTTTGAACACTGGGTGTAGCTGGCCATATTTTCAAGTGGAGGCATCATCCTGTGGTCCTTGACCTTGTAAGTTTGATAATTCTGTGCTCTGTGTTGTAACTAACCACCTAATCTGAAGCAAAGAAGTATTTTGACCTGTACTCGTTCTTTGAATCTCATTCACCCAAGGAGGAGGACATGGTGAGAGTGGAGTTGGTGGATCTCAGGTGGCAGGGGAAGCTGGCTCTCCTCTGCAGCCGTGTTGTATCAGTAGACAAATGATCAGACCCTAAACCCTGGTTAAGTACAGCTAAGACTGCAGTAACATTCATGGGAAAAATGGCACAGGGGGAGAAATCAGGCTGTCATTTGCGAGATGTGGCTTAGAGGGGGAATTACTTGATCCTGTGGTGAAGTCTCAGGACTTTGGTGGGAGATTAGGAGGTTTGTGGGGAATGAAGAGGGCAGTGGCTTTGAAAAGGGTGTCTGGTGGTCACATGTTATCAAGGCGCTGAGCTGCTCATGCTGAGCTGGCCCTTTGCCTTTCAACTGCATGCACCGACTTAGTCCTCAATTTGTGGGCTGCCACGGGCAAAAAGGGTTTTCTGGTCTCATCCTTCTCCCAGCCTGTGCACATTACCAAACCACAACATAAACTCACCACAATCAGCAGGCTCCACTCAAGGGAGGCTTCCGCTGGGAACATTGGGACGTTATGTGTCAAAAATTAGGAAAGTTGCCCAAAGAACCTTGTAACTGTAGAGGAATAACCTCTACCTGGACTTTCTTTCTTTTTGGGTCTGATGGTGCCACTTCTAATTTGAGAAAACAGCAGATTTAGGTGGGACTCCAGAGTCAGATTTGCTTGAGCTTAATTCCTGGCTGTTTCAGTTGTTTGAAGAGTAGCCCTGGGCCAGTTTTCTTTTCTGAAAATGGGGATAATAATAGTACCTGTCCCACAGTGTTTATTGCAAGGAGGAAATCCACATATGGTATGGAGAACACTGCTGGATATGTAAACAAATGCCCATTGACTGTTAGCCTTACTATTATCTTATTACTCTCTATCCACAAGGTATTTGCTGTTGAAGGAGAGGATATGAGAACGTTTAAGAACATACAGCATATGAGGCACTGGTGCTTTGCATAACTAATTGCACTGATCCTCACTAGGATCCTTTCCAGTGTAGGGATTGGCTTTATAAAATGTATTTCAGTGTCTTGTGTACTCAACAAGACATAAAGTATATGATTTTCAGAAACTTATATTTTAGTTGGGGACACAGACTGTACTTGGCAATATGTATCCAAAATGACCCACATAAGAAAAAAGAAACACAAAATCTGAAACTGTTTTTTAGTTTTTTGTGTAAAACATGTTGTCTTAATCTCATATTTCTGTATACTATAGCAGAGTCTCTGCGTGTAGTAGGTGATAGATCAACATTATTGAATTCCTCTGTTTGTTGAACAGTTTGTCATTTTAGAATTGGGAACTCTCAAGGAAGGAAGGTTAGAAGTTAGCAGCATCAAACCATAAACTCACATGAAAGTAAAAAAAAAAAAAAAAAAGCTCAAGTTTTGAAAGTATTTGTAAGTTAACAGTGAATTAGAGATATTTTCTGAACACACCAACTTTGGTTCACCAGTCACTTAAGAGTGGCCTGGTGTTATACAGCTAAGTGACTTTGACTCTCCTGATAACTAATTAAACAACGGCTAAAAATTCCTATATGTCTTTTGCGCAGAATTATAATAATGGTGAGAAAACCTTCTGCCTTTAAAAGGTCCAAGAAGTATGTATATGTGGGCGCATATATATATATATACGTATATATACATATATATGTATATATACGTATATATACGTATATATATATTTCAGGTGAGTACTGGGGAAAGGACAGCATTCAAAATATACCATTAAAGAGACGTTAGAGGTTCTTCTGTTATGATGGGGATTTTAAAAAATGAAGTAGAAATTATTGGTGTGGCTGCACTGAGTGTGTGGACTTATAATTAAAGCTAGAAAGCCTGGGCCTTTAGTGAATAAGCACTATGTGTATAATGAGTGCCACCGGTCTGTGTCAGCATTATGGAATTCATCTTTCACCTCTGAATTATCTCTCGGCAGAGGCAATGTTGGATTCATTTGAAGCTTAGAATTACGGAACAGTAATCGCTGCCAGTAATGATTATAGGATAGTACACCAGGCCTACTGTGTCTCTCAAACTGAGCTTAAAATTGTGGGACACCCTAAAAGAGAAAAATCCAATGACCTCATTATGCAATGTTTGGCAGCTGTGGACACAGCATTTTAGCTGGGACTTAAGTTTAAGAGAAAAAAGCAGGACAGAGACAATACATATCTTGCGAGATCTAGCTGTACCTCGGAAGCATTTTACCTTTATTTGTAATTCAAATGTTTTGTACATTCCTACCACGAGCAAACTGGGTGGCTGGAGTTCCATGCAGCCCCCCTCTGCCCGGCCCTCCCTCCTTTTGGTCAGCCCTTGGAACTTGCAGTCACTATGGATTTGGTCTCAATTTTTACAATTAAGTGGGTTTTGTGCTATGTACGTTTGCCATAGAAGGGTATAAAACTTTTTTTCCCCCCCTCAAATTTGTTACTTTAATGATATCAGAGAAGCATAGCCCCTTAACGAAAGAGAAGGAAGCAAATTAAATATTTTTTTGGTTTTCATTTTGCATACACATGTGCTTCGCCAAAGACTCTAAATCCAGGTCAAAATCACGCGTTGCAAATGGGAAAATGTGGCCTTTGCTCATGCTTTTCCGTAGTATATTTCCCTACAGTGAGGTCTTCTTACTTTACTTTTTTCCCCCACAAAATTACGCGAGTTTCTCTCATGGGCAGCAATCGTTGTGGGCATAGGCGTCACTGAAACATGGAGGCGAGCGGAATTCAGAAAAGACCCCTGTCACCACTTTTGAACTTGGAGCCTTGCAGTATTACTTTGTAGTTCGTTTTTCAAGCAGCTCTTAAAAAAAAAAAACCAGTTGTGGTAGCAGGACTTCTTTCTGTGGGAAATGTGCGTCTTGGCTTCCTCAGAGGCCGCTGTGGGCCCGCCCGGCCGCCGCTGCCCTCTGCCCTTGGCGAGGCGGGCCGGGCCGGCGACATTTCAGGAGGCCGCCTGGCAGCCATTTTAGATCCTGCCCGCGCACAGGGCTCCTGGCTGCCAAGAGCTGCCGCCGCTCCGTGCCAAGACACTCTTGGCAGTGGAGATAAACTTTGTAGAGATACACAGTCCAGAAATATCTTATAATTACAAAGCACAGGGGGCAGAATGTTTTTACAATACAGCTGTGCTAATGTAAACATTTAATTTGGCAGCCTTCTCCACCCACTTTTCAATTAACCGGGTTTATGCAGATACTTTAGGTCTGTAATAAACTTTATTGCTACTTCTCTTAGAGTACAGTTTATGAAACACAGATTGGAGGGTTTTTTTTGGGGGAGGGTTCCATCCATTTAGGAAAGCACATGGTGAAGTTGTGTTGCCATGAAGGGGAAGTGTAAGCTTTCTGTCTCAAAAACTGCCACAGACCTGGCTTAACTGAAACAATGGCTTTAAGGGAAAAAATGTGGAGGTGTGTCCTTTGGCTTCTGAAGGCTGCGAGAGGATATTAATAGAAAGAGGTAAAATCACTTACATGGCTACAAAAAGACACGTGTTGGTGATCATTAAAAAAGATAAATGTCTCCTGCAATGTATGAGACTGTTTCAGAGATAAATTCCCAGTAAGAGTTCTTACAGATATAATTATAATAATTGTGTAATCGCCGTGATAATTATTCTTATAGAGTGAAAGAAATAATTTTCTATCTAAAGTAGCATTCAACTGTTCAGCTCGCAAAGCTAGTCAATAGATCCTTTTCAGCTAACCTAAAAAATGGTAGAGGTCATACAGTTTTAAAGCTAAATGTGGTTTTAATTGACATTGTGAAAAGGAAATTTTTTTCATAAGGAATATGACATCACATTTCAGGATATCTCTTTGCACAGATTTGCTTACACATTTCTCAGATAAATTAGAGAATATCATATAAGTGCCATACATATGAATAGTTTTTTTTTAAAGACAGAAAACTATTTTCAACTTGTATTTTCATGTCTTATTATTTAGAAACTTTGCCTTGTTGTGGTTTTTCAAAATTAGCTTTTTATTTCGCGTAATGATGGATTTCCATAATAGAAAACCATTCTTATAATATTTTCCTCTCAGGACTCCTTTTGAGTCCCTCGTTTAATCTGGCTCCATCATCACTCAATCTATGGGTGTGACCGTAAAGTAATTTTCAATCTGAAGTTGTATTTGACTATTCAGCATCCAAAGCTCGTCAACAGATTCCTTTCAGCTACCTGAGAGACGGTGGAGATCAGAGAATTTTAAAGCTGTGGTCTCAGTGTTTTGTCTGCTCATCACAGCTAAACAAGGCATTTAGAACAGCTCTTATTCTCTCAGATGTTTTACTCGTTAAAAACAAAAAGCAAAAAAAAGTTTGTCTCACAGCTAAATCTGTGTGTATCATGTTAATTTTATTTTCAAAATGTGATAATTGAGGGACTTCCCTAGTGGCGCAGTGGTTAAGAATCCACCTGCCAATGCAGGGGACATGGGTTCGAGCCCTGGTCCGGGAAGATCCACATGCTGTGGCGTAACTAAGCCCATGCGCCACAACTATTGAGCCTGCGCTCTAGAGCCTGTGAGCCACAACTATTGAGCCCGTGTGCCACAACTACTGAAGCCCGCGCGCCTAGAGCCCGTGCTCCGCAACAAGAGAAGCCACCGCAGTGAGAAACCCATGCACCACAACAAAGAGTAGCCCCTGCTCACCACAACTAGAGAAAGCCCGTACGCAGCAATGAAGACCCAACACAGCCAAAAATAAAAATAAATAAATAAGTAAATAAAATTTTTAAAAAATGTAATAATTGAGGATACTGCTTTTTTATAAATTTTAAACAGAGCTCATTTTACCTACTGGTAAGTGATGAAATTCAGCACAATGCAGATTAAATTGTAAGCTGCATGAAGAGAAGAACAAATCATGTTTTGTTCTCTTTGTAGACTGAGCCCCAGGGATGATACATGGAACACTGTAGGCGCTCAATCTTGTGTTTTGTTTTGTTTTTGTAAACAAACAGATGGGTAAATCTGGTAAGTACAAGTCAGAATCCTAAATATTGAGTTTTAATTAATTGTATAAACTGGTAGGTCATTGTGAAGCTTTTCTATAGATTGCTTCGTCTTTCTTTGGGGAATTAAAGCTCTTTGTCTCAGTTTCTTCATGGATGGTATATCCAAGATAACAGCCTTTCTGCAGCTTAAGTGAATTCCCAGAATTACACAGGGTGAATGCAATATAAGGAGGTCACAGTCTTATGCAGGGAAGCAGCATATAAAGCAACCAACCATAATGCAGTGTTCAAGTCCTATATTGGAGACATGAGCAAGCTGCTGTGGGCCCTGGGGTGGGGTGGCCTCCTTAGGAGGGAGAAAGTAAGGTTCAGAAAAGAAAGACAAAATTCAAGGGCTTTGAAAGATGAATTAAGAGTTTGTTTAGCTGTGAAGAAAGGATATTTCAGAAATAGAAACCATATGGGCAAAGGTGTAGCGACCTGCAGTCGCACCGCGTATTCTAGGAATTTCTAGAGTGTACCAGAGTTTACGTGTTGGGAAGTTGGGCATAGATGGAAGAAGAGGTGAAAGAAGAAGGTTGTCTGATGGCTGTAGTGAGCGATGAGGCTAGGCTGGGGCCAGATGATGAAGAGGTCATGGGTTGTTCTGGGCAATAAGGAGCCATCGAAGTGTTTTAAGGTTTGAAGTGATGTGATTCCTGGTGGAAGTGCGGAGGTTGGAGTCTGGCTTCATTGTGAATGATAAATGCTAATGGCCTGAGGAGGCTGAGGCTATTGTCAGAGGACACATGAAGGCTCAATGAGGGATTTTAGCAGCATTTCAGAAGGAGATGAGGGAGTGAATGTAGGAGATAGAGTCTAGGCCAACAGTTGAACGTGAGATGGGGTTTCCAGACGCCTGAGTTTTCACCCTGGGCCACTGAGTGGGTATGGGTGCCCTTAATTGGTATGGATGGGGGCACTGAGAGTGTGCCCGGATCGTGCACTAGCAACACTGGGAGAGATGTTGCCGTTAAAAAGAGAGGTTAGGGCTAGAAATTGAGATTTGGAGTCCCCTGCAAATGGGTAATATTTGTAAGCATGGAGCTGGTTGAGTTTGTTCAGGGGGAACAAATGAAGACAAGATGGGGGGCCACTCGGTGGGTTGTCTTAGGTGTCACCAACATGTAAGAGGTCTACAGATGAGGAGATAGCCACAGAGATTGGAAAGAAGCCCCAGAAAGACAGGCTTAGAACTAGGAAGGTGGTTTCCCAAAGGAAGAAGGAAGGAGAATTTTTCAAAGTTGGGGATACTTAGTGTCCAAAGTCAATTAGGTGGAGTTTGGGAAGTTCAAGGTAAGTTGCAGCTTATAGAAATAGTAATTTTGGAGTTAGGACACATCTAGACTTACTGACTCTGAGAGCTTGGTATTGGGCATAAAGATTATTATTAATATTTGCTCATTTTAAATGGTGATCAGGGAGTATTAAGTTTTGCCCTTGTCTTTTACCCCTCAGCATGTAACTTCACCAAAACAGATTCAGTCAGACTGCGGTCCTGGGTTGCTTAAAGGATGAATGTTCTGTAGACCTTAAGAAATATCTGGCAGAAAGCAATGGATTATGTTTCTTTGTAATCTCTTCTTCTAATTCTGAGGGAAATTTGCAATTTTTCCATCTAACTTCACCATCGGCTACTCTATTGAAAGAAGCAGAAGCTACTTTGAAATTTTTGTGTGAGTTTTGGAGAAGGCATGAACAATTTCGTAGAAAATAAAAGGAAATTTTCCCAACCACTGAGCACACCCTTTTAATTGCTCTTCCCAAGCCTTCAGACATTCCCCTGGGGGGAAATTACACTCCCAGTTCCAGGTCCCAGAATTCACCGTGTTAACAGCAGCAGCGAGGAGCAATATATTTGCACAGTTCCTACTGTACCCTTCTCCCTGTGTGACTCCCCAGTTGAGCAGTAAAAGACTCCAAAAATGGTGATATTATACTAGTACATACAGATTCTACTAGAAAATATGTTTGCGCCAACTAACATGTAAGTGAAAACAATAGCCTACTGCAAACTGGGTGCAGTTCTGTGGTCTCCTGGGATATCTTAATGGGTCTTGTTAATTCCTTTTTTTAAATGCCTGTTGCCTTCAAATGTACTGAGGTCCATCCTCAGTACGCAATGTCGACTTCAGAGTTTCCTCTGAGTGAAACTAAATGAGCAAGTAGAAGGCTTGTTAGTTAAAATTGAAAGCATGAACATACATGGCCCTTTCAAAAAGCAAAATGTACTGGACTCCAGTTCATCTTTACTTGGTTTTATCTCTCCAGCCCTCAACCATCCTAAGATGCTGCTTCACCACTTCCTCAAGGAAGCACAAACAGGAGCAAATCAAGTTTCCGAAAGTAAAGTTGGATCCTGTTTAAGTAGATTAGGGTCTGGCATACCATTTAACTTTATCAGGCATTTAAAGTGGAGGATGTACACTGTAGCCGGCTGTGACTTGCCAATTAGCTGGGCTTTCCCCACTGTTTCTGGTTTGGCAGGGACGAGGGCGGTTCACCCTGCTGCACTGCTGCCTGCCAAGGACACATGGCCAGTTCCCGGCTTCCTGTCTTCCTCTTTGTGTCCTGGCCTGGCCTTCCAGGGAGCTGCCAAGACACCATTGCCAAAAATCTTCCTTCGGAAAGGTCAAGCAACCTCAAGTCACCTATGCCAATATTTGTGTTTTCTTTTAAATCCTTCTGTGCTCGACTTGGAGAAAAGCGTACAGCTGAACACGCAGAGCGTGGAACCTGGGGTCACTTTGGATCACTTGGATAAAGCAACAGAACCCAAAGAATCCCTTGGCCAGTCAGGGTATGATGTTTCTCGTAGAATTCTATTTAAAGCTCTGTGAAGTGTGATAGAGTTCAGAATGGTTCAATGTGGATTTGGATTTAGTTTGCTTTTTAGGATTCACTCTACGCATGTGATTTTTGGCTGTAGCCAACTGCTGGTGCATCCCATGGCAGGGAGAGAGAGATTAAAATGGAAATTGGTCTTGGCTCGAGGACTGCATTTTTGTTTGTTTGTTTTTGATAGGACCCTGTAGTCGCATGCTACTTTTTGCTTTCCGGTTTGTGAGAAAGCATCCTTGGAAGCGGTGTGAGAACAGTGCACAAAGGAGTTAACCTGGGGTGCCTGTTGAAAGTGCCATTTCTTGGCCCCAGCACTGCTATAGGAATCACAGCCACTGGGGGTGAGGTCCAGGAATCTGAATTTTTAACAAGCATCTCAAATGATTCTGATGCTCGCTAAAACTTGTGGACTGAAGGTGTCACTGATTGTGAAATGAAGATAAGGCAAGTAGCATTATTGTCACCAAACAGCAAATGGTCCCACATGTTTCCTTCAGTTGATCTTTTGGGAGACCTAGATCTTTTTCTTTTTTTTTCAACTTCTACTCTTTTTATTTATTTTTTTATACAGCAGGTTCTTATTAGTTACCCATTTTATACATATTAGTGTATATATGTCAATCCCAATCTATTGGGAGACCTAGATCTTAATTTGAATCTTTAGATTGTATGCAAACCACCGACAACAAATGCTTTTCGGAAGATTGAAATTAAAAAAAAAAATACTAATAAGAAACATTAAATAAATGCCCCTTATTTGAACCCTAAATTTTAAGATTTTTAAAAAGGTTTTTCCCCGTGACACATAGGGCCACCACAGGTTGTATACAGAACAGCTCTAGCTGTCTTCCCCGCTGCAGTCCACACTGTGATGTTCCTTGGAGTTCTGTAGTGTGATGGGCCTTAGAGATACCTCTCATCAGAAGAAAGTTTCATGTCGCTAATATTTCAAAATACAAGGCAGTTTTTTTCTTTATTTTGAAAAGATTCCATTGGAGGAATATGGAGAACTGAGCCACCTAGTAATTCTCATGGCTGTTGTCATTTAATAGGGGAAACACTGTATGTTCTGCCTGTAGATTCAAGGAAAGTACAACATAGCCCCAATATTCTCTTTTGACTTTTCATGTAAAATTGTCCATAGCATTTCTTCCCTAAGCTCAGTTTAATTTTCTTGTATCTTGTGATATGCTACCTCTGTTGGTAAGGATGGTATAGCCTTGAACCTTTTTTTGTTCTTGTTTTATAGCACTCCTAGAGTTAGGCCCAGGTTACCTTTGTAATTTTGCCTTTTTTTCTCCTAAATTATTCCCAAAATTTGCTGAAAAGCTGCAGCCTCAGGGACACCTCTGCCTTTCTGACATGACTAACGAACGCTCCACTAATGTGGAACACATGTTCTGTCCAAGTTTACATATAGCCTTGGGCTCCACATTTGCAACTTCAGCATCTTCCATTGAAAAGAAACAGCATATTTTTCCTTAAACTCCCCCTTTGCTTCCCCTTGAACCATAGTCTTTTATAACAGTAATAAGGAAATGTGGTTATGGGTATAATTGCCATGAGGCAATTGCACCCTGGAGGACTGGCAGAATTTACTTTTCTATATCTGAGGGCTGGGCTCCATCAAGAAGCTCCATTTGCAAATAACTCAATTAGAATAATCACGACAATGTCTTTATTTTTATGGCAGCGTTCCCTATAGAGATCAAAGTGTGTTAGAGATGTCCTATCAGATTCATTGTTCCAATACCCAGTGGACTGGAATAAAAAAGTTTTATTATAGCTCATTTGAGATAGACAGTTGAGGCAGAGAGAGGGTAAGTGACATCCCAGAGGTCGCCAAGAAAGTCAGTAGGGGAACTGCAAAGAAGAATCCAGGTTTCCTTTTACTCTGCAGGTTATCAAGCTACATACACTCTTTCCTGGCCATTGGAAAGGATGAGAATAAAGCCAACCTCTTTTCAGATTGCAAAATCATGTGGGTGAAAGTGCTTTGAAAATTGTAAGGCATTGTTGCTATCTTTATCACTTCGTGCAAATGGAAGGTGAGAAAGAACCTTACTGTCAGTAGCTAGTTGTTCCAACTCATGTGTCATGGGTTTTGCAAATTCTTGATTGATGGAGCCCAAACTATCAGTCATCTTGATCATCAGTGAAAGACCAATGAAAACTTACATTTATAATTCTGAATTTAAACAATACATTTAAGCATCTTATAGCTCTTTACAATTCTTAAACTGCAAAAGTTCCATGAGATTGACAGCAAACTTTGAACCAGTCAAGAAGCTGGTGATCAAAGTTTCTGTGGTTAAATAAACTACCTAACAAAGAACTGATCTAAGTATTCTGATTTTTTTAAGGTTTTTACTTATAGACTCTATAATTCTGAGGGTAGGTGTGAGGAACTTAGGCCCTGTTTTTTAGTGGGAATAGGAGAATTGAGAGTAAAATTGCTACTAATCTCCTAGTCTGATTTCAGAGAGCCTTGGAGGACACATCCTCTGGGGAAGAGACGCAATTAACACAATGTTCTATATTACTTTTGTTTGCTTGGTGGTTAAAGGTGGCGTATTTTGGTGTAAGGCTGTTGGCTCTAAAACTGCCCTGTGTGCTGGCGTGGGGGAGGGGAGTCGTGAGTGGTAACGTTCCCTCCCTTGAACAGGAATCCCTTTTCCCAACCAGGAGCTGAAAAATCAGAAATGCCCCAAATTATCAGACCTTGCCTTCTATTGGGAAAAATGAGAAGTTAGGCATGATAGAAATACATGAGGTTTTAAAGCTCTCTCTTTGCTTTTCAAAGAAAGTTCTAGAGTAAGTTCCTATTTCTTCCTTCTAACCCACATAAATGGAGCTGTCTTCCACTTATCATAGATCCTCCCTGTTCATCTCATGGGAAGAGTAATGGCCTTGAGACTATCTCATCAGCACTGCACCTCTTGTTGTGTCTTATTGCTTAATGAATGTTAAGCTGAAAACAAATCCAGGTAAACAGGGGAGCAGAAAATAAAGTTCAGCCAATGTGAGCTTGTCTGTAAAATAACGTAGGGAAAAAATCCACCTTTTAGGATCATTTTTAGCATGGCGAATGGACTGAGGAGATAAGTACTGTTCTCTACCAGTTGATTGGATTATATCAGTTAATTTATTCCAGTGTTGGTAATTGCTGGATGATACTAATAGAACACTTTCAGTAATTATTTTATTATTATTATTGATTGGTTTATCCTTTCAAAGGAAAGTTTGAAAACCATTTTCTTAAGCACCCCCTCTTTTTTCTTCCAAATGTCCTTACTGGATTCCTGGGCTCCTTTTCCCTCTTTTGTGTTGTCTGTTGTATTTTGGTTTTCGTGGTGTGACATACACATCCATAATACCACGAAAGATTCCTGCTCAGTGAAGAGAGAGTTGAGCAGTGTGGTCACTTTGAAAACACAAGAGTCACTGTGAGTGGGAGCCTAATGTGAGGAGGAAGCTTTGGCTTGGGGTCCAGATTGGGGTAACCTAACTTTCGTATTCAAGTTGGGTCTGGAACCCTGACTTCATTGCCATCACTAATATTGCCATTGAGTAAACAAAGCTAAATAAATGAGAATGATGCAGCAGCCCAATAAAAGTCTTCTCATTTGTAGTTTATATTTTCAGGCAAACCCCAGAAATGACCATTTTCTTAGAGATTATTTCTGCTTTATGTCCTTGCAAAATTAGCTAGACTTTTACCCCATCTTTACTTCATTAAAGTGTTCCTTAGATATAGAGTCTGCTAGAAAATCGAATATTTTGTCAACAAGATGTAAAAATGGCAAGCATCATTTTCTTTTAAGTAGCTGTTGCTCTTTCTTTCATTTCTTAACCAGTGTCACAGGAGGGAGAAGGGCTATGCTCCCCTCAGGCAGGTGACAGAGCTTCTCAGGTTCATGACAGGAAGCTGTAACATTCCAACCTTGCTGTCTTTGTTAGTTGGTTTCAGTTCTGCTTAGGTCAGTGGTACCAAAAGTCCTTCTCATCTTCCAGGAGTTGAATGGTCCTATGAAGTAAATTAATGGTTTCAGTCTAAGCCTTGGGCAGAGAGACACCACAATTAGCACTCCCTGGTACCTGCGTTGGCATTCTCAGCCAACATGCCAAGACCGAAAATTTCTTTCCAGGTCAAGCATAGCACATTATAAAGAAACTTAGGGAATGTCACACTTAAAGATTTACTCTTTCCATGAGAAAGAGAGAGACCACGCTCATGCCACTGGGTTGAGGTGATACAGTCTGCCTCCAGTATTAAAAAATCATTTCTTATAAAAGTTTCAGCGTTATTTTGTTCCATTATATCTGCTGTGACGTTTGTAAGTGGATGGAGATTTTCTGTTTATTGGCTTCCAACCAGATCTTCAAATACATTGTTTGAAGGTGGAGATTACTTCTTCTTTGCTCTATCAGCCCATTTGTAGGAGGGTGCCTCTTTACACCTATCTCTGGGCCAGTTACATCTGTCATCATTTCAGTTATCCGCTTGGTATAATGTAAGCAATTTCATTTGTTTTATCTTGTCTCTGAGTTATACATTCCTATGTGATGGCTCTTAAATCACAGAATCCAGATGTAGAGTACATTGGAAGAACTGGGGATAATTTCTTATTTCTTATTGTCTTTTTTTTGGACGGCAACTTATAGCAAAAGTTTAAGTATAGAATACTGTGGGTGTAGTAAAAAAAACCTGGTTAACATTTAGATTCACTTTCTATCTGGCATTAGGCTTCCTGCCCCTTGTCCACGTTGCCAGAGAAATTCAAGGACTGTCTCTATCTCGTGGTCTCAGCATTATTCCTGTAGTTTTCAATGTCTGTGCAATATGTCTACTGTCATGTTATGAAGGTTGTCTCTTAGCTTATTCATTGCGCTATAATGTTCTCATTGGAAATAAAACGGAGGGATGGGAAAATGCAAAAAGTAGAAATTATTGTTCATCTTACTTTATGCTCATTTTATGCCTATTTAGACTATAACTCATTTTCTTTTTCAATAAATATTTATTGAATTAAATTTACAAATTTTGCCTTAAGTGACAAAAATTGACTAAATAGATTTCAGGCTCAAGTTTAAAAAAAAATTAATAAACAGTGATTTTTCAGTTGATACCCTCTCCATATGATGTTTGGCGGTAACTATCACAAACCAGGGCACTAATGTTTAAGAAACATGAAAATAAAACTTTCGGGATGGGGGGGTGGGAAAGTTCAAAATGACTGAGAGGAAGCACAGGGTCGTGGTATTATAGTGCAGTGCTGGCAACTGAGTACACCCACCAAGCACTGGTGCCACCCTGTTAAAGTTTCATCAGAAAAAGGTGGCACCATGTGAATTGATGCTTTATGTTTTCTGCAATGTCACTTCCCTCTAGTGGGATGTTATCTATCACAGTGTAAAATATCGAGCATATCCATACTGCTTGCATTTGTGATGGTAAAGTTTTAGTATTGTGAGTTCACATACTTCCCTATACATACAAACAGAAACATTTTTGTTGTCTCCTATTTGTGGAGTGTTCTAGTAAAGCACCATAGATTATTCAGTTCTGGTTGAAGAAAATGCTTCTGTCTCTTCTTACTTTATGAATTTTCCAATGTGAAAATGCTAGACGTCAAGTGAGTGAACTATTTCCTAGAGAAAAAAGAGTAATGCTGAAATTATTTCTCTTTTCAAATATATATTATTCTTAGGTTGATACATGTTGGTCTGTATTTAAGACAACTTTTTTATTATCTCCACATGATATTGTTAGATATTCAGATAATTGATAAGCAACTCAAAGTTGTTTATGAGATAGAAATAAATGTGCAACGTTCTATAAAAATTATCAGGCTCATAACTTGATCCAGTCAAGGAGCAGACAGTCATGTCTGTAGGAAAATCACATACACAAGGAAAAACCCAGGTATCATGTTAATTGTTAAAAGTTGGATGGAAAGACTAAGTCTGAGTAGGTAAAAAGAAATAGTAAACCTGGATGGGTGGGTATGAATAGCAGAGGATCTGCTGGAAGAGATGGATTTAGAGCTTGGCATTGAAAATCTGATTAATTAAATTAATATTTTTTAACATTGATTATCTTTGCCAATATCGTGCATTATAAAACACATTGGGGTATAGCGTTTTGTACTGCGTACTGAGCGGTGACAGTGCTTTGTCACCTTTTTAATGAAAATCATAACAATGACTTGAAATTTATTAATATTCTACATGGATTATATTTAGTCCACTACCTCTAACTCTATTACCTGACATCTATTTTAGAGTGATGAATATGTCAAAAAGTACATGTATCCATCAGGATCCAGAAAAATAGAGCTCCTACCCGAGTCCACTAGAAAGAATTACCAAGGGGAGACCAATTACAATGATGTTAGAACAGGTAAAAACCCAAAGGGGCAGTGAGGCAACCCAGACATTAGCATCTGTAGGAACCCACTACTGCAACTAAGGCTGGAGGGATAAGAGGAGGAGGTGGTGTTGCCAGAGCCCTTGGAGACCACAGGGAGAGGGGCCCACCCTGTGGAAGCTAGAACACAAAGGAGACAGCCATTGCTTGGAGATACCTGTTAAAAGTAGAAAGAGAAGAAACACCTCCCTTTCTCCTGTCTTCCCACTCTCCAAGTTCCACAACTCCCACCAGAGCCTCCCATTGGATGGCTCTAATTTGAAGCCAGTTGTTAACAAGCTGGGAAATGTAGTTTGCAGGAACAGAGTGAGGGATGTCTTGGAGGACAAATTATCACTACATGACAATTCTGATTTTGGAGATGGGGTGGGGGGATGGAATTGAGGTAAGGTTCAAAGCATTAATTTTGTGGGAGGGATTAAGTTTGCAGGATATTATCCAAAGCCTTATCATACTAGTTTTTCTTACTGGCATTGAGTTACTAAATTTCTTTTTTTATCCTACCGGAAAATTTAGTTTATGTTTTTTTCATCAAGAGTATTATTAGATGCTTTTGAAAATTCTCCATGAATGATCTTGTTGGTTAATTTTCAATTGTTAACATACTGTAAATGTCAGGAAGTATTCGATCTTCTCTAATTAGAGCCAGTCTTTAGAACCCCAAACAACAGGTGGCAGGCTCAATCGTTCTGATGGTAATTGGTAGCTCTGACAAAAAATTATAATCACCCTCTCTTTCTCCATCTTTTGGAGGTATCAGGAATGGACCAGGAAAAGTTCAACTGCCCTTGTAATCAAGCATTGTCTACAACTTGGAAATAATGATGTGGTTTCTTGGTTCTTTTGTGATTTTGAGGGGGAGGTGGGGTATGCAGCATAGCTTGTAGTTTGTTGTTTGACTGGAAGGCAATGTCATTTTTGAAATGGCAGCATAATAATCAATTTGGAAAATTGAACATTAGCCGTGTGTAATGTTATGTGCAATGGAAATAATCTTTGTGAGCATGGGAGATGAGTCTACAGTGAAGAACTTGACATTGGTCTGTGTTAAAATTTTGTCACATCTGGAAGGCATTTGATGTATAAAATTATATAGGTTTGATACCGTTCAGGGTTAAGACATACGGATGGGGCATAATGCAGAAACTTGTTCTTTTTCATACTCTTTAGGTATAGCTTAGAGATTTTTGAATCATAAGGAGTCCATTTGAATCTCCATTAAAGATAAACTGAGTAAAATGACAAAATGGAAGGAATTTTGAGCACAAGGTTCACAGCTCCGTGCTCTTATACTCTCGATTCCCTTCTTTAAAGTGGATTAAGCAAGTGGGCATGCCTCTCATCATTTTTTCTCGTTTTCCAAATAACCAGTCGATTCCATAGTAGGCTGCTGTAATAGGCTTTCTATTATTCTTGTTTAAAGTTACCTGTATTTTTAACTTTCCTCTTAAAATGATCATTTGAAAAAATACTGCCCCATAAAATTATAACAAATCTTCATATTTCTGTTGAGTTACAAACTTTTCAGAGTTCTTTCAAACATATCATTCCACTTATCAGAATAATCCCGACCCTTCTCTTGAAAAAAAGAAGGAAAAGTCATGTTCGTTAGCCATTTTTTGGTTTTTTATTTTACCAGTAAAATTGAGTTACTTTCCTCTCATGCAGTTTTCATTTGCAGGAGGAAGTTACTATCTCCTCATTTGTTTCCTCATTTTATCCTTTAAAAAAAATTTCACATGATGTATTATTCAAGTAGTTTTATTCCTGGTAAATTAGCTTTTGTCCTGAAACCATGAGGACAGAAGTTCTTTGAACCACTTATCAAGGAACTGTTAGGACATTTAATACCGTTATCTGCCACATCAGCAAGCTTCCTGTTTCATCATGTGACTTCTCTGATTTTTTTCCCTCCAATATTATGATAAAATTATTTTATAAACAAAAGCAGTCATGAACGTCTGACGTACAAATCTACTTGACCATGGTAGAAATATATTATCTCTATCTTACTCTGCTATGTATTGTACACCTTTGATTAATACATACATTTATTTTTATATGAATACATCATCATAGACTTAAGAGCCGTGATTTAATAATAAAGCAAGGGCGACTTATTAATGACATACAACTAGTAGGGTATGTAAGAAACCCACCGATTTCTTTTCTCTAAGCTCATATCATGATTTCAACATTTTAATGATTTGGCGAAGTATCTTTTTACCTTAAATAATGGAGAAATCTGATGAGGTAAAACATTTCTTTTTAAGAACACATGCCAATGAATAAATGAGCACAGGAAAAAATAAGGATATGACTTTTTGGTCACTGACTGAATCAGTTGCTAAATTTATATTTGTAGAGAGCTCACAGACACTTAAAAATAGACTATATGTAGGTAATAACCAAACAAGTAAAACTTATGATTGGCATTACTGCCAATTTAATTATAATTTCAGAAAGATGAAAAGTATTTTAAGTGATATCAGCCATCAAGGTATTGTTCACTGTAAAGAGTGGTCCTTTATTCAGCAGATATAAACGCCAGGCAGTGAATAAGGCTAACATGTATCTTGACCCATGAATTTTACACTCCAACAGGAGACCTGTACACTAATGCAGAACTTTAATTACCTGCGTTGTTAGTGTTTTCAAGGGGAAGTATACAGTGAAAACGGAGGAGGACTAACTAGGAGGGTTTTTTTTTGGTGGGGGTGGGTGGGTGTGAGTGTGGGAAATTAAACCTTAAAGTATATTAAAACAAATCTTAGCCTTTCCGCACAAATATTTGTGCATATTTTCACTGTTGTATAAAGTTATTTTTTTCCTCTTATTCCTGTTGGAAATGACTAAGGCCAAAAACTCCTACCTTTTCTTATTCGGTTTTAAGTGATTGGGCAAGATACAAACTGATTCAGGCATGAAGTGGTTTGCTTAGGGTCAGAGCACAAGTGTTGGCAGTTACTGAATGGAACCCAGGAGTTCTGACTCTCCAGACAGTTGTGAGAAAACACGTCCTGCTCCCTGAGAAGAAAGATTGCCAACAAAATATTAGAAAGTCTTAATGTCTGGTTTTAATCTAGATAAACAATATTGTATTAAGTTTTGGGGAAATACAAAAAACCGACATAGCACAGAAGGGCCACGTACACCCAGAATGTGCTAGGTGTAGGACTTAGAATATTGCATTGAAGACCCCAGGACAAAATAAAGCAGATAAGTAAGTTACTGTGCCAGGCAGTGTAATTAGTGCTGTTCAGGATTTCGGTGGTAAAAGAGCATTTATTTTCCCCTGCTTTCCTTTTAAGAGAAAATTTCAGACCGATAGGATCACAAATGTTGCATTTCGTTTATGTTGAAATTTTGCATTGATTTTTCAACTTGCCTCCACAATTATGCTCTTGAGTCTGATGACATTCTGGTTTTCATTTTCAGATTCATATTTCACCAGCATTCTCTTTGCACTACATACCTTGCTATAAAATGCAGGTTTCGTGGTTTCCAAGGGAAAAAAAAAATTATATTACATAGTATGGCTGAAATCCACAATGTCTCCCAGATGGGAAAGACAGAACATTCATCTCATCTTTTCCTCCTGGATCTGGTGGGGTTTTGGAAAGGACTTCATTGTTTTCATGTGGCAGAGTGCATTGGCAAATTGTTTTTTAAAGTACGCAGTGGCGTGTTCATCTCATATTATAAGATATGGGCAGCATTTAGGAAAGATTATAAATCTTACAACTCTCCTCAGAAACTTAAAATACAGCTGGAAATGTTTTGCTTCCAACAAACATGCAATCTTCATAAAATTGGAAAAGAAATGTTTTGAATAAATAATGTTTTGGTTTATTTCTCTCTAGTGCTAGATCTATTTTTTTAGTCAAAATCATGCCATAAAACTCCTCCTTCTTCTATGCTGACACCCTTGCCTCTGTATTTATATTTTGCTGGTGCATCTAAGTTTTTTTTCATTTTTAAAGTATGCCAGATTGCTTTGCCTTGTTTTTAAAGATAGAAAACTGGATTTGCTTCCAGGGACTCTTTCCCTAACTAGGCCAGTTTAAAAACTAAACAGGGATTGAGTCAGTTAATTAATTTAAATGAGATTACAAATCAAAAACATATTACGCAATCGATTTAATTACCACATTTTATTTACTTAATTGAAAACACACTGTAGAAAGTTTGCAATCTTGACAATGACCAGTATGGTATCTTTACATTCTAAAGGCTAACGGCTTCAAAAACAAGAAGTTTAGACGATCCTGGTTGTGACCTTTGGTTTACTCAATCCCTGGATCAGTAGAGAGTCATTGAACTTAATCTGAGGCCAGAAAGGTCAGATATGATTATCCCTGCTTTCATTTGCGGGGGTTTGGTGCTAGTTAATGAAGCAATACAAACCTCTGGTCAGACATGTTGGCAGGTTTCACACTTTTTGTGCAGGGGTCTTCCCATCTGCATTGGTGAATTGTCCCCTGGCATGAACAGATATGCTCTCAAATGGGTGTGGGATTTTCTTTTTTTCCCTGAAATTTCAGTGCCCTATGGTTTTGGCTAATTCCTTGTGAACAAATTTTGGTCTTGAGTCCAAACAAATCCTTATTTTAATCCTTGCGATATGATGCTTTGAACCTAATGCTCCTGTTAAGCAGAAAAAGGTGGCTCTTTAAAAGAAAGTTTAATAATAGAACTAGTAGAATGTGTAGGGAAAAGAAATAGAGGGTATAGTACCTGTCTACTCTCTTGTACTGTATTTTTCTTTGGTTAAATAAGTTACTTTATCTGTAAGGAGCCTCAGTATAGCAACCTCTTTTAAATCTCTGAGTTTTGCTGTATAGAAGATATATTTTAAAATCCATGTTAACCAATAAAGGGAGATCTGAAGGTATGGGTCTTCAGATGGAAAATAATATGGATTAAAAAGCATGATTGAAAATATGTAAGAAACCATGTCTCCCAAATATTATTTTGGTTCTGTCAAAAGTATTCAGAGAGGTTTAATGTGTCTTCCTGCTCAGAACTGGGTTTAGGGGAATGGATACAGACTCAGCAAAAATATGTCAAGGACTCCATTAACCAAGTGACAGAGTTAACGCTTCCCATGGGTAGCTAGTTACCCAAGTTTTGCAGAGAAGTGGATGCCATATAACGTAATCTCCTGTTGAGAAGGGACAGATAGACCGAATCAGAGAAGGAGAGAATGAGCATTTTCCCGCACATTTACATGCTTATGAGAGATAAGAATGTGCTTAATTTTCCCAGATTCTTTCTTTGTGTTATTCTCAACCATTTAAGAGCGGAAGAAGGAAGTATTGTAAAACTTTAGTTTTGTGGCGTCCCAATTGATGAAACAGTCCTCCATTAAAACTGAAGCTGTATAGATCTTTAACGTGCTGCAGAAAAAATACGGCAAATTATGTAATCAGAATTGTGATTACATAAACCTAACTCACTATAACTCCCAGGGAAATCAGTCCTTGTAGAAAGTAAACTGCCAAGAAGGAGGCAGGACATTTTGCACAGACGGAGAGGGAGATTCGTCTGAGAAGAATAGTTTTCTCCTCTCTCCTTGAAAAAGGTGGATGTTTTTGTCTTAACTTTGTGTTTCCCTGTTATAAAGTGCATGGGTTTGTATCCCTTCTTTCAGGTTTTTGTTTGTTTCTTACATTGGCTTTTCTCTTTCTTAAGTGATTCTTTCTGGCATACTATATACTTAATTTGTAAAAATATGCTATTTTAGTATGTCAGTAGTTAATAATGTTTTGGAGAGAAAGAAGGGGACTATTCTAAGCCTCTAGAAAACTCTCATGGTATCTTTAGTTGACAATGGGCTATTTCTTTACCTGCTTAAAGCCAAAGAATATGACAAAGGGGCCCTTTATCACATGATGACTAATTTTAGTTCTAGCAAGAGGCTATCTGTAGGTTAACAGGTTACAGTGTGGGTTTCATTTACTCTTCTGATATCCCTTGATATAAAAGCTATATTGTTATAGAGTCATAGAATTTTAGAGCCAGAAGGGACCTGACAGATTACCTTGTACAATCCCTTCTTTGCACCAGAATGATTATAAATAAAAATGATGCCTCTCAAATTTTTTTTTTTTTAATAAATAAAAATCATGCCTCTCAAGTCATGGTATCAGAGAAGAAAATGAATTCCTGGAATGTGTCGTTTTTGGGTAGAAAGACAGCTTATATATAAGGGTCATCAAAAGCTTCTTGGCCTCTTGCTTGCAAACCTAGTGGCCTGCTCCCTGGACCTCCCCCGACAAGCATCTCCTCCCTTTGTAGGAGAGAGCCAAACCTTAATTTCTGACTCAAAATAGTGCCTCTTATCTACCCCCTCCCATTTCCAAATATTCCTTCAGAAATTAAGGGAAGCAGAACGGAGCCTTACATTAGGCTGGGAGACCCACTCTGGGAATTGTGTCTCTATCCGCTTTCCTTGTCACAAAAGTTTGTCTACTTGATTTTCTTTCCCACTGGATAATTTCTTAAGGATTTATTTATTTATTTATTTAAAATGGAGGTATAGTTGATTTACAGTGTTTCAGGTATACAGCAGAATGATTCAGTTATACATATATATACGTATATATTCTTTTTCAGATTCCTTTGCATTATAGGTTATTACAAGATTTTGAATATAGTTCCCTGTGCTATACACTAGGTCCTCACTGGTTATCTATTTTATACATAGTAGTGTTTATCTGTTAATCCCAAACTCCTAATTTATCTCTCCCCCACCTTTCCCCTTTGGTAACCATAGTTTGTTTTCTATGTCTGTGAGTCTATTTCTGTTTTATAAATAAGTTCATTTTTATCATTTATTTTTAGATGTTTCTGCACAGAGGCAGCATGCCTAGTGTTTCTTCCTTTTTTTCTAGGCTTTCTTCTTTGTGCACTTCCGTAGTTTATAGACCAATTGTTTTCTATTCATTTGACTTAAACAAGTGTGTCAGGCGCTATACCGAAGATTAGGGCCATAAGGCTAAGTAGGGCAGTATCCCTGCCCTCATATAGTTCAGAATCTAAAAGGGATGACCTCAACATGGAGGACTTTAGGGAGAAAAAAGACGGACACTGCGTGCAAGGACTCAGGGGCATCAAATGGAGGTGACACACATGGAACTGAAAGGCTAATGTATGACCCAGGTGTTGGTAGGGGCCAGATCAAAGTGCCTTGAATGACATCCTAAAATTTTGGAGTTTTTTTCTGTATGTATTGGGACTCATGTAAGAGTTTTAGCAGGGAAGAAGCTTGATCAGTTTTAGGTTTTGAAGAAATCGCCTTGTTAGTAGAGAGGAATATGTACTAGCAAGATGTGAGATCTGTTTATTTTTCAAGACTCTGTTCCTAAGGTCACCTCCCTCTGATATCTTTTATGACATGCCCTTGCCCATCCATCATAGGAAGAACTAATTATTTCCTCTTGCTGTGTACTCATTTATAGCACCTATCACAGTGTATTTTTTTTAAATTTGTACATTTCTGTCTGAGCAAGCTCTGAGCTTCTAGATAGCATAGAAGGTATATTCTTTTTAAAACAATATGTTAAAGCTCATTATTGTAAATTAAATGGAAATTTAATACACATTTATGGAGAACCTAATATGTTCCAAACATTAGTAACTGGAATACAGAATGTGCTTCATAAATCTTATTCTCACTTAATTGAAACTTACATGAATGACCTTCAAAAAACCTTTCATAGTTGTGATGATCCAACCACATCAGTTAATTGAGTTCATCCCCCTCCACCTCCCTCCCCCCAAGCATGTTAGTACTTAATACAAACATTTAACAGGTCAGTATTTATTTTTTATCTTATATGTTTAACGGACATTTCATTGGACTTCCATTAGATTATCAGTAGAACATTAGAATTTCCTCGGTCTAGCAATGAAAATCCAAACTAAAGTTTTTAGAGTTGGCCTCTTTCTAAAGCATCAATTAGTGTATAGACTTCAATGATAATAATTATTTCCAACTTCTGTTAAAAAGACTAGCTAAAGGTTTTTTTTAATTTCTGAAGCAGGTTTTGAATATATTGGTAAATGGTGGGAAGGAGGAGGGAGATTAGGGGAAGATAAAGTTCCCAGAAATCTTTAATTGAGTGAAAGGTCATTTGGATTTGCATGATTTTAAGATTGCATCATAACCACTCAAGAGGCAGTGTGTCTGAATGGGTGGCCCATGTAGAGAACACATGTTTTAATAGTTGCCTTGTAACTTTGTACAAGCCATTTAGATCACTTAAGTATCCCAGGATCTTCCATAAAATTGTGTCATTAGAGAAACTTGGTTACTTCTTAGGTAAAGTTTAGATATTAGAAGAGCCATGAAAGATTGGCTACTTTTTAAAAAGGAGTGGATGGAAAGATTGAAGGAAAGTTAATAAGGACCATATAAGGATGAGAACCTTTACTTATTCCTAGAGAATCTTTAACCTGGGGGAGGGAGGAATTGATTGAGTTTTAAAAGCATTAATTTAGAAATGCTTTCATTAACTCTTCTGTTTCCTAGAAGAAATATAATATGTTTAATTCACACTTTTAAAACACAAAGGATGGAAAATATGCAAAATGTATTTCAATCCTACTTTCTGTCCAGTCAGGTCAGAAAGAGACAGACAAAGAAATGTAGAAGTTATAGAATGAGATCAGGGAAGAGGAAATAAAATGTGGGGGGAATGACAGAGGACTGGTTTAGGTCTGCTGCCTTCAAGACCCCTTCCCCTCCTTTTTTCTCCACTGCATCAAAATCTTTCTAGCCTCAAGACTGAGTGTGCTGGGCACCTCGCAGTCCCATTCTTACCGCCCTCCTTCTTCAAAGACTTCAGTCTTCTAGAAGGTAATTTTCGTCACATGGCTGGTATCTCCTGGCTTTTGAGCATGACAGCTCCCTGAGAGCCTCGAAATGGCAGCACTGCCTTCCTCCCTTTTGGGGAGGGTGGGACTAAAGCACTTACAGAGGAATTCAAGAGGGCACACACTTGTCCGTCTTCAGTTGATTCACCACGGACAGTTTTAGATGCTTACACTAGGATGGACAAATTTAGTCATATCCCTTTTCTCCCTTTCTTCCTGAGAGTCAGTCCGTTAAAAATATTAGTCATTTTTTGAATGTGTCTTTTCTGTTTAATAATAGCTTTCATTTATTGATTGTGTAAGATGTGTCTGACCAGTACTTGAGGTTTTATATAGTAAAATCTTTGCAATGATTCTATAAGGTAGGTAGCATTACAGTTAAAGATCAGGACTCCAAGGCCCTAAGAGTTAAGTAATTTTGTATAAGATCACATTACTAGTGAGGGACAGAGCCAGGATCCGCTGTAACATATGAAGTACACACACATACACATGACTTGAGCAAATGATGGAAGCAGTTAAGGAAAACCTTTGGGTATAGAGTAATTTGACCTAGGTGGTGAATTGGAAGGGTTTTAGATGTGGTCTAAGTAATTCTTTCTCTGAAGTTCACCACAATAACAGTTCATTTTTGGTTTCTCTGCCCACTGTGACTCCCTGGTTACTTCCTTTTCCAGCAGTTGGAATGAAGTGACCGATATAAGGTGACATAAGAGTTAAAAGTAGATTAGAGTGTTAGAATTTACAGTTGGAAAAGTAAGTGTTCTTTTGCTCGTTCCTTGAGGGGGCCTCTTCTGTGTTTTGGGGATCCAGTATATGCTGTTTACTGCATGAGAGGGCACAGACGTTGGACTACGAGGGAAAATCTGTCATGTGTGCCAGTAAATGCCAGATTATTTTAGAAAGTGGAATTATTATTATTAAAAGCAAGTGTATGCCTCAAATTTAGGGTCTACTTTAGCTTTCCCTCAAATGTTTGTGGGTTATTTTTCAGAAATTACATTTTTATTTCAGTTGAAGAAGTTGGTCTGCAGTTGTTGGAAATAGGGGAAAAGGGTAATTTGAAGCAGAAAAAAATTCGGGTTTTCCAAATGGGATGTTGTGGTAATGGGGTGTCCTTGTTCTAACTGAATACTTTCTCAGGAATGGAAGAGACATTTTTCTTTACTGGATCCAAATTTCAGCAACAAGATGTTGGGAAAGAATTTTGTGGTTCTGTTTTGAAGTTGATTTGACTAAAAATACTAAGGCTCACCTAGAGTGGACAGCTCATGTCCTCTGATGACAACCCTAATTTACCTCATGTTGTGTCATCGTGAAGGTGTCATTAGCCACCATGGGGGATCAATATCTAGACCTCCATAAATGTGAAGTAGCTTTACAGGGAAAAATAAAATGTGGGGAGGCTCTGGTCAGTGGGTACACACTGCATAAATGGAACTTCTCAAAATGTTAAGAGTCACTTGAGAAATTAAGCTGGAATGTCATGTCAATTCTGGGGGACATTTGTCAGAGGAACTCAAGGCAAAAATAGCTGAGGCCATAGCAAAATCATATAATTTTTCTTTTTTTATGTAACTGTCATACTCCATGCCTGGAAAGTAGCCAGTATTGGGCCATCTTTTATGGGAATAAAGAAAGAGAAAGATTGATCTCCTAAGTTATAAGTCACTGAGTCTTGCCTCAATTCCAGAAAAACTAATAGAATTCATGGGAGATGAGACAAACCTTTTGGAGAGTACCTAACTCTCTTTGACTATCTGTAGAAGACTCTAGCCAGAACTGAGATTGCAGGAGTAGTCCTGACCGGTTTCTTTTCCATTTGGGGAAATAAGAAAGAAATTGGAGGATAATGTGGGAATCATTAAATATATTTACTGAGATTTTATAAAAACTGTTCTAGGACAAAAAAAAAAAAAAAAGGAAAGAAAAGAAGAAGAAAAAAAACAAGGAAATGGGATGAAGGGGCACAGTTCCGATCTCAGTATTAAATCTAGTTAGCAGGCATGAGGCAAAGGGCAGAAATAAATAACCAAGTTTTATACAGAAAGAAGTCAACAGAATGTCCTTGCAGTTAATAGTAGAAGCAGCAGTTGCAGTATGTTAATAACTTGAGTAGAAGAGCAGAATAACTCTGCTGAAAAAACCAGCATAAGATTTTTCTGCTTAAATAAGACTGGATCCTGTCTTGGGTATAATGGCCAGGTTTCAGGAAAGAGACTTGTCTGTGGCCGCCTATGAAATTTTGTTGAAATTCACTATCAAGTTCAAAATTGCCTTTTCTAGGCAAGCAAAGAAAGCTGCTGAATCTGAACCATCCAGCCCAGTGCATTCACAGCCGTGAACAGCATACTGAGGAAAACACAAAAGAAGTAGACAGAATCTCTGCCTCTGCTTAGGAGCATGCAGTTTAGTTGGGGAGACAAAACTTAAATACTAGAACCAATAAAAGAAGATTACAAAGCAGCTTGCAAGTAAGGGTATAATAATATGGCGCAAATGACACAGATAAATGCAGAGGGGACATGGAGGAAAGGGGAGTGAGCAAAACACAACAGTGTCAGGTTAGTTAGGAAAGGCATGTTTAACAGTACTGTAGCTTCCATGTTCCTTTCTGTAGCATCGATGAAGAACAATGTGGGATAGGAAATTCAGATATTCTGCATTGATCTCTTCCTCCTTATCTGCCGAGTCTGTCCGTCTATCACAGATGGAAATTAAATTGATCCAACAATTTGCTCTCCACAAAGCCGTGATGGTTTCTACCTAGTAATTTATGCTTTTCTTGGTGTTTGCAAATCGATTGCTATCATGGGATGCAGTCAAACCTGGGCCTGGATCCAGTAGGTTGGGGGATTATTGGAGTGGATATGTGTGTATGCGATTGAAATCCTGGAAAAACGGACTCTAGCTTCTATGTATTTTTACTCATTGAATAAAAACATTTTCAGGTTTTTTTAAAAAAGCATGTTTAATTACACTCAGATTGCATTTTTAGGGAATGTATCTGCTTTATTTCCTACTGCTCCTGACAGGCCCAACCTTCAAACCACCTTTAGTGGCTTCGTCGCCAGACCTTTTGTTTTAAAAAAGCCTTGCCCTACCCCACAAATATTAGAGATCGCTACCTTTTTCCTCTCGAAAAAAAAAAAAAATATATATATATAGATGTTCTTCTAGTTTAATAAATAAAACATTGCTCCTGAAAGGCTTAGGAAAGTATACTTTATTCAAACACTCGACTTCATTGTTGTACGTTAAAAAAATTTTTTTAAGTCCTTCTGAGGATTGTGAAATTCTTTCAAAACAAATTAAAAAGAAAACATTTTCTGTGATTTCTTTACAGATTCTGGACAATCAGGAAGTCCAAGCCACAATGATCCTGCCAAGAATCCTCCAGGTAAATATGTGTTCCAGGACGTTTGCAATCTGACATTGTTGGAGAACAAAGGTACCACTGTATAGATAAACACCCCGTAATTGGTCAGCTGCCTATTTTGTTCTGGCAGGCAGGTATGATCAGGACAAGATGTGATTCTTTTTAGGCCCTTCACAGTGGCACATACTTCCACGTTGGCGTCATCAGTATGTACCTAATCACTAATGTTTTACTTTTTGTTGGTGTTTCTTTGAAAATGAATATGCATGTATTTTATAGCTGTATATCTTTCAGGTGCTAAAAATCACTGTTGTTTGAAAAGCCAAAAATCCTTCTAATCTTTCTTTTAAAATGCACAGGAAAAAGTATAATTTTTCATACTCTTATTGTAGTTTATCAAATCTCATTACTTTAAAAAGTAGGTTGTGGTGGTAGTGGTTATGTCTTCATGCGGGATTTTTGCAAATGAGTTTTTATTCCATAATGTTTTTAATGGGATTCCAAGAATCAGGAAATAATAAAAGTAAGACTTTTCCTTTAGTGTAATGTATGTCGAATACTCTCTTTATTTTCAGAAGTTGTTCCAGATCTGAAAATGGCTTTTATAAGAAACCATACTGTCTTCATGGTTTTGTTTTTCCTAAAGCTGCAGATATAGAATTTTGACTGATTTAGGAGTAGTATCTCTTCTCATGAGATAAAAACTAGTGCAAAGAAGAGTTTCTAATATTTTAATCTCATAAAAATTTTAATTATATCTGTGACTTTAGTAAAAGAATGCTCTAAGAATAACCTAACAAAAACAAAACAAACAGGTAAAAAAATTCAAACCGACCACATATAACCTCCACCTCCAAAATGATCTCATTTGGCTTTTCATTGAAAATAGACACCCAAATTTATAAAAGGGAATCATAAAAGTTTCCACAGGTAGACTTAGTTTTAGGTCCTTAATTGCTTGGTCTTCCTGTCATAATACTTTGCTAATGTGAGGCTGAAGAACCCGCAAAACTACAAGAAAATGTGTCAGAGCATTCTTGCTTTAAAACGATGTTAGAAAGATATAACAAGTAAATATGTAAGTAAAAATGCAAAGTCAAAACAGAATATATTTTTTTCTTTCTGAGTCTTGCCTATATTTTGTTCTCTATTTTTATCTTCGAAAAAAATTTTCCAACTGCATATTAACTTATTCTGTATCGTACAAAATCAGATTGTATGACAAAAGTAGTATATCCTTCAAAGATAAAATATTCTAATTCAGTATAGATATAAAATGTATACTAAGTTGATTTTTCTTTACTTTCATCCAAGTCATTTAATATGACTAAAAATTGGTAGCAAAACATTGAAAAAGCTGAAAAATTTTAAATGTAACTTCCAGTTAAATTGATTATTTTATTTTTTGTGTGGATGGGGCCAAGAAAGCGAGCTATGTAGAATATAATAAAATTTGTCAGAAATTTTCTGAAGTTGAGAAAATTTATTAGCTTGTAATGTCTTCAACTTTACTAAAATTTCTTCTTTTTAGTTATTAATGTTTTCTCTGTGTAGCATGATAACCAAAAGTGAATTGTATCCAAACATTTTTTAAAAGCTTCTTCACTCATTTTACAAGAACTGGCAGGGAGGGGGACCTTTATTAGAAAAAGAGTTGATAAGCATTGTTAAGTCAGACTAAACAAAGGATATGCTCTTTGCATTTGAATGACAGCTTGGTTTGAAATTAATAAAGCTGTTATTGTTTGAAATGCATTTCTGAACATGTACAGAAAGAATCATACTCGCTTAAAATGTTCTCTACTTGAGCTGAATGAATAATCTCTGAATAGTTATATAATGACAGAATATGATTTTTCAATATTTGTTGAGAAGCTTGGTTAAATTTTCTTTACTACATTCAGTGTAGCACCTATTAATTTATCTGTTTACATATAATATGGGTAACAGAAACAATCAAGATAAAGCATCTCTATTATTTTCCCTCTTAAATTTTCCTTGGAAATCAAACCTTTTGTGAACTATGTCTGAAAACTGGAACGTTGTAGGTAAATGTATATTATGATTAGTTGAATATTATGTATATGTAAATTGTACATTGGTTACCAGTTTTTCAGAGATAGAATATAATGAAACATAAAATATCAAAATTAAGTGGAATAAAATTAGAATTTTCTTTGATGATTCAGAAGCATTCTATCGTTTCAACATGCTTTGTGTATCATTATATTATGGACTTAACCTTAGAGATTATGAAGGAATTCTGTTTGATGGAAGTAAGAGTTTGTTCTGTAATAACTTGACATAAATCAAATCACTAGAAATATTAAATAGTATCTAACTGGAAATGCGAAAAATCATAACTTATTAAGGTTTTTGTTTTGCAGTCAATTGGGATAAATTATACTTATTATTAAAAGCTCTTTTCATAAGTATAAGCATGTTTGGTATTTTTAGAGCATAATTTATCTCTTGGAGGCTCTTTTCATCTCTGTTTTCTGGCTTTGGCTGAAATGTGAAATCTCTGAATTACCGTATCAAGTAGGCATGATACACTTACAGGCAAATTCAATCTACTACCATGAGCAATGAAACAGTCGAATCACTTTGCTGTTTGTATTGTTATAACAAAGAGAAAGTAAACTTTTGAAAAAGATTGCCTTGAGTTCCAGCTCTTTCTTGTCACTAGTAGTTTTCCACTGGGAGATGTGCAACCCCTGGACATTGCCACCATCTACTTCTGTGTTTATTTCATAACAGCTTGGGAAGAGATGGCAAAAATTCAAGCCCTTTTGGAGGTAAAGGCCCTTTGAAATCAGTTTACCACTGTTGACATGAAGGTGGGATCACATCCAGTCATTCTATAAGTACAGATGCATGGGTCTCCTACAAACTGGGCATCCCTCTGGCTTGGGTTTTCTCCAGCATCAGACATGACTATCTGATTCAGAAGAACTTCTGAAGGGTGACCTTAAGGTTCTTCAGACTGTAGTATGGAGTCTACAGATAGGCCTTTAGTTTTTAATTTGTGTTTCCTGATTGGGATTTGTACTTAGTTAGCAAGCTAATCACATGCATTTGAACAAAAGCGACACATTTTTGGGGAGGAAGAATATTTGCTACTTATTTTTAAAAGAGCTTAAGTAGGTTTATTTTACTATTTTAAAAGCACTTAAATAGTCTTTGCAGTATTTCCTTATACTATTTCGTGATTTAATTTTTTGTATTTATTCTTTGTTACATAGTGGGGATGGGCACCATACTCTTTTCTGGGCTAAGGTGTCCAAAAGGTCTGACTTTGTCCAAGGACATGACATTGTTATTTTGGTCAAGAACCACTAGGCTACTTCATTTTTTGTATGATGCACATTTCTCTTATTTATGTTGGGGTCAAAAGTTATATGTTTATATCTAGATACTTCTTTCTGAACAGTAAATTAATCCCTTCTAAGCAGTAGACCTGCAAGAGTCCTCTTTCAACTATAGCAAACAACTGTTGTGGAGCAAAGGAGAGCAAACCATTAATTTAAGAACTTAGACACAGACCTAATTTTATTTACAATGATTAAAACCTCTACTTTCGCTTTTAGAAGATGTGTGTGATTGGATTATAATCTTTTGAAATGAACTTTGACTTGCTATATTATTTTGTGTCTCTACATCCCTTGGGCTATGAACTTTTAGACTTCCCAATCTTAATCAGTTACCTAATGCTGGAGTGCTTGATATCCAAGGAAAACAAGGCAATCTAGAAGTTTGATTTTGCCTCTAAGCCTGCTAGAAGTGGATGCCTCTTCTTGGAGTTCAGGAAGACTGTAGGTTTGTGGGGAGCTCTCTCTTGGCAGGAAATATAACAAAGAAACATTGAATCTTAGGACACTTTGCAAATTCTGTGATGAAAACTTCTGAAGCATTCCAAGTATCATTAACCAGAGCTTTCTGACCTAGAATGACATGGACTTATCCTACTTTTCTTTTTTGCAAAATTTGTAGGATGCTTGTGCTGTTTTGTGGGGCAGCTTTTGTGTATAGTGGGGCAAAACCTCTGGGGACCATTAAGATCATATATTGGGTAAATGTCAAATAAGCCACCTTATATCCTACCTGGAACAAAAATGGAATTACAAAAATAATTGAATAAGTTAAATAAGGTGTATCAGCTATAGCAATATGCTCATCTTACATTTAAGATATTATTTTAATTTATATTTATATATATTCCATATATAAGAGAGATCATACAGTATTTGCCTTTCTCTAACTTATTTCACTTTAGCATAATGCCCTCAAGGTCCATCCATGTTGTCACAAATGGCAAGATTTTGTTCTTTTTATTTATTTATTTATTTTCTGCTGTACACGGGCCTCTCACTGCTGTGGCCCCTCCCGTTGCAGAGCACAGGCTCCGGACGCACAGGCTCAACGGCCATGGCTCACAGGCCCAGCTGCTCCATGGCATGTGGGATCTTCCTGGACCAGGGCACAAATCTGCGTCCCCTGCATCGGCAGGCAGACTCTCGACCACTGCGCCACTAGGGAAGCCCAAGATTTTGTTCTTTTTTATGGCTGAATAATATTCCATTGTATGTATGTACCACATACATACCACAATTTCTTTATCCATTTACCCATCAGTGGACACTTAGGTTGTTTCCATTTCTTGGCTATTGTAAATAATGCTGTAAAGAACATGGGGGTGCATATATCTTTTGGAATTTGTGTTTTCATTTTCTTTGGATAAATACTCAGACATGGAATCTGTGGATCATATGCTAGTTCTATTTTTAATTTTTTGAGTAACTTCCATTCTCTTTTCCATAGTGGCTCTACCAATTTACATTCCCACCAACAGAGCACAAGGGTTTCCTTTTCTCTGTAACCTCTCCAACACTTGTTATTTCTAGTCTTTTTGATAATAGCCATTCTAACAAGTGTGAGGTGATAGCTCATTGTGGTTTCAATTTGCATGTCCCTGGTGAGTAAAGATGTAGAGCATATTTTTATGTACCTGCATTGGCCATCTGTATGTCTTCTTTGGAAAACATCTATTCAGATCTGCCCATTTTTAAAATCAGATTGTTTGATTTTTTGCTGTTGAGTTGTATGAGTTCTTTAAGTATTTTCGATATTAGCTCCTTATCTGATATATGATTTACAAATATTTTCTCCCATTCAGTAAGTTGCCTTTCATTCTGTTGATAGTTTCCTTTGTTATGCAGAGCTTTTTAGTTTGATGTAGTCCCACTTGTTTATTTTTCTTTTGTTGTTGTTGCTTTTGGTGTCAGATTTTAAAAAATCATTACCAAGGTCTATGTCAAGGAGCTTACTGTGTTTCTCCTAGAAGGTTTATGGTTTCAGGTTTTACATTCAAGTCTTTAATCCATTTGGAGTTAATTTTTGAGTACAATAAGATAGTGGTCCAGTTTCATTTTTTTGCATCTGGCTCCTGTCCAATTTTTCCAACACCATTTATTGAAGAGACTGTCCTTTTCCCATTGTATATTCTTGGCTCCTTTGTTAAAAATTAATTGACCATATATATGTGGGTTTATTTCTGGGTTCTCTATTCTGTTCCATTGATCTGTATGTCTGTGTTATGTTAATACCACACTCTTTTAATTACTATAGCTTTGTAATATAGTTTGAAATCAGGGAGAGATGCCTCCTGCTTTGTTCTTCTTTCTCAAGACTGCTTTGGCTATTAGGGATCTCTTTTTGTTCCATATAAATTTTATAACTTCTATTTCTGTGAAAAATGCCATTGGAGTTTTTTTTTTTTTTTTTTTTTTTTTTTGCGTTACGCGGGCCTCTCACTGTTGTGGCCTCTCCTGTTGCGGAGCACAGGCTCTGGACGTGCAGGCTCAGCAGCCATGGCTCACGGGCCTAGCCGCTCCACGGCATGTGGGATCTTCCCGGACCGGGGCACGAACCCGCGTCCCCTGCATCGGCAGGTGGACTCACAACCACTGTGCCACCAGGGAAGCCCACCATTGCAGTTTTGATAGGGATTGCATAGAATCTGTATATTGCTTTGGGTGGTATGGACATTTTAACAATATTATTTATCATAATCCATGAGCACAGAATATCTTGCCATTAATTTGTGTCTTTTTCAATTTTTTTCATTAACGTCTTGTAGTTTTCAATATACAGTTCTTTCAACTCCTTAGTTAAATTTATTCCTAGATATTTTATTCTTTTTGATGTAATTGTAAATGTGATTGTTTCCTTATTTCTTAATTTCTTTATCTTTTAGGTCATTATTAATGTATGGAAATGCAACAGAGTTTTGAGTATTGATTTTATGTCCTGTAACTTATTTATTAGTTCTAACAGTTTTCTGATGGAGTTTTAGGGTTTTCTATATAAAATATCATGTTATCTGCAAATAGTGCCAGTTTTGCTTCTTCCTTTACAGTTTGGATGCCTTTTATTTCTTTTGTTTTTTCTTCTTCTTCTTCTTTTCCTAATTGCTCTGGCTAGGACTTCCAGTACTATGTTGAGTAAAACTGGAGAGAGTGAGAATCCTAGTCTAGTTCATGATCTTGGAGGAAAAGGTTTCAGCTTTTCCATTGAGTGTGATGTTAGCTGTTGGATTGCATATATGGTCTTTATTATGTTGAGGTACATTTTCTCTGTACCCACTTTGTTGAGAGTTTTCATCATGAATGGATGTTGAATTTTGTCAGAAATTTTTTTCGCATCTATTGAGATGATCAAATAATTTTTATGCTTCATTCCTTAATGTAGTATATCATTTGTGGTTATTGAACCATCCTTGCACCACTGGAATAAATCCTACTTGATCATGGTGTATGATCCTCTTAACGTATTGTTGAATTTGCTTTGCTGATACTTTGTTGAGGATTTTTGCATCCATGTACATGAGGGATATTGGCCTATAATTTTTGTTGTTATTGCTGTTCCTGTGACATCCTTATCTGATTTTGGTACCAAGGTAATGCTAACCTCATAACGTGACTTTGGACATGCTTTTGATTTTTTTAGAAGAGTTTCAGAAGGATTGTATTGATTCTTCTTTGAATGTTTGGTAGGTTAACTGCATTCAGGTAGGAATGCTGATCATGATAGATTTGATTTTCTACAGATTCTGTTCTGGTGTCTTGTTTGGGCACTACCAAAGAAAGTCATTCGTCATTTGGGGTTGCACTTGAAATCTACACCTGTGAAGTTTCCTGCTGTTCATCTAGATCTGCACATGGGGGATGCTGGGCTGTACCTTGGGTGATCCATCACCTTGCACCTAAAGGCTGGGCTGATTGTCCCAATGTTGTGTGGATTTGCAAGAAGAGCTGACAGTCTTGCCTGTCCCCGTTTTCCAATCTAGATTCTTGTAGGCATCTCCTGACAAAGGTACTTAATGATAGCTCTGTTAGAAATTTCTTTTGTTTTTTAACATCTTTTTAAAAAATTAATTAATTAATTTTTGGCTGCATTGGGTCTTCGTTGCTGTGCGTGGGCTTCTCATTGCGGTGGCTTCTCTTATTGTGGAGCATGGGCTTTAGGCATGTGGGCTTCAGTAGTTGTGGCTTGTGGGCTGTAGAACGCAGGCTCAGTAGTTGTGGCACATGGACTTCGTTGCTCCGTGGCATGTGGGATCCTCCTGTACCAGGGTTTGAACCTGTGTCTCCTGCATCGGAAGGCAGATTCTTAACCACTGCGTCACCAGGGAAGCTCTGTTAGAAATTTCTAAACAAGGAAATACATGTCCAAAAAAATTTCACTGGTGAAGCAGTCTGTTCCTGGACTTTTGTTTCTTTGGGAGGTTTTGGATTACTGATTAAATATCCTTACTAGTAATTGGTCTGTTCAGAATTTCTATTTCATCACAATTCACTCTTGGTAGGTTGTATGTTTCTAGGAATTTGTCCATTTCTTCTAGGTTGTTCAATTTGCTAGAGTATAATTGTTCGTTGTAATCTCTTATGATACTTTGTGTGGTACCAGGTGTAATGTCTCCTCTTCCATTTCTGATTTTATTTATTTAAGGCATCTATCTTTTTTTCTTGGTAAGTCTAGATAAAAGTTTATCAATTTTGTTTATCTTTTCAGAGAACCAGCTCTTAATTTTATTGATCTTTTCTATTATCATTTTAGTCTCTATTTATTTCTGCTCTAATCTTTGTTTTGTCTTCCTTCTGCTAACTTTGGGCTTTGGTTGTTGTTTTTTCTAGTTCCTTGAGTGTATATTTAGGTTATTTTAGATTTTTCTTATTTCTTGAGATAGACTTTTGTCACGATAACTTTCCTCTTAGAACTGCTTTTGCTGAATCCCATAAAATTTGGTGTGTTCCATTTCCATTTTCATTTGTCTCAAGGTATTTTTTTATTTCTCTTTTGATTTCTCCTTTGACCCGTAATAGTATCATTAACTATAATAATATGCTGGTCTTGCATTTAAGAAAAATTTTAAATCAAACAAATTTGGAGGTTGATTTCTCCCCTACTCTACTTTATAGATACTGAGATTGAAGCTACCAAATGGTTGTCATGAAACTAATGAAAACCAACCAAATAATTATCAAGAAAACTAGCATCTGCAGTTGTAGTCATCATCTGCAGGGATCACTAGGGCCTACGTTTGTTTGACTTTTCACTTTGTTTTTGTCAAAATTTAGCATTTGGGACAAACAGTACTCTCTAACAGTTACAGAAATAATACAACATTTTTCTCTGCTATTTGCGTATGAAGGCAGATATATTTGCATAGGCCCTGCATGACCTCATAGAGCATGTTTTATCTTAGAATATCGTGTTCAATGTCAAAGAAAGGGGAAAATTCACTCTGACTTTTTTTTTATAACAGTCCATTCACTCCTCAGTTAATAAGTTCATGCCCACTCATTCTCACATCCTTATTTATCATATCCACCAGAATCAACTTTTTTTATGGGGGGCAATGCACTATTTCATGATACTTGATTCTAAACTTCGGCTCTTTACAATATGCAACAGACTATAAACAGGCTTTCTAGTCATAAAATTATAAATAGAAAGACAGTAAAAGGATGGGTTAACTGTGGTAAGACCTGACATCATATTGGGTTGGCCCAAAAGTTCGTTTGGGTTTTTCATAAGATGTTATGGAAAAAGCCAAACAAACTTTTGGGCCAACACAATAGGTAAAGCTTTTAAGTAATTTGAGAATGAAGTCCATGGGGGTCAGTACAAAAATCAAAGGATTTTTTTCCTAATAGATTTTGTTTCAGAGACATTTTTCTTCTTTATCCTCTAACTTTTTTGAAGACATCCCATTAGTAAAGTTCTTAAATGTTCAAATTTAGGATGGAACTCAGAGTAAAGGAGGAGAGGATAGGTCATGAGTTTTGTTAGCAGATGAATCTTAAAAGGTCCAGGAGGCAATAGTCCTCAGCTACTTATTTTTGCAGGTTGCATTATGGCTGCTCATGTATGACTCACTCCTCAAAAGTTGATCTACATCGCAGTTGGCACCATGCCCAGCCTCTACAATGGGTCCAGTCTGATCACTTGTAATATTAGTTTTTGGGGGAAAAGAAAGACAATTTAGGAATATTTTATAAGGACATGAAAGAAGCGGGTTTATCTATATCGCCCCAATTATCCACCCTGTTAGGCCATGAATACTACTAATTGAGTGCCAACTGGTTGCTGAGCTCAGAATTAAATACTACATTCCAGGAGACAGGGCGTGGATTGGTTCAGCTCTGTATGAGTAGAGACAGCCGTTTGTCCTCCACCGTTCCACACCAAGAACAATAAACAGCCCTGAAAGAGCTGTCTGTAGGTAGATTTTTTCAGCCACAGATATTTAATGGGCATCTGTTTTGTTCATGGCATTAGACTAAATGCTGTGGAAGATTGAAAAGTGAGTTACACATAAAACTTGCTCTCCCCAAAGTTTCAGCCCATAAGTACATACAATATTCTATACATATTGTGGAAACCTAATATTACTTAGTGCTACAACTCAAGTGTCATGGGAGTTCAAAGTTGTGAAATACTGTTTCCAGCCATTGTGTAAGGAGTGTGGTGAAGTGCAACGAATATGAATGTTGGAATTAAAAATTTCCCCTGAATCAAGGTTCTAAGTTTTACAGTGATCATGAGGGCCGTGACCAAATCAGCCCCCTTCTCTGGAACTCAGCACAGTCAATTATACCCATGCCAGTTGTAAACATAGATGGGAGAACATACCTGGCAAGTAGCAGGTGCTTGGTAAAAGGTAAAAGGGAGGGCTCTTTCATCCTACTTTCTCTTCCAGCTGGGTTGATCAAGAAGACTTTCTGCAAGAAGTATCATTTGTTGTGAATCCCAATAGAAATGTGTTGAATTTTTACACTGCACTCCCCTAGATGACATAAACAGAGTCACGGATCATAAGATGCATAAGAATAGGATGTTAGAGGTTACATAAAAGAGACAAAAGAAACAGATATTTTCAAGTCTCACGGTGGAATAGAATTTGAGTTTTAAGGTAGTCCTTTTTTCCTAAAGTAAGCCTTTTGGCCTGCCAGGAGACGTGGAATGAAATTTTGTTACATAGTTTTTAATAATGACAAGAAAAAGAGTACAAATGTATCTTTTGAGATTGCTTTTCCCCTGGCAACACTTTATATCTTAGTCTCTTGTATTCACATTGTATAAATATTTTTCCTACTTGCCTTTCCATAGTGCTCCTTCTTTCTGAAACTACCAACTTGTCTCTCTCCATTGAAAATGTTCTCTGTCCCTTACTTTTCCTGGTCCTCTCAGTATATCTCCCTTACTCTATTAACTTCTTCCTGACAACTTCTTACTTTAAAAATAATGCATATTGGGCTTCCCTGGTGGTGCAGTGGTTGAGAGTCCGCCTGCCGATGCAGGGGACACGGGTTCGTGCCCTGGTCTGGGAAGATCCCACATGCCGCGGAGCGGCTGGGCCAGTGATCCATGGCCGCTGAGCCTGCGCTGCGCAACGGGAGAGGCCACAACAGTGAGAGGCCCGCGTACCGCAAAATAAAAAAAAAAAAAAAGCATATTTTGTCCCTCATTCAGACAACCCCCTTCAACCAAGTGACCCATCTTGCTCTTCTTTTTCATGACATGATATAAAAGACTAAAATTTCTACTTAATTTCTCCTGCAATTGGACTTCTGTCCCCACTTGAAATGATTCTCATTAAATTCACTTTTTATGACCTGAGTCCAGTGTTTCCTTTCCATTCTATTCCTGCTTCCGTATTCTTGAACATTTATTTGGTTCACCTGACCACGCTCTACTGAAACTTTATCCTTGCTTTAATTTTTTTAAAAATTTGATTGTGGCAAGAACGCTTAACATGAGATCTGCCTTCTTAAGAAATTTTTAAGTGATTCTAGTTACAATGTTGTACAACAGATCTCTAGAGCTTATTCATCTTGATCAAACGGAAACTTTTTGCCTGTTGATTGCAATTCCCCATTTCCTCTTTGTCCCAGCCCCTAGCAACCACCGTTCTACTCTGATTCTATGATACTGACTATTTTAGGTACCTCATATAGATGGACATGCGTTTGTTTTTCTGTGACTGGTTTATTTTACTTAGCATCATGTCCTCAAGATTCATTCATGTTGTTGCATATAGCAAAATTTCCTTTAAAAAAAGGCTAAACAGTATTTTGTTGTATGAATATACCATATTTTCTTTGTCCATTCATCTGTGGATGGACATTGAGGTTGTTTCCACATCTTCGCTATTATGAATAGCGCTGCAGTGAACGTGGGAGTGCACATATCTCTTTGAGATCCTGATTTCGATACATACCTGGAGGTGGGATTTCTGGATCGTATTGTAATTCTATTTTTAATTTTTTGAGGAACACCCATGTTATGTTTCATAGTGGCTGCACCATTTTGCATTTACCAACAGTGTGCAAGGGTTCCAGTTTCTCCACATTCTCCACAGCACTTACTGTCTTTTTTTGTTTTTTGATAATGCCATCCTGACAGGTGTGAAGTGACATCTTATTTTAACTTTAATTTGCATTTCCTGATTATTAGTGATGTTGAGCCTTTTTCCATATGCCTGTTGGCCATTTGTGTATCTTCTTTGAAGAAGAGGCTATTTAAGTCCTTAGCCCATTTTAAACCAGGTTATTAGTCGTTTTTGTTTTGTTTTGTTTTGCTATGGTTGTAGGAGTTCCTTATATATTTTGGAGATTAACCCTTTATCAGACCTATGGTTTGCAGCTGTCTTCTCGCATTCTATAGGTTGCGTTTTCACTGTTGATTGTTCCCTTTGTTGTGCAGAAACCTTTTAGTTCGATGTAGTCCCATTTGTTTATTTTTGCTTTTGTTGCCTGTGCTCTTGAAAACAGGGCCTTTTCCTGGTAATCCAGGAACCATAATGTTTTCTTTCAGTTACTTATTAACCAGATTTCTGTCTTTAGTTTTCTGTGTGTTTTCAGTCCCCCCTGTGACTTTTAAGTTTCATTCACCTCTTATTATTCCTAGATGCATACCTTTGGAACAGATCTCTCTCCTCATGTTTCTCGTGCCCAACTTCTTTTTGGACACGTTTCCGTATAGGTCGCATGGGTGACAACTCCAAAAATTCAATTCCTTTTCTTTTCTACCAGACTTTATCTCTACAGGGCCACAGGAATCTCCCCAGACACCCTCGGCTAGAGTAGTTCATAAGTTTTTTCTCAGGATCCCCCATGTATCCATTCATCTTTTCTTTTGGAAGCTCTTTAAAATCCACCCCACCTTTCAGTTCCTGTTACCCTTCTTTGGGCCCTACACATGATTTCTTGCTTCCAGTAGTGCAAAAACCTTATCTCTATTCTCTACTTGCTCTTTCTTTTTCTAAGACTCTGTAGGAATACACTTCATAAAACACAGATCTGACTTTCTTGAAAACTGATGGTTCACTCCTTATATACCCATATTCTGTGTCATGGCTTTAAATGCTGTTCAGTATCAGATACCAAGTATACTAGGTTCCTTTCCTTTCCCTTTCATCCATGTGCTCTGCTATTTCCTCTGCCAGAACTGCCGCATCCACCCTACAAACACTTGTTCATCTGTTATGTCCGAACTCTTCCATCTGTCTTACTGGATTCTCCCAGGCAGAGTTGGGCCTCTCTACCTGTATTATGATTGTTGCTTTATGTTATATTTATATTTTATACCCCTCCACCCCCGAGACAGTTAAAGTTTTTAAATGAGTAATTTACTACTATAATCCAGTATCTTTATTTGTTTGACACATGCTTGGAAACATTACTCAAAAAAAAAAAAAAATCAGGTTGTCAGTGCTTATCGACGGCTAGTCCAACTTCTCTACTTTACTTATGAAAACAACGCAGAGAGGTTAAGTGATTTGCCCAAGGTCCCAATTAGTTATTGGCAAATGTGGGTTAAAACTCATTTTTTTCGTGGGTCAAAACGTGAAGTCAGTGGTAATCCCACTGCATTATTGGCACCTTTCTCCTTGCCTCTCCTTCCCTGCCCCCGATAGATAACACAGTTTATTGTGGTGCATCGCCTTCTGAAAAATGAGAAAAGTTTGGCCTTGTCTCTGCTTGGCCTAAGTGTTGGTGAGCGTGCCACGAAGAGAAAGAGAGGAGAAATCTTTTCGTTGAGATGACTTAGCAGGACAGAGTCTGGGTCTCCTGGCATTCACAGAGAGCACCACGCTTGAGTCCCTGGGGGCAGTTTTAATAGCTGTGGCTGCCGGGACAAGGGGCAGTGGACAGGGGGTGAGGAGAGGAGATGGAGGGGCCTATTGAGTGACCCTTGCCTCAGTGGGAATGAGCTTGGGGAGAGATGGCAGCTGAGTTTCTGAGGCTGTGGGATCAGGGCAGGAATGAAGGAAGAGGCTTCAGTGCCAGGTTATTGCAGTCGCTGGAGCTCAGTGGCCTCCATCTTGCTTTCCGTTCCCTTTTTTGAGGTTCATGTACTTTACATTTGCACAGGTCAGGGGCTCACTTGGGACACAGTCACAAGTGTAATTTAAACCTAAGATATACCCTCCTTTCACAAAGCTGTGAGAGAAATGACTAGTTCTTGGGCTATAGCTAGTTATTCAAGCTTTTGTTTTTCCTGTTTCCTCACTTTGTAACTGCATAGAATGATCTTGTGCTATCTGAAATGACATCATCACGTGGTAACATAGAGTCCAAGTGAAAATTTAATACATTGATGTAGGCCCTTAATTTATACTGCACCTAGTTCCAGAAAACTTTCAAGAGGTCTCGCAGCTAAATAAGTTGCAGTTTGTTAAATTTTGGAAGGCATCACTGTCACGTGTTTTTCTTTTTTTGCTGAGTGCCTAAGTTGCCCACAGGGAGGGTGAGAGTCCCTGTGTGAAAAGAGGTCTCCCTCATAATTAGCCTAGGTTAGGTTATGGCTGTGCCTGCTACCCTGAGTAGTTCTTTCACTCAAGTATCTCAGGTTCCTTTTACAATGACCGCCTGCATCTGAAGCTTCTTCTCAATTTAAATTCTTTTCCCTCTCCATATTTACAAGGTCGGCTTTTGTAGCATATGGCTACAATTTAATAATGCAAAGCATTTTCCTTCTCACAGCTGGAAAGCTGGGATTGTTCGATATCACAGAGAGAGTGGACTTGCTCCAGGCTAGTTAAAATCACTGAACTCTGCAGAAGCTAAGCTTGCTGGAAGTATCGTCCTGTACAAAGGCACCCAGGGGACCCCACCTTGCATATGAGAGCATCATGCTTGGAAAGAGGGATCAATTTGTATATTGCAAGCAGAATAAAATGCTAAGTCGATACATATATATATCTAGCTACCTAGATTTTCATCTGTTTCTACCTCACAAGATTAAAAAATGTGTTTTCAACTTATTAGGCAGATCAACTAAAATCTCATTTCTTTTTTCTTTTTCTATAACTATCAGAAAGTATCAAGGTATCAAGTAACTTAAGCAAGTACTTTTTTTTTTTTTTTTTTGGTCAGCAAGTACTTTTGTGTGGTAATTTGACTCATGTTGGCTTTTACCTAATAGTATCATTGGTGGTCATAGAATTTAAGAAAAAAATCAGGTTTTGGTTTTCAAAGTTGTTATAACTTTGGGTCTTTTTGGGTCTTTTAACTTGTGTGCTGGTCTTCAGTGGTCTTGCACTCTTTCATTTTATTTTATGTAATAGAACTAGGGACACTTCCCTGTTTGCACTGAAATATTTCTAATTCTTGACTCCAACAGAGATATCCCCTTCCCCACCCCTATTCCATACCTGAGCATGTTCATTTCCCCAAGGCATTCAGGAGGAAGAACACAGAAAAACCACTTGGCTTTCAGATTTGATCTTATCATCATTAAAATCATCATGTGCACTTGTTAATGACATGAAACAAACAGTGACATGATGTATTTTTAAAATATATACATTGTATGGTTCCATTGATATGACATGTCTGGAATAGGCAAATCCACAAAGGCAGCGGTTTGGAGATGTTGGGGGAAATGGATACATGACTGCTAACGGGTATGGCGTTTCTTTTTAAGGTGATGAAAATGATCTGGAATTAGATACACGACTCTTTGAATATACTGCAAACCACTGAATTGTGCACTCTAAAAGGGTATGAGAGTTATATCTCAATAAAGCTGTAATTTTTTTAATGGTTTTTTTAAAGTGCTTATGAGCCATCAGGAGAAAAGGGTTTGGGACGCAGGGCTAAGATTGAGATTTGGAGGGTTTGTCTGGGGCTTAGAGACCTCAGGAGATCAAGGAAGAGGCCCCAGGGAGCCCTGGCACAGGAAGTCACGTGGCAAATGATACAGAGTTTACATGTGCATTTCTCAACGAGCTGCAGTCTGCGTCAGTGGAGCCCCTTTTTCTGGTGAGGTACAGAGGCCACTGACGGACACCAATGGCGAGTGATGTGATTTATTGTAAGATACTGGCTCCATTGTTTATTTTGTGGCACTTTTGTAAGTGTAGTGGATTTTTAGTTTCAAAATTTCGTATTTTGGATTGTAGTCATCTTCTGAATTGAATTCTTTCAAGCCGAGCAGTGTTTTCTAAATAAGTAAGTATATAATGTTGACTGGTGAACCATGGAGTGTCCATGGGTTTTTGAGAGAGCATGTAGGAAGACAAGTGGAGAGACAAGGAAAGACCACTGATGGGGTTACTCTTATAACAGATGAGGAAGGCAAAATATTTTTTTAAGTGCTGAATCTTAATGTGTTATTTTAAAAAATATTGACATGCTCTCCTTTTAACTAGAGCACCTAGATTATTTTAATAATTTTCCTAATTTCTGTACCTGGTATTTTTGCCTTGGGTCTTTATCCCTGTGATACATCTGGTGATCTTCAGAATGTGCAAGTCTGATTATTTCATTCCCCTCCCCTATCTGTGTCAAAGGTTCCCACTCTAGGCTAAGCCTAATCTTTCCATGGCATCTAATACAGCCCTTCATGGTGCCTTCTCTCCTTGCCCTTCCACTGCCCACGTGGACCTTGCATCCAGCCTTAGCCTTTATGTCTTTGTGTTGTTTTTCTGCCTAGAATGCATGTACCCCCTTGACACCTTATCAGTGAAACTTCTCCAGACCCTGTCTGTAGTACAGTTTTACAGCTTTAACGGCACCTATATCACAATTTACTTGTCTTTTTCACTTAGTGGATTCTGAACACCTTCAGGTGAGGACTGTATAACTCTATTTGTAAACCCAGTACCTAAGGCAATGCCTGGCCAGAGACGGTTCAGCAGTGTTCAAGATTTATGAAATAGAGGCTTAGACCTACAGTAGGCTAAATCAATCGTAACTTGTTCTTGAGGTTACATCCCCAGCCCCAGAACCTGACCTAAGTCAGGAAAAGCAGGGTGGTTCATAGAGACAGTTATGGTGGGCTGCTTCTGCCCTGTAGGTACACCACACCCTAGATATGACTGTTTCGGAGATGTTCTGAACTCCTAACTCATGTAGCATGGTCTGATGATGAATTTTGTGGGGACGTATCAGACTGAGAATTGCAGTGCCCTGATATGATTACTGATTTAGAATACCAGTCTTAGATGGATCCAGTTCTCTTCTCCCAGTCAAATGAATTATAGCGAAGTCCTGTTTGCTGTTCTCTGCTTCTGTTTAGTGAGTGTACCAAAATGTTCCTAGCGTCTGCATGATTATGAATGTGGAAACAGGTAAGGTAGCTTTCTAGAAGTAGCAAAAATTGCATGTAATGGAAGTCATTATTTTCAAAACTTTTCCTGATTACATTGACTGTTCCTTATTCATTTGTGATTCTTTTTGTGATGTGGAAATACTGATTTCTGAAAATTTCGAGACTACTGTTTATAGGTTAAGGAGGTAATTTATTTATTTTTACTTTATTAAGGTATAATTGACAGAATAAATTGCATATCTACCTATTATATATAATATATACATATTATATATGTATATACACATATATAACACACACACACACACACACACACACACACACACACATATATATATGAAGGGAATAAACACTTACCAAATATCCATAGCCATATATTTATGTGTCTATTTCTGGTCCATCTCATTGATCTCTATGTCTGTCTTTTGCAATACCAAGTTTCTTCTTGATTTCTGTAACTTATTTATAATAAGTGTTTATAATAACTTTAAAAAATTATTTTAGGTCCTTTGTATTTTCACGTAAATGGAATCAGCTTGTCAAATTCTACCAAAAAAAAAAAAAAGGCTGCTAGAATTTTGACTTAAGAGTAGTGAGATTTAAATCCAGGTCTTTTTAGGCATACAGCAAAATAATTATCATTAGCTATCTAGTATAAAGTCCACCTTTCTGGCTTAACTTCTCATTCATATTCTCCCAACTCTTCACTAAAACTTCCATGAGTATATGTAAAACCTTGAAAGTTTTTTCTAAGCACACTAAAACTGAGACTAAAGGAGAGCCTTTTATTAGAATCTCAGAGACTTACCCCATAACTATATGACCAGTGTAGTGGGATTTAATCTAAAACGTGGTGGTTTTCCTATCTTTTATCTCATGAAAGATAGCAGTGTTGATTCCTTGAGAAATTATAGACATTAAAGTTTGATTACACCCCATTATCATTCCCTAGGTTCAGAGCTTTTTCTATATCAATTTAAAAGGCTATAAACCCAGAGACCAACAGGGTTAGGAAATGGGTTATAGAGAGGGAGTGAAGAGTATGGGAAGACATCTAGCAGTCTGATTCCATTTCCTAACAGGAATCCTTCAAAAATTCTCCACTCTGGGCTAGAGTCTTAATTCCTAACACCACAGATAAGGATCTCTGTAAACTTGTTTCCATCTGTCTTTCCAGAAAGTAAGGGTTTTCATGTACTTCTCGGTAGGATCTTATATATCTAGGGGTGGGGTGAGAAGAGCCCACCGCTTTATAGTAGAGGTTCATTAGATGAAAGACCCACAGTCACTAGAAATTGGTCGGAATTGGAACTTCGACTAACACTGTTACTAGTACTACAGCTACTGCCATTACCAATAATCATTTATTGAACCCTAAGCACTTCATATGAGCGTTCTTATTTAATATTCACCTCAAATCTGTGAGTTCAGTATTACGATTATTATTTCCATTTCACAAATGAGAATTGGAGGTAGAGAATTTAAGTATTTATTCAGTCATTAATAAAAAAAGGAGCAAGTATGGAAATTGAACTGAGATAGAGTTTAAAGCGCTTATCACAGAGCCTGGCATGTAACACTGAATAAATGATAGCCACTATTATTTTATTATCATCATTATTATGGTTATTATTACTCTTTATTTATATTAAGTAATTTAATCAAAGTTATCCAGCTAGTAAATGATAAGATCCAATTATGTCAGTTCTAGAGCCCTCAATCTCAACCTAAAAATACAGTATGCTTTTTTGAGGCAAAACCCTAAATTTGGATAGACTACCCTGTAAGTAAAAAGAAAACAACCAACTGTGCCCTTGGTGAGAAAATACTGAAGAACAAGGGAAAGGGTCTGTCATTAAGATCCAGAAGAACATATCTTTGAAAATGAAGAACTAGAAGAAATTTCAGAGAAAACATTTTGTTTGCTTAGAAAAAGGGACTTACATGAACAATGAACAGATAAAATAATAGCTTCAGTGAACAGAGTACCATGTGAGTTAAGAAAGACTAGCAAGGGGGCTTCCCTGGTGGTTTAGTGGTTGAGAATCTGCCTGCCGATGCAGGGGACACGGGTTCGTGCCCCGGTCCGGGAGGATCCCACATGCCGCGGAGCGGCTGGGCCCGTGAGCCATGGATGCTGGGCCTGCGCGCCCGGAGCCTGTGCGCGGCAGGAGAGTCCACAGCAGTGAGAGGCCCGCGTACCGCAAAAAAAAAAAAAAAAAAAGACTAGCAAGAAAACTAAAACTGCTTTCATATAGTTAAAATCTGGATTGGAAGAATAAAAAACAGAACTGATGCTGTGGAAATAATCACTGATACAGATATTTGCTCCAAAAGCAGAGGAAAAGAACAGAGAGGTTAAAAACGGTGAGAAAAATGTTTATGATGGGAGAATAGAAAATTTAGCATTTATTTAGGTGTTCTTTGTGAGAAATCAGAGCATTTAGGAAAGAAATAGAATCAAGGACAAATGAAGAAAACTTTTATGAGCTAAACATAATCTAAATATGCTGGTTCATATGGCTAACATATCCAGCCAATAGTAATAATATCTAAATATTATCCTGTTACAGTTTTTGTATTTCATGGGTAAAAAGAAGAATCTTGTAATTATCCTAGAGGAAAAAGTTACCTGCATTTCTTTTAATGTTCAAGGAATTTTATTTCTCGTCAAAGGTGATAGAAATAGAGTCTTTATTATTTGTGGTCTTGAAAAATAGTCCCTCATTTTCTTTGTAAAAATTTTACTTGAAAACCTGTTGCAGCTGACAAAGTTATGCACCAAAATTAAAAAAGAAAAAATTTAGGATGAGGAAAGTCCTCAGATATGTACTGATCGTTATAAATATAAATATAGCAATAACGGTAGACTGATAATGAGAATAATAATTAAATAGAAAGTTATATCTAAGTAATTATTGTAAATAAGATTATAGACATAAACTCCAAAGTAAAAAGTAGTTCTTGAATATATATATGTGTGTGTATATATATATATATATATGCAATTAATAACAGTTTTCTGGGTCTCAAATTCCAGATCATTTTTTTTTAATTGTGGTAAAATACATATGACATAAAATTTACCATTTTAAGTGTATAGTTCAGTAGTGTTAAGTTTATTCACTTTGTTATGCAACCAATCTCTGGAACTTTTTCATCTTGTAAAACTGAAACTCTGTACCCATTAAATAACACCTCACTCTTCCCCCTTCCCCCCAGCTCCTGGCAACCACCATTCTCCTTTGTTTCTATGAGTTTGACTCTCTAGATACCTCATCTAAGTGAAATCATACAATGTTTGCCTTTTTGTGACCGATTTATTTACAGATTACATTTTTAAGGACTGAAAAGGGGAGGAGGCTTGAAGAGGTTGGGTAACTAGGAATGGCAGACTAATTTTCTCATTTTAGTATAATTTTTTTTGGTTTTGCTAAAGAGTCTTTATTGTTTGCTTTTATCTCTATTTCTGCTTAGATTTGTTATTAGGGAAGCCTGCTTCTCTTCTCCGAGTCAAGTACATTTTCAGCCTCAATTGATGTGATCATGTGTTGTTGTTTTTTGTTACTGTTGTTTGTTTGTTTTTTCTCTATTACATCGCTAGATTTCCTGATAGTGAGCTGCACTCATTCCTGGAATAAACTCTAATGATAATAGTGTTCCTTTTTTTGGTAACATTGTTATATTCCGTTTGAATATATGAATTGAATATATTCAATTTTATTTAGGATTCTTTTTTTTTTTCCATCCAAAATAGTTAGTTGTTAATCCCTTGAAGTTACACCATCAAACTTGATGGGAGTTATTTTAATAGGTATTCTTGTGCACAGTTCTCCTTAAGTATACTTTATCTTCAATGCATAACTTTTAAACTTAAGAGAAAAAATAGCAAGCAGGAAGGATACAATGCAATATGCATTTCATTTCGTTCCAAACAAGCAGCTAAAAAAAAAGAAAAAAAGAAAAAGGACAGCATACATTAAACAAAGTGCATCAGTTCCAACGAGTTAGTATTAGAAAGAGGCCTAATTCGCTGAAGACAGTCAGAGGACTGCCAGGGTGAGACTTCTGGCCGGTTCCAGCGCTGTGTTTAGGATTCCTGAAGTTGCATTTACATGTTTGCTTGATCTTTGGTTGGTTGCTTGCTTGCTTTGTTTTGATAAGGGACATTCCAAGTTTAGTTATTTAAGTTTTGCTGGCCTAATAAAGGCTTATGACAGCGCCTGCTTCATAAGGTAACTTACCATTTTCTACAGCCTGGGAGAGTGTAAATAGCACTGAAATTTGAAGGCAAGGTAGAGGATAGATAAAATCCAGCTGTGCACCCATCTGTACCTATGTCATTTTTAAAAGTGGTTTTAAAAATTCCTTTTTATGCTGTTCTAGGGTTTTCAAATTTTAAAGTGCATATGAACTCATTAAGCTGCAGATTCTGATTTCGAGGGTCTTGGTGGAGCCTGAGCTTCTGCATTTCCAGCAAGCTTCCAGGTTATGCCAGTGCTGTTGGTTCCGGGACCACATTTTGAATAACAAGAGACTAGCGTAGTGGTTCCCAGACTTTGCTGCACATTGGAATCACCTGGGCAACTTTTAGAACATCCTTGTGTCTGGGTCATATCCATACCAGTTAAATCAGAATACCTGGGAGTGGAAGCCACGCATAAATTGCTTTTTAAGAATCCCAGGTGGTTCGAATGATCAGCAAATTTTGGGAACCACTGCACTAGGTAAGTGTTCTATTCAGGGTCCACTTTGCACAATTGTGGTTACTTTTATTTTAGTAAGTAATTGCCCCTTTAAGTTTTGAAAGTTGCAGTCAGTAAGTTGTATGTGTTAATCTCTCATAATTCTTTTAATGCATTTGGTTTCTATGGTTATGTCTCCCTTCTATTCTTGTAGTTGTATATTTTTGCCTTCTCTTTTTTCCCTTAATGAAGCTTGCAAATGATTTTTCTGTTTTGCTTGTCTTTTCAGAGAATCATCTTTCCTTTCATTGTTTCAAATATTCCTCTTTTTTCTATTTTATTAATTTCAGCTTTTCTCTTTAATTCCCTTTTGAATTTTTGTTGGATTGTTTTGCTGTTTTTCTTTTATGGTAAACAATTTTCCTTTTTCTTTTGTCTTTTTCTTTTCATTGCTTTCTAGATGGCTGACAATTTTTCTTTTGATTTTCTATTTGATTCATGGCTTATTTTCTTAATTTTCATGTAGTTCAGAAGATATTGTCACTTTTTTTTTAACTTTTAGTTTTATTTGCCAAAGATAAACAGAATGGCCTGAAAAATTCTCCACTTTTAAGAATTTGTTAACATTTTCTTTTTGGTCAAGGACATGATCAATTTTTATAAAATTTCCATGGATATACCAACAGAGTATAAGATGTATTTGAATGATATAAAATAAGTCTAATAGCCTAATAGTCATATTCAAATCTAAAAGACACGTTCTAAAAAATAAGTCTAATTGTCTAATAGTCATGGTCAAATCTAAAAGATGCATTCAGAGTTCTCACTATAGTTATATTTTTATCAAGTTTCTTGTATCTTATTGGATTTTATTTTATGCATTTCTTCACAATACTGTTTGGTGATAAAAATTATATTTTTATCAAGTTTCTTGTATATTATTAGATTTTATTTTATGTATTTCTCCACAATATTGTTCGCTGCACCAATACCTTGTTTGGTGCATGTATTGGTGCATTTCTCCACAATATTGTTTGGTGCATGTCATTCATAATGTTCTTTAACCTGTTTATTTTAATTCATCTTAAATTCCATCTTAAAACCATTGCTAATTGACACTGATTTCTTTTTGTGTGAATTTGCCTGACTTCTCTGCCTACTATTTTATTTTCAACTTTTTGTTCTTATTCTCACTTTGTCTTAAGTATGCTCCTTAAAAGTAGCTGGATTTTGTTTGCTGAAGCTAATCTAATGCTTTCTTTATGGGATAATTCAGTCCACTTACATTTGTTATAATGATTGATATATTTGATTTTATTCCTCTTGTTTTACTTTAATCATTTATTTATACCTTATGTCCTTATTTTGACTTTCTTAAGTTCCTATTCATTGTATTTTGTTTCCTAGCTGTTAATTTGGAAGTTCTATCTTCCCTTTCCCTGCTTTTAAAATGAAATGTCTCTCATTATTTGAAAATAGTATACAGCTTTCATATTGACTCACAGGTACTATGATTATCTGGTATTTTAGAGAAGAGAAATGGGGGGACGTAGAAAAATTGCTTCACTTGCCTTAAGTTTACATAGTAAGTGACAGAGCTGATTTTTTAGTATAGTTTAATGTAATTTAATATAATTATATTAATTGTAGTATATTTTAAGATGATATTATAAAATTTAATTTTATTATAATTTCAATATAGTAAAAATAAACATAGCCCACTTAGTAAACTGTAAAGTATCTGTGCTAAGAAATTTTAAAATCTGTAAGAATTGATTTTCTTGAATAATATGTCATAAAATTGTCTCAAGATCAGAAAATAGGAGTAGATCAAATTTCGTGAAACACTTGGAGTTGTCTAAGAATCTTCTCTGAAACACATTCTGGAAAGATGATTTTACCAGTGAGTTTTTCCAAACTTTCAACTTTTTTTTTTTTAATGAAAAATAATGACTGTCATCCAAACCATTTTATGAAGCATGCATATAACCCTGGTATGAAAACTTGGCAAATAAAATACAAAGATTCCCACAAAAGTATCCCAACTACATATAGAGAATTTGGAAGAAAACTGTTAATAAATCAGTTCAACAGTAAATTTAAAAAGCTATGTTCCATGGACCAACAAAAATAATTTAATCTAAGAATTTGTAATATGTAACAACAAAAATGCTGTAATGGAAAAAAAGGATAATCTCACAATGCCAAAAAGACATTTAATAATACTCAACAACGATTCTGATCAGAAAACTTTAAAAAACACTCTGAGAAAACTAGGAATAAACGAATATATCAGATGATGAGGAAAAATCAATCATCAATTAATGGCCAAAATTATTAACTGTGAAACTCTAGAAGTATTCTCATTAACATTATGAATAAAATATTCCTGCTAGCACTATTCCTATTTTACATATTTTTGAAAGTTCTCTTCAAAGAAATAATGCATATGTATGTGAAAATATCTGACATTATTATAATTAAATAAATGAAAGTTATAACATTAATGTAATGATATCTTTTCTCTATCAACTTGCCACAGTTAAAAACAAATCCCATTAATATGACTAATATGTAATCCTGGCAGCAGGGTGGTGACATGGAAACGCTCATGATGTGCCTGAGGGAGTATAAATTGGCAAAAACCTTTATGGAAAGCAGCTTGACAGTTTTTACCAAGAGCTTTAAAAGAGTTTATGTCCTTTGACCCGCTAATTCCACTTCTGGGAACTCCAGCCTAAGGAAATCATAAGAATTGCTGACAAAAATTTGTGTCCTACGATGTTAATGGCAGTGCTGTTTATAATATTTTTTAAACTGGGAAATAACCTAAAATGCCAAACAATGGGAGAATGGTCACATAAAGTATGATACAGCCGTGCAGTATAATATGGTGCAGGCATTAAAATCATGCTTTTGGAAAAGTATTTAATCTAAAGGGAAAGATACAATGTTACTTAGGAAAAGGCAGGATATGCATTTATTTAAATTTTAATCTCAATTTTATAAAAATCCATATTTATGTATATTATATATATGTAGGAAAAGTTTAATGGACTCGAAGGAAATACTTAAAAACATAAATAATATATTAATATACTACTATCAGAGTGTGTTAAAGTCAGAAAAATTCTGACTCTACCAGGTCATTTCAATCACCATCAGGGATTTACATTTCATGTTGAAGGACAAACTTAATTGTAAATTTATACTAAAATGTTAGCTATAGGCTGAGATTCAGTCTCTGTGCAGAGAATTGTTATCTTTGCGGTGATTAGTGTATCTATTTTATAATCACAGTTTCCATCCTTAACCATGGACAGTTCAGATCAGTTGAAAAACTGGAGAGTCCTGTCTTATAACACCCCTACCAGAAAAATCACCAATGGGTTAGTTTTGGTAGCTGAAGTCTTATGAAGATTGGCAAAGAGCTAGTATGAAATAATCTTTTTTTTTTTTTTTTTTTTTTTTTTTTTTGCGGTACACGGGCCTCTCACCGTTGTGGCCTCTCCCGCTGTGGAGCACAGGCTCCGGACGCGCAGGCTCAGGGGCCATGGCTCACGGGCCCAGCCGCTCCGCGGCATGTGGGATCCTCCCGGACCAGGGCACGAACCCGTGTCCCCTGCATCGGCAGGCGGACTCTCAACCACTGCGCCACCAGGGAAGCCCGAAATAATCTTATCTTCTCCCCCTTTACATCTATAAACAAAACAATTTAGGCATCTTTTACACTCAGTTGAAGGAAGTGAACAATTGGAATCCTAGGGCTGGAGCATGCCTGTGAGATACCCAGTGTTCTCTTCTTTCTCCAAATTGAGCAATGCAAGAAAACTAACAGGAAAACAGCCGTGTAAAAAAGTGGAATCTGAGAGTTGCAGTGGGCTTTTGAAGTGCTCTTATCCAACTTCCTACCCAAAGTGAGAATTCTTAAATCCAGTGGAGGGGTCTTTACATCCGCTGGGAAACCCCCTATATTTGTAGACACAGGTTTCCTCATTCTGTAAAATAGTAACAACTTGAGGATAATTGTGGGCATGATGTGCATTCATGCTTTCTAAGATCTTAGTGCAGTAGCTTGGCATGTGTTGGTTATTATTACCTTTGCAAGGTCTCACGTTCCTTTCTAGGACTTTTCTTATTGGATGACAAATCTGTTTACTGAGCCAAAAAAACAGTTCCTGGAACTATGCAGAATAAGTCTAATCCACCATCTACATTAACAGTCCTTCAAATACTTGAAGACAGCTTTCATGAATTTAATAACTGCTTTCTGTGTTTTTTTTTAATTTCAAGAATAGAACACAGTAGACCATAAAAATGAGCCATTATCAGTCTTCCTTTGGATTTTCTGTGTAAATGTTGTTTAACATTTAAATGGTGCTGATTATAATTTGAGATATTAACAGTTAGATATGCCATTGCATCCCTCTGTTATTGTTTGTAAAGGAGGTTAAACACTATATTAACTTCTGAGTAGTGATTTATTGTTGCTTTTGTTAGAGAAAAATAAAAACAGTAAAATAATATAATTTGATATTGCCTTTGAGAATTTTCAGTTTGCAGAGGTCTTTATTTCCTACTCAATTTTATTTTTTAAAAAGCATACATGTAGTGTAAATACAGCATCACATAAATGCTAAGTTGTTCTTTGCTTCCTGGTGTAAGCTGTTGTGTAATATTGCTCAGTAACCATTAAGCAGCTGCTCTGTCTCAGAGATGTCATATTTCCTTTGGTAGATGAAGGGAATTTACTGTATGAATGTCTCCAAATTGCTTTAAGATCTTTGGCCTCTGTGTCAGCTATTTAGATTCACAGTGGTCTATGTAACACATGAAAACCATGTTTTTAGAAGGCCCCAGAAGCCTGGAGGTTACACATGGGGTTGTGTTAACAGCAAGCACCTGCATTTTGCTGAGTGTCACCCTCTGTATTGTATAGCAGGGCTTCTGACCCCCTGCACGATCCTCTCCAGTTATTTTGCCAGAGTCCTTAAGTACTCTCTCGTATGCTTGTGAGCAAGGACTATTAGCTGGCCAAGTACCGCGTCATCCACTGTTTCTTTTCTTTAGCCCGCCTCATCTTGGGTAATGTCTGTCCATTGTAAAGGCTGTGCTGTGTGCAAAGATGCATGAAGGGGGCAGCCATCTGCTTCAGGTGCTTCTCCCAGGCTACCCAGCCGCCTGATTCCCACCCACCCCCCTCCTATAAGGTCATTGTCACCGCTTAGCCTTGGGAGCCCTCCTTGTACTGAAGTCTCGCTGTGCTCCACACAGGAGTGGAGCCCAGTGGGACCTATGGTGTTGCGTTTTGGCTAGTGGGTGCGAAAGCAGTTCTGACATATTTTCAATGTCTTTCATAGTTTTAGTAAAATCTTTCCGTTTTCCTTGTAGATCCAAATTCCTTAGAACTTGGGGAATTGGGGGTAGGGAGTGGAGAAGCACCCTCAGCATTCTGAGTTGCCTTCCCTTTTCTATGAGATGGTCATTGTATTTGTGTGTGACTGCCTTGCTGTCTTCCTGCTGGTAGGATTACCTTGAGGTGGCTCTTCCCTCCCTTAGGATTCGGCTCGTGACAGGACCACACATCACTCCATCTTAATGGGCATGACTTAGAAGCAAATGGAGTCCTAACTACTCATTGGAGTGATAAGGAAATGAACTTCAGATAATATCCATGTATTGAATTGTTATTAAGTGTTACACATGGAATAATTTATATAAATGAAATGTTCACTATTCATTCACTCATTCATCGATTTTTAAATATTTGTGAACTATTTGAACCCCTCTAGTCCCTTGGTAGTTATTTTGTACTACATGCCTAAAGTTGTACATTAATTACACAACAAAGTCAGAGATATAATCTGACTGTAATCATTATGCTTTCCCGTTTTGCCCAAAAGCTTAAATAAACTCCTCGGCAAACAAGTTCCAGAAAATAACAAGGGTCAGTAGAGTTATCCTTCGATCTTAAGCTATCCTTATCTTCATTGTTATAAAATTATTAAGGTGTTCATTTGTGACCATGTTTCAAAAAGCTGAACTTTACATTTGTTTTGCAAGCGTTTCGTAGTTACTGTAATGTGGGCGATGAGTTAGTTGTTAAGGGAGATATAGAGATGAACAAAACCCAGTCACTCCCCCAAATAAGAAGAAACAAAGGCTTGAAAACAGTTATCTTGGTAAACTTGAATGTGCAAAGTGATGTAAAGTAAGAACAAACTAGGTGCTATGTGAATACAGAAGAAAGAGATTATTTCTAGGTGGCACAGGAGTTGGGAGGGGAGGGTGGAAAAGCAGATTATGGAGCAGATGGTGGTTGACCTGGACATTGAAGGCTGCGAGGTGAGCCTGTGGAAAGAGGGCCCTTCTGATCAGAGGCAGCTACGTTAGAAAGATATGAGGGCAGGCCTTTACAGAGTACGGTTGGGGAAGGACAAATAATCTTGTCTGATTGGTTAAGCACACAGGCTGTAGTCATGATAAATAAGTTCTCTGTATTTAATGTATTTGTCATATATAAAATGTTATGTTTTCCACATGTAAAATAAAGTATAATCTATTATGCTTAAAACAACAAAAGCAATAAAAATCTTTGTATACAATGATAACCTATCAAAATTAAAAACATAATAGATGTTTATGTAACACATGTCTCCAGCCACACAAAGGGAGTCAATGTCCTTTTTATGTCTCAGTGGCTTTTAGGGCTTTGTACAATGTTGTCTACCTGGAAATTTCTCAATAATCACTGAAATGAATTCAACCTGGTGAAAAATTAATTGCCGAAGTAGGCGTTTCTTAAAATAGAGCTGCATCAAGTGGGGACACTTTGTTATTATCCTCTTAAAAATGTATATCTTTTTCAGAGCAGTGACTTAACATGAGACCTGAGTTTTATCACCAACTGAGATCTCACAATTTCTTCTCATTCTTTTGCTATTTCTAAAGAAGGTAGATGGATGGATATAAAACAGTGTTCAGACATACGCAGCACCCCTGTTTATTCACAGCAGTGAGGCATATATGCTAATTGAATGACTTTCTGTCTTTTCATGCTGTGTATGGTTAAAAAGTGGGCTGGTAGCTTTCTTTCTGGTAAAATTTCTAAATGATGATTTACAAATAACTTGAGAGTGTCTGGAATTCAGTGTGCATATTTCAGTGTATGGGTGATTGCTGACTCCATAGGCCAATCCTAACTTACTGGTAACATTTACTCAGCGCCTACTCTGGGTTTTACATTTTTATCTCACTTATTATTTGTAACAACGATGTAAGGTAGGTAATTTTATTATCTCTAATATATAAATGAGGAATCTGAAGTACAAAGAGTCTAAATGTTCCAGGACTATTATTATTATTAATTTAGAATTATTAATTATTATGATTAATTATTCCAGGATGCCACACTGGCAAACTGTAGTCAGGAGTCAAACCCCAGCTCTTTGACTTGAGTGAGCCATGTTGCTAAAACACCCAGACCTCTCTCATCCCTGCCCCGAATCTAATCTCTTGGTCAGCCCTGAAGCTTTATGGAACATCCAACCAAATTGCCAGTTCTTGGAATTTAGAGTTTTTTCCTGGAAGCATTTTAATTCTGAGGATTTTCACACTCTTATTCTCTCCCTGGGGCAGCAGAGAGTAGCCATATCCCTCCTACCTAAGGTGTTCCCTCCCTCCTTACCCTCACTACACTTCCTTCTTCTGGATGAGAACCTGGGGATAGGACTGGTGGCCCCATCTGCAGTCCTGGAAAGAGTTAGACCAGCTAGCAAGCATGTCTGACTTACTCAGGCTCCTGACCCGTGGCCCACAGCTACTGTGGGCCCTAGACCTGGAGGTCACGGAAGGGTCAGGAGGCATTCCTGGAGGTCTGGCTTCACCACATTCGCCAGAAAAAGGATCCAGTTCTTGACATGAAGGGAGTCCTAGGGAGTGGCAGCAAGGGTGAGAAAGCAGTGAAATCATGTGAGGTATATTAATGGTGCACAGAAATAGGTCTGTGTAAAGTATTTGCTGTATGTACGGGTTCTGCTTTTGTGTGATCCATGACAGGAACAAGGGTGGGAGCGCTGGTAACAGCAACTCACTTTTTAATCGGGGAAGGATTTGTGAAAGAACAGTGGTTTCAAGAGATCTTTGGAGTAATTCCAACAAGGTGCTAATTGTGGCTGTGGTTTTCCTTTTTCTTTCTTTCTTTTTTTTTTTTTTAATGGATGGACTTTAGTCTACCAGGTGCTACCGATCTGAGGGCCTCTGAACCTTCATTCCCTATGCGTGGGCAGTGGCAAATAAAACCATACCAATTGCCCTGTACCATTGGAAAGTTAAAAAATTTTCCTGAGAGATTATTTAGCTTCTAAAGGTTAAACGTTTGTTTAAACGGACCCAGTTTGCATTTTACAAGAGTTTTGCTTTTACAGTTCTTCGTTGTAAGCATACTTGGGTTTTGTTCTAACCTTTGGTTTAAAACACTTGAACAAATTCTAGTGTTTAATCATTTATTTGCTTCCTGCTTATGTTGATCTCTTTCATCTTGATGTTTATTTTCAGGATACCTTGAGGATAGTTTTGTAAAATCCGGAGTCTTCAATGTATCAGAACTTGTGAGGGTATCCAGAAGTAAGTAAACTCTTTTCTTATTATTTAACTATACAGTATGATTTAAAATATTTTATATTTGAACCTTAAATACAGTATGAAGAGAACTGTGTATTAGGAGAATTTGAGTTTTTAAATCTCTGACCTTTTGATGAAATCAGAAGTGAACATATTTTGTCTGGTTTTCTAAAATATTTGCATTTAAATCAACACTTTCTGTAGCACAAAAACAATTTGCGGTTTGTTCTGCTTGCTGTTATCGGTATTCGTTTAATTCACTGTTCACTCTGTGACCATAGATGGTCATTTATATCAAAGGAAGTGTGATTAATTAAATGTACTCAGTGTTGTTATGATAACCCACATAAGTTTCCTGTAGATAAGTGCTTTTTCATTTTGCTAACATTTTGGTGAGGGCTTGGAGATGTACAGGATATACACACTAACATGCAGAGTGTAGAGGGATGCAGAAATTAACTTTGCAGATTGTAGCTGGATATAGATAGAAAGCATTGTTATCCAAAACAATGTCCAATTGTTTCCATTGGGCACCTCACCTGAGACACCATTCTTGACAGGCTGGATGAGAATTTTCTCGAGTAAGTTCACCTGGCCAGCTAACTAAGCAAGGGGGACGTTTCCTTGATCAACTCTTTTAGTTATTACTGGTGTGTGCAAATATATGTAAGATGCAGTTCTTATCTCATTGATTATGCTGAAGGGGGTGACTCATTTCTACTTGCTCTCTTCTCTGATTTAGCTTATTTATGTAACTTTGCAGGGTGTATTTTCACCTGACATTTTGATAGAGAGTGTCACAGTTTGGAATGATTTATTCAGATGATGTAGGGGCACTCTGGAGCCTGTTTAAGTTGTGTTTTTCACTTGGGTCAAATTCAGAGGTCATGAACAAGAATTATGATGAGCCAAAAAGAACAAACAAGAATGAGTTACTAAGGGTAAGTATAGGTAGTGCTTTAGCATGGCGTTGAGTGAAGTGAATCTCCAAGGTAGTAGGTGACTTTGTCTTTGGAACTGTAGTTTCTCAAAGAGTTCAGATTTCTGAAGTGGCTAGTGCAAACAGCCTGTATTTCAGAGAGTTCTGTACATGAGCATTTAAGACTTTAGTAGCATCCTTTCTGACATAATTCTGCAGTGGATAAATGTATGCCCCAAAGACTTCTGCCCTGGGTCTGTTGACTTGGGGGCAGTGTAGGAGACCAGATTAATATCCTGTATGCCTGTACCTATAGGGTTCATATTTGCTGGGCAAGAGGATTCTGATGGTCTACTTCATTTACTTCATTCACCAAGGCGATGAGCCTTGTTTGTTTTTCCTGATCAATATGTGTTGTGCAAAGGCCTCTGATATTTGAACTTTTTTATGTTTATTTTTAATTTGGAAAGGAACATGCCTGACTTACTTACTACTACTTTATGGCATCATGTAAGGAAGGGGGTATTTAAAGATGTGTGTATGTGTGTGTGTGTTTCCCCATACTGCTCTTTAGCAGAGAGCTTATGCTGCTACAGTTATGAGACATTATGAAATTATTTGTTTGAATTTGTACTTTTCTCAGTTTTATGATATATTTTCACCCTTCTTATGAGAAGGACAGTAGAGTCGTCTGTCAGAAAATATTACTAGTTCCTCATTATAGGTAACATTATGCTAGATGCTGTAGGAGAGCCACATGAGAAATTTTAAAAGCCCAGATTGATATTTTGAGAAATCTGAATTTGAAACATAAAAATAGATTAAAAAATACCTTTTTAGGGACTTTCCTGGTGGTCCAGTGGTAGAGAATTCACCTTCCAAAGCGGGAGGTGCAGGTTCGATCCCTGGTTTGGGAGCTAAGATCCCACATGGCTTGTGGCCAAAAAACCAGAACATAAAACAGAAGAAATATTGTAACAAATTCAATAAAGACTTTAAAAATGTCCACATCAAAAAAAATCTTAAAAAAAAACCCTTTCTACAATAGTTCAGAAATGAGGCAAATTTAACATATACCATTCATTCTTTCTTGATTCATATTGTCATCTCCTAGAGGTTTTTAAGTTATCTGTTATAACAAACATTACTAATTTGTAATTAGTAGATTAATTATCTGTATTCACTCGTTAGTTACTTTATTCAGCAAACTTGTATTTTCTACTGCATATGTAAATAGGTGTCTCTGAAATGCTTGAGAAGTTATTCTCCTAAGTGTTTTAATATATCCACATTATAATCTTATTTACACAATTGAACTTCATTGTTTATGAAATAAGGGTTTGCTAAGTAAACATCAACTTCAGCACAACCCTTACACTGTATATCACAAATTCTGACTTCTTGAGGGTTTACGGTATGTTAATGGTTTCTGTCCTCTGGGGTTTTACTCTCACATGACCCTCTAATGTGCATGTTGACTTTAGCTAATGAAGCTATTCAGTTTTAGGATAGTGATCTTTCTGGTGAATGATATTATCACCATCTTAAAAGTTGATTTAGGATCAGCTTTTGGAGTGAGGAGAACAATAAGAGAGATTAAGGGTTGGCCTCTAACCCTTGGAGTCCGAGGTTCTTCTGAGCTTGGTTTCTAAGAGGGTATTGGCAGCCTCTTAAACATGATTTGCAGCCTTCGGGCCCCTTGCTGCTCTCTGGGAGAGGTGCTAACACTGGTCTTTGCGTCTGATGTAAGTTTTTCCAGAGGCTTTTAAACAGGCACATCTGCCTGGGACTTGCTGTTCTCATGCACTTTGTCATTAGATAAATTTTGTGCCTGTGTGCTGTTTTAGAATCTGGCCATGTTCGCTATTAATCTACTTTAATTTCCGTAATCTCCCATTTAGTGTAAAAATGCACACTAAATTTTACGGTGCTCGTGTGTAAATCCGTAGACAAGGTGTTTTTGTTCTTGTTTCGCTTAAGCCATGACTAAAGCTTGATTTTCCGTCTTGTACCCCACCCCCGCAGTTTTATTGAGATTTAGTTGACATGTAGCGCTGTATAATTTTAAGGTGTGTAGCATAATGACTTGACTGACGTATGTTGTGAAATGCCACAGTAAGTTTAGTCAACATCCATCATCTCATACAGATACGAGAAAGAGAGAAAACGCTATTTCCTTGTGTTGAGAACTCTTAGGATCTACTCTCTTAACAGCTTTCCTGTATATCCTACAGCGGTGTTCATTGTAGTCCTCATGTTGTACATTACATCCCCAATACCTATTTATTTTATAACTAGAAGTTTGTACGTTTTAACCACCTTCCTCCAATTCTCCCTCCCCGCCACAACACCCACCTCTGGTAACCTCTGAGTTTGGTCTTTTGTTTGTTTGTTTGTTTAGATTCCACTATTGCCTTCTTGATACTTTGGAAGAATCCTTCTGGAACAAAACTTAGAAAAAAACAAAATTTCCAAAGATTTTTAATTATCATTTTCCTATAAATTATACCTAGTATGCATACGGTCAAGCAATCTGTGTTGACTATCAAGCCATATATGTTTATTAAATAGAAACTACAAATCTTTGCCTAAATATTGCATGAGCTTAATAAATTGCAAATAGTTGATATAAGATATAACCTGTAAGTTTCCCGTTGGTAACTCAGTTCTTTGAATTGTATCCATCACTGCTGTTGGAAGCCAAACAGATTGCTTACGTTCACTGAGCCCCTCAAATGCCTCCTTCCAGCACATACTCTGCTTTCCAATGTCACATAGAACATGGTTCTAATAATAAACTTTAAAGCATGTGGTTACTGTGGGATTTCTTACCTTGCATTTTTTTTAACCTCTGGTGTACCTCAGGCCACAACAAGCAGCTACATTTTAACTGTCCAAAGAACTCGAGCCATTAGGCATAGTTGCACATTGAACACTAATATTTTCTGTGTAAAATGAGGCTGAAACATATTATATAATATGAACAACCTAACAGAGGCAGAAGCTCCAGAGTGTTAGAGCTGAGACTAATCTCGTATGTACTGATTAATTTTTAATGGGGAGAGATAATCGTTGTGTATTCCTTGATTGTTTCTCTCCAAAGCATGCACCTCCTAATCATATTTTCTTTAAAAATACTTTGTTAGTCTCAGCCTGCCTGAGATATTGAAGTACGATTCAACTGATAGTGAACACATTTCAAATGTTTATTAAAAATTCTGAGTAAGAAAAATTCCTTGAAAATCGGCTGTCCCTTTGGAATTTTTTACTCAACGTGTGGTTAGTTTGGAGAGAGGGGAAGGTTAAGTAGACTTTGTGTTCTCAGCGTGAATTTCAAGGGCTCCAGAATTTTCCCGCCCCACATAGGATACACTTTCTCTCATTGGAGATCTTGAAGGCCTGATAAAAACAGGTGAAAAAATAGAAACTATTCTTAAGCATTGTCCTTTGACACCAACCTGGCTGGCCTCCATCTTGTATGTCATCTCTGCCCATGACCTTGCTCCTGTAGTAATTGCTGTTTAGAGTAACCTCCCTTTACTACCTTACTCATCTTCCAAAGCCCTGGGCCAGCTGTGACTTTTCCACAGATTTCTTGGACCATTCAAGCTTGTATCAGATTCTTCTTTCCTTGAAATCCTATAGCATTTATTGATCATGTCATTCATTTGGAAGTTTCATTATAAAACGCATTATGCTTATATCTCTGTGTTTTTCATGAGTATTTTGTTTACCCAACCTGTTGCCCAGTATGTCTTATTAAGCACGGGAACTATCTTAGACTATTTTGGGTCCCTTGCAGCACCTGCCAGTAATGGGCACAATATCTTTTTTTTTCCACAGTATCTTATTGAATGAACAAACCTTCAGCAAATAGGTTCATTTGTACCAGTTCACCAGCTTTGCGTGGGTTTTTGAACTGTTTCATCTTTGCTGACCACTCTAGGTTGCCAGGGAAGAATTTCAGGGAAGAAAGCAAGGAAAGAAGGGAATTCACATTTGTTGAATATCCATGATACACTAGGCATGATGCTGGACTTTTATCACTCCTTACCTCATCTCATCCTCAAAATAATCATGTTATTCTAATTTTCATTTTATTCTAATTTTATTCTAATTTTCATTTTACAGTTCAGGAAACTGAGGCACATAGCCAATAAGTGGCAGAGGGAGTTAAAACGAAAAGGCTCTCTATCTCCCAAGATCCTACTCATTCTAACACAACATGCTGTCTGACAGATTTATTCAAGATGTCTAGAAACCAATTTTAAAAATTTGAGAAGATGTAATCCATTGTACAACAACCAATATTACATTAAAAATTTCAGTTCTTAATACATCAACAAACTCAAAAAGACTTCTTGATTTATAAAATAATACCTTAAAGTATAAAACTCCATGAGTATATTTTAAATGACTTATGAAATTGGGCATACAAACTTTTTTAAAAACAAAACATAGCTGTTGAGTAAAACTGTACTCACCATTCATATATGAAACCTGAATATGTATTTTGGAAAAAGAATCTTGACTTTTATTTCATATTTGTCAATTTTACTTATATACCTGTCCTAATACAAGAATTATTTTTATATCAAATAATTATAAGTATGATTTCTAATGCATTCTAACATTAATATTAACATTATTATAATAATCGCCTCTTGTGAAACTATTCTAATTCGATTTATTTAACAATAATTTGGTTTTTGAGATCTGACTTAGTACAGAGTGCCTTGCTTGGTGCTGAGCGATAGGCAACATATATTGTTCCCTGTGGCGCATCTAGAGACTAGTGAGGTGACAGGTGTAGTGACGACTAACGCAAAGGACTGAGTGAAGAAGCTTGGGCAGTGGGAGTGGGAGGAGGGGTAACCAGTGATGATAGCGTGCCTCAAGTTTCCACACTTGAACATTGGCATCGTGAGGATGTTTGCAAGTCTTAACCAGTGAAAGGCTGGTATTAGATTCTTAAGGTAAAGAGAGTTCCCCTCCTCCTTGCCCAGAGGCATGGAAAATATTAGATTATTACATTTGAATAGAGATGACAACAGTAAATGGCATTCCCAATGTTTGTTGGTGTTGTTGTTTCATTCCTCAGCACCCATAACCCAGGGAACTGGAGTCAACTTCCCAATTGGAGAAATCCCAAGCCAACCATACTATCATGACATGAACTCGGGGGTCAATCTTCAGAGGTCGCTGTCTTCTCCACCAAGCAGGTAACTGAAAGAGGAGCTGCTTTTGTTCTCAGTCTATATGCAAATAGGTAAATAAGTAGACGTGCAGATAGATAGGTACGCAGGTAAAGAGAAGGGGGAAATAAAGCAAAGAGTTCAAGATTTTTGTTGATTTTACACAAAGTTTTAATCTTTCCTGGTTAAATTTATTTTGAAATTTGAAAGTTAAATTGTTGTTCAAAGCATTTTAAAAAGGCTTTTTGGGGAGACAAGGGAACTATGAAAATGTATTAATATTTTTATCCCCTTATATGAAGTATTATAACTCTATAAGTAATTCTTCTGGTGACTTTAAAAATGGTATTGCCATAGCAAAGATCCCTGGTTTAGGATTGATTCATCCAACTTTTACCCTAATACCATGTCCAAGCTGGGGATAATGAAACATGAAAAATAAAATGTGTCATTTACTTAACCTTAAAAGGCCTTATTCTAGGCAACAGGTTTGCCAAGTTCTTCAGTTAGTTGATGTTCTTTGAATAATTTAGTTAACTCTGAGTTACCAGTGAAAGTATTACCTGCTCTGAGATTTGGCCTAACCAGCCTTTGTTGGGGAACAGCTACAGTGAGGTGACTTTGCCTTTTAGTTCTCTGCTGACATTCTCATATTTCTCTCTTGACCTTCTGATTGTAACTTTCAGTCCCACAGGAGTTTAAAAAGAGATCTCCTATTTAAGTGAGGGAAAATTAACTTGGCAAGTTGTAGTACATGGGATTTCATATGTTCCCCTATTGTTGAATGATAGAAGAGGGCTGAGTGAGTAAGACAAATATTATAGCTTTATTGGGTTTTTTTGAGTTGAATCTTCAATATAGGAAGAGCAATCTCATTTCCATGGCATTAAATATACCCACGATCAGATAGAAGATCATACGTGAGTTCCAGAGCAAAACATATATTCCACAGTATCAACTGTTAAAAAATTTAAAAATCTGGATAACTATATTCCTATGCTATTCTCAAAAACAAAAATTAATTGCATTTGAATTAATTGTGGGGCTATGCACATTTGTTTGTTTATTAACTAAGTTCAACTTGATGTCATTTATGGTCAAACTATATTTTCATATAGTTAGATTGCATAGCAAGATAATAGGGTTTATTATCATTAAAACTGTGATACGGTGAAGTGTTAAAAATGCTTTAGTTTTTCTAAATTTAAAATGCGAATAGTAATTTTTTATTTTGTCTGGTGGATTGGTATGCTGTCAACACAGATCTTTCCTCATGATCATTCAGTATCAGATACTACGTCATTCAAATAAAAAAGGTTTAAAAAAATTTCTCTATTATTTCCTTATGAAAGTCTTTTCTCCCTCATTTCAAGTTTTCCATACATATTTACCACTGATTTACAGATGGGAGAATTAGATTAAAGGAGGCTTAAAAACTACATTCTAACTTTGGATACCCTACAAAGAAACTAAAGAAACTATTTACTCTCACTGTGGTTTAGCATGGATAGAAATTGCCATCTTCTGCATCATGTTGATACTCCGGGAGTTGTGAGTCAAATATGAATCACAAATGTATCTATGCATATACCCAGACATGCACATGCTTCCAGGATTTGGAAACAGTGTAGTAGAAAGAGCACAGTCTCAGAAGTCAGAAGTCTTTACTTTGTGTCAGACTGCTTCCATTAACATGCCCTGGGCAATTGATTTTCTCCAAATTTGTCTTCCCACTTGTAAGAAAATGGAGGATTGGTTTATGTGTATGGCTTCTGAAGTGAATTACAACTCTGAAATCCTATGACATTAGGTTTATTTTCACTGTATAAAGTTCATTCAGAAGATATCGTTTTTAGTTTTTATTTCCATAGGTGTGAATAAGATTTTTTTTAATTTAAGGAAAAAATATCCATTTCTCTACTCATAACTTACTGTTTAATAGGGTATTGGTGAAGATGTTTGAAAGCAGTATATCAAGCAATATGGCATGTGGCATAGAATAGCTTTTTAATCTCTGCTCTAAATATTCACTTTTCTTAGTAATTGAGATAAAACTATGTTTTCTTTATTAAAATATATTATAATACTTTGAAAGTTATTTTGGTTTGAATTTGGCAATGGCCTATTTTTCATGGTTGATCTTAAGAATAAAGGATCAATAACCTAAGTTTTTAGGAAAAAAATCTAAAAACAATAAATGCTGGAAAGGGTATGGTGAAAAGGGAACCCTCCTACACTGTTGGTGGGAATGTAAATTGATACAACCACTATGGAAAACAGTATGGAGTTTCCTTAAAAAACTAAAAATAGAACTACCATATGACCCAGCAATCCCACTACTGGGCATATACCCTGAGAAAACCATAATTCAAAAAGAGACATGTACCACAGTGTTCAATGCAGCACTATTTACAATAGCCAGGACATGGAACCAAGCTAAATGTCCATCGACAGATGAATGGATAAAGAAGATGTGGCACATATATACAATGGAATATTACTCAGCCATAAAAAGAAACGAAATTGAGTTATTTGTAGTGAGGTGGACAGACCTAGAGTCTGTCATACAGAGTGAAGTAAGTCAGAAAGAGAAAAGCAAATACCATGTGCTAACACATATATATGGAATCTAAAAAAAAAAACAAAATGGTTCTGATGAACCAGGGCAGGAATAAAGATGTAGACAGAGAATGGACTTGAGGACACGGGGTAGGAGGGGGAAGCTGGGGCAAAGTGAGAGTAGCATTGGTGTATATGCACTACTGAATGTAAAATAGTTAGCTAGTGGGAAGCAGCAGCATGATCTCCCTCTGCTTTGCGGTGACCTAGAGAGGTGGGATAGGGAGGATGGGAGGGAGGCCCATAATGGAGGGGATATGGGGACATATGTATGCATATGGCTGATTCACTTTGTTGTACAATAGAAACTAACACAGTATTGTGAAGCAATTATACTCCAATAAAGATCTATTTTTAAAAAAGGATATATGAAATAGTTTGTAATCAGTAAAGTACTATAAAATTTTTAATATTATTAAATATAGGGTTGTTACTAATAATTACTATTTTATAAGTGTCTTCTAAATGCCAGCCACTAAGTGCATGAGCTTTACTTTTAATAACTCATGTAATCCTCTCAACCACTCCCCTTTTTATTATTTCCATTTTACAGATGATTAAACTGAGTTTAGGAAGGTTAAGGAGTTTACTTATCTTTGAATTGACATGAAGGGATTACATTTTTAATGGCAAGTGCCGTACCAACGAACGTTATTCATATTGATAATAATTATGAGTCAGGTACAATCGACAACAATTTTTAAATTAGTATACCGATCACATTAAGAATTCACTTTTTAGTACTGAAAATAGTGTTCTACTACTGGAAATATATTTCAACATGTAAATATGATAAACACATTTGTTAGACAGGTACAGTTCTGATATATTATAGTAAATGTTACATACAACTAGAAATGTCTGCTACTCCTATTGATGTCTTAAATACTCACCATTATTTCAAAATGGTTCTGAGATACTGTTACTTGTGTTTGCGGAAATTTCCACAGTAAGAATATTCTCAGATTATGTATTTTCAGATGCTACACATCTTTCTGGAAATCCCATTAACATTCACTCTTGTCATATTTTAACAGCAAAAGACCCAAAACTATATCCATAGATGAAAATATGGAACCAAGTCCTACAGGAGACTTTTATCCCTCTCCGAATTCACCAGCTGCTGGAAGTCGAACATGGCATGAAAGAGATCAAGGTGAGTAATAAGGCGTTGCCTCTAGGAACAGTAGAGTAAAATGTCAGCTCCTTTCACAAATTTCATTTAGTCAAAATTTCATAATTGAATCAATATGGATTATATTTTTTTCATGAAATGATTGCAATAAAATTATTTTTAAGGTCATGTACTAGTCAAATCTTATTAAAGTGAAGTTACAAAATTCCCATATTTTTATGTGTTTATTAAACTTTTTTTTTAGACAAAATGATCTTTTAGAACCCTCAATGTGTGTGTGACTGATGACGACCAGGCTACATTAGTTGGCTGGATTGTAGCAGAAGCACAAGTTCTGATTCAGTCAAATCAATCCGCTCCTCTTAATGGGGTATTTTAAGGAGGATCCAGGCTTTAAGCGGTTCGCAGTTACTAGTTACTGAAAGTTCCCATTTAAAGGAAGCCATACTTCCTTTTGGACGTAGGTACAACATGAACAATAAATAAGTGTAATGTAAGACACTTGGTGTCTGAGTCAATCTAGTTATTCTATCTAGATAAAACTATAACCCAGTTCGAGGGCAGCTCTAGGGAAAAATATAACTTTAAGAAATAGGTATTATTTGGCTCTCTGAATTCATACTTTGCTCTTTTTCATTCTTAAAATCTATTGGATTAACTATACTTCATCCGACATACTCATGCCTTTTTGCCACAGAAGGAGATTATTAAACATGGAAACAAAGATTAGCTAACAATTTTTTTGGTATGTATGCAAATATGACATATCAGCAGCACAAAATGTATTTGAAAATTCTTTTAGATAAAATTCTCCATTTTATTAAAAATGTAAAAAAAAAAAAAAAATAGAGCTCATTCTCAATGTTTTTTAGCCCATGACTTGGGCGTGTGTCTCTGAGGCTTGAGGAGCTGCATGTCCAGTAATCTCAGGAGACCGAATAGCTCTGAAGCTTAGCAGTTAAAGCCAAAGTTCAGGACTCCTTTTCTGCTGCTCCATGTTTTCCTACCAAGTGCCATAGCATTTAAAGAAGGGTGAAACATCTTCATGGAGGAATTGACATTGAGTCAGGTGGGTCTCCTTTAGCATGCTGAGATTTTTAACTAGTAAAGAAGGGGACAGCGTGGGCACAGACAAAAGCACAGGCAAGCATTGAGGTGGGGAAGTAAATTTCTGAATGGCCATGTATGAGCCCTGTGGTGGGAGGCTGTGTGTGTGGATGGAAATAAAGGGAGATCGTTTTAAGGAAGGATTTGAAAATCAGCTGTAGAGTTTGGGCTCTGAGATCTCACTCCACCTCCCAAATCTATTCTTTAGACAGAACCATCTTTTAAAACATAATAATGTCATAACACTCCCCTACTTCAGTCACGTCCTGCTTCTCTTAGGAGAAGCTCAGAATTCCTTCCTGTGATCCACGGACCTTTATCTTGTCCTCTGGCCTCTTGACCACTGCTCCAGCCTCAGCAGGGGCCGTCTGCTTCCTTCTTGCACTTGAGCCTACTGCTTTGTTTAGATTTGGAAATGCAATACCGAAGACCTTCATATAAGCCATGCCCTCTGGAGGGCTCCTCTTCTGTCTCTTCGTCTGGCAAATTCTTGGTCAGTTTTCAGGTTCCAGCCTAAATTGAGGAATTTCAATCCAAATCAGGTCTTTACCTCTTGACACCTTGTATTGTTCCTTCATTGTGCTTATAATATAGTTCCTTCATTGTGCTTATAAAATAGTTCCGTATTTGTTTATGGGATTAATTGTCTAAATCTGTCTATACTATGAGGGCAGGGACTTTATCTGTTTGGCTACTGTGTAACCAGCTCCTGGGAACCATGCACAACACTTAGTGCTTAGTAGGGGCAAATAAATATTTGTTGGCTACATGAACCATTGATAGGCAGAACACCAGTTTCATTAGCAAAGGCAGGAAATAACAGGGACTTAACCAGACTTGCAGAAGTAAGAATAAAAACAAAACCCTCAACCCTTTATATTTTATTGCTTGTTTTACTGACATTGTCAGCTTTTTCTAAACAAAGCCATATTTTCCTCATCAGAAAATTGTTCTGGAAAAGATTCTAATGGTAATAACTTAACATTGTGAATGTGTGGCAATAGATGTGTTGTGCAGAAGTGTAGGTGTTCTTTATTATAGAGAGTGTCACTCTGTAAGAATTGATTCCTCTTTCAGCCTATTGAATAAAGCCAATCTCAAATCGTATTATAAAACATTTTTGAAAAGTAGAAGGGAAACTGTCATTCTTTCTTTTTGTAAAATTGTTGTATTGTCTTGGTGATTTTCTTTTGTCAAGATGACTGTAATTATTGGAGAAGTCTGTAAAGGAATATTAAGAATAAGAAAGAATGATCCATTTTCATGTGTGCTTAGAAAAAATAGTCTGTCACTTGAATTCTGAAGACTGAAGATTTTGTAACGTGCACAGTAAGCCCTTGTGGGAAGAAGACTTCAACTACAATGAAAACATGAGGGCAGGACAGTACTATCTTTATAAATTTGCTAAGCCAAATGCAGTCCTTCTGTTTGATGAAAATTGCTTTCTTTAAACCTGCAAGTAAAATGCCCTGGTTGTTCTTGCCCATCTTCAAATGTTCTTTAGACATACTTGCCTGTCATGAAGGGAGTTTTCTAAAGGGCATATTGAGTACCACTAGATACCGTAATAGCTTTAGTACATGTCTAAAAATCCCTGCGCTAATTGTATGCAATAACTACTTACTGGTTGCTTAAAATATATTTGTGCTTATAACTGGCAGAAATGTTTAAAATTCACTGTTAATTATTTCCTGGGTCTGCCTTAGTTATTTGTGTTAACTTTGCATTAACATCTACTTTTTCCATAACCCTTAACAAAACTGAGCGAAATATGCGAATCCAAAATAACAAAATTACGGAGAGTATGTGGCATTCCACCTTCCCTTATAATCTGAACCACAAACCTAAACCTTTGAGATTTATTCCAAGTAGGCAAAAATAAAGAATATAGTGTAACTAAATGATTATACTCATTTCATTTAAAAAAATTAGGCAACATTTTAATACAAAATCTAGATTCATGCAGTGACAAATATTCCTGTATTTTAATAATTTAATGAAAAAAGTGTTTTTATTTTAGCATACTATAGACATAATTATATCTTTATGGCTTTTCAAAGCACAAAAAAGTTACAATTTCCTAGACATAAAAGAGTTGTAATTTTAATTTTGTAGAATATAGACATGAACATTTTCAAACTGAACACTGCTTAATAGGGTTAAACATTTCATAGGAATCTTTATAATTTGCTTAAATTTCTTCTGATAAATAGCGATAGAAATTAAATTTGTTAGAATCTACATTACATAATGTTTATGTTTTAACTTTATATTCTTTGATACATAAAGGAAGAAAAAGAAAACTGGGCCAGTAACAAAGGGATATACAGCAGCTGTTACATTCTTTCCTAGATTCTAGAATATTTTTTTCTTGCTTAGTCTCTTTGATGAATTCCCTAGTCTTAAACCTCATGACTGGTTCTACCTCTATTGAAAACTTTGTTTTTTGGATACTGCTTTCCATCATTTTAATGGTTAAATGAATAGAACCAAGATAGCTTATCAATTTGCATGTTGAAAATTTCTTTTATTATTCTAATACTTACCCCACAAAATATTCCATCTGAGAGCTTGTCTACCTTAAATTTTTTCCCACCTGAGCCAGTTCACAGACTAAATTCCTCATTGATATAATTCTCTTGAAATCATTACAGTAGTCCTTTGTAACTTCTGATGTAAGAGGAAAAATAGAGGCAGGTCTTGGTTTTTCCTCAAAGTTACTTTCTTGGGACTAAAGCTTGTAGTATTTTTGTGGCTGGAAATTTAACAGACTAGTAATTGGTATGCTTGAACATTTGAAACAATTCTTTGTTACTATCACTTTGTCCCTGCCATTCTGATAGTCCCCGAGCCATCTAAGCTTGAATATAAAACTCCTAAAATGCTATTTAATAGACGTTTAGTGATATGGTAAATATATTTGTAATATACAGCTGGGCTTTCTAAATGGAAAATTTAACAGCTTCTTAGTCTAATGAGTATTTAAACAACTTGTAATCTTAGATAAAATGTAAATTCAGAAAGACTTTTAATGCAGTAAAATTTTATTAGTTCCTACACATTTAGAATTGTGATAATTGAACTAAATTAACGTTTATCAAATGCCTGTTATTTGCCAGGACTTTTTCTAGGCATTGGGCACATAAATATGAATAAATTAAATTTCTAGCCCATGACTGGCTGAACAGAAATATAAATTTTTATTATTTATGAAAAAAGTTTCTTCACAGAAAATAAATAATGTAAATCAGGTTATGAGGGGACTGTCTCCATGCCCAACGTACTTTTAAGCATTATGAGAAATAAATCTTTACACAAAAATCAATAAATTGGTATGTTAGCAAAAACTAGCACTACTTAGAGGTGTATTGGAATGTAATTACAATTTTAAGAGTAGTTTAAAAATTTATACTGGACTCTCAAATAGGCAATATTTAGGCATCGCATTCTGGTTGCTATAGGTACCAGAAAAAAGCACTATTTAAAAAAATTTACAGTTCTGTCGTACAAATAAGTCTTCAGCTAGTTTTTCTGAAGTTTTAATATATTTCCAAGCCCTAGAGATTTATTTGTGATAAATTTGCAAATGTTCTCATTAGTAATAAATTCTTATATGTTGTGCTCAATTTTAATCTGAACTTTATAGAGTTCTGTAAGGATATGGTATTAAATAAATAATGAATTAAGCCAAAGGGCTCAAGGAGACACTGGGGGCTAAAGAGTAATAATGCCAGCTTAGTATCATGCATTTAATCAAGTATAGGAAATAAATAACAGTCAGTAGAGTGTGGTGACACTGATAGAACCGGACTCAGAGACCAACCTTTCGTAAGTTAAAAAATGCTAGATACAAGAGCATTCAACCAAGTTTGGAAATTTTTATTTAAACAAAAATTTAAACTTTTTTATTCATAAGTGAGTTTGTAGAATATTTAATATACTACTGTGTGCTGTGAATGTGAATATCCATGACTGGATATTGACTGAATATGTATTAAGTTTGCGACTTCAGAACCTTTTTTCCCCCATCTAAGAATCTATAGGGAGATTTAATCCTACATTCAGACTTTGGAAAGCAGTGCTCTATCCCAAACTACAGTCTGACAAATGATAAACTCTCAAGGTTTTTCTAGCTGTAGAAGTTGGGTGAATGAGCAGCTTTCACAAATAGTTGAGTAACTACTGACATTAAATGAAGTCCTAGAAAATGGCAAGAAAACAGCTTGGTAATCTCCTGGAAGAATGTTTAAGCTCCCTTTGGGGACCAGATAGAGCACCAGCAATTCCTTACATTCCTAGAGTTTGTATCACAAGGATTAAATATCAAATGTTCAAATATCAAATTTTGAACCAGACAGAATCAAAGATACAAGCGCTTTTGATGGATACATGTGAAGAGATGGCTTGAATTTAATGTTTAAGTACAATTAAGTTTTTTTGTTTAGCTTATTATTAAAAAATATATCAAAAATCAAGAACTTACAGTTCTTACAGAACTTGCAATGACTCTCCATATATTATGTTATCGGAGGCAAACTCTGGGGATGCCTTCATCGTAGTGTATTTCGTTCTTTTCGGCTACACTGCTGTAGTTGAAAAATCACATTATGAACATCTTTCAAACAGAAAGGAAGACAATACGTTGTTGGTGAAGGCTTTCATCAGAATTCCTTACCTTGCCTACTAATTAACAGATGTTTGTGCTCTTTTCATGTGTTCTAATCAGGAAGAGCATTTTGGATGGGACGCAACCTGTGTACATGGCTAGAAGGGACAATACTACTTACTAGGGGAAAGTGATACTCATATTTCTGTCCTCTGGAGGCTTAATGATTTGAAAATACAGCATTTTGTAGAAAAACCATCGTGGATAATTAGTTTGAAAAAAATAACAACTTGCTGTGTGACACTGGCTCTCTAGATTGGTAGAACACAGTCTAAATTAGGAAAGTGGAAAATCCATGGGAGACAGTGTGCTTCGTTATCAGAGTGTACCATGAAAAGTTTCTTAGAGTGGTAAAAGGTTTTATTTCAAATCCATTTACACGTTAATTTCCTATTTAAGTTTATTTTGAAGTAATTTGGAAAGCCAGTTTCTTTTGAGTTATTATACCACCAATATCATATACAATAAGCAGTTGATTTTTCAGGGATAGAACACAAATTATTAGAAGCCTTAGGGGAGACATAGTTCAAGCTCCTTATCTGACAGATAAGCAATCTAAGTATCAGAGAGGCTGTCTCATCCATGGTGTCCAGATAATTAAGAGCAGAGCCTAGGTCTTCTTTTTCAAAGCCTGATATATATATTTTTGTATTTTTCTGTTATCCTGCAACCCACCTAGGGGAAGCAATATATAAACTTACCTACATAGGGAGAAATGGACTAGGAGAATTTGAACACTGCTTAACAAGTCTTGGCAGGCAGACAGTTCTAGGGAGCTTCATGGAAGATTCTGTTAGACCTTGTAGAACTAGAATAAGTGTAGAGGTGAATTTATGAGTTTTCAGGTCTGGAAGAATTGTCAAAACAAAATTTTAAGATGGTAAAATTGTGTATCTTCTTTTTTAAAAAATCAACCTCTTAATATTTGTGCCATGATTAAGTTTTTGAACTAAAAAAAAGGGAGACATGAGTGCTTTTTGATGGATAAATGTGGAGAAGAGCTGGTTTGGATGGAATGTTTAAGCACGATATTTAAAGTTTTAAAAAGCTTTTTGTTATAGAGAATGTCAAAAATAGAAAGAATCATAAAGTGAACTTCCATGTACCATTTTTTAGCTTTAACTGTTATCAATATTTTGCCCATCTTGTTTCATACAGTATCTTCCAGTTTTTTAAGTATTTTAAAGTAAATCCCAGATAATGTGTCATTTTACTTATAAATACTTAAGTTTCTAATAGACAATGATTATCATTTTTAATACAACTCAATACCATTATTAATTTAACAAATATAACAATAATTCCTTAATATATACTGTATAACCCATGTGCAAATTCCCCCAGAATATCATATAGGTTGTTTTGTTTAAATGAACGTCCCAAACAGATCCAATACATTTATTTGTATTTTCAACTTGTCTTTAACCTATAATAGTTCTATTAACTAGTTTTATATTTACTCACTTTTGTATATCATTTATTTGTTGAATAAACCACATAAATTTAAATCTTTTCATTCAACAAATACATTTAAATTGAGGAAAACCAGACCCTCCTTCCATTTGTGGCTACCATCTATTGAGCGCTTACTCCCTTTCAGGATTGAGCTAAGACTTTACATATATTTTCCTTTTCAATCCTATTTAAAAACAAACAAACGTTTTACAGCTCATTAAGCTCATCACTACAGTGGTTAAGAAATTTGACATAGATACACAGATAAGTAGCATTGATAGAATGGGAGCCCTTGTCTCTTCCACTCAAGAATCCACGCTCATTATTACTGTATATACTGCCTTCCAAAGAAGTCATTGTCATGCTGTGTTCATGGTTTTGCAAACTAGTTACAAAACCTCTATGACAGTTTTTTTTTTCCTAACACATATGAAACTTTACTACAAATAAATACATATAATAGCAGAAGGGTTCACAGACTCCAGGAATTCATGAGTGCAGTTCTTGGGCTGGACTCAAGTTAAGCATCTCTTTTCCTTTTAATAATAAGATGTTAATAAATAATCCTAAAGTCTAGAATGTCTTTAGTTGAGGTGTGTGATATACATTCAGTTTAAATTGAGCTATGTGTGTCAAAATATAAAAATTATATATTTATTGCTGTATATATTTTTTTCTTTTCTATTCTAATTTTTTGCCATATGCCTAGAGCACTATAATGGTGATCAGGAAACTATCAATATAAATAGTGGTATGGCCTTAGAACACTTAATGTCAGTAAACTGAGTTTTCTCATCTGTGAGATAAAGTTGGATAGTAAGGTTCCTTTGTGTTCTAATGTTCTGGATTTTAAATTAATTGAAGTCAGAGTATTTATAGATCTTTAATACTTGAGTCTTTGAGCTTTCATTAACATGAATCTTTTTGAAGACTCTGAACATTTTCCATTTCCTGAATTATTTTTTAGATGTTTATTTTAAATGCTCTTGTTGAATAACTTGATAATTGGCTGTTTAGGTGCTCGGAGGCATCATATGTTTTGCCTTATACCTGAGGAATGTGCAGTTCTTACAAATACAAGCCCTGTCCTGCACCATTCTGGTACAACAAATGATTGAGAGAGATTGAGTTATTATAACAGAACATTGTTATGGGATCTGTGTCTCCTACTTTGAAAATAAATGACTCAGCCAGACGGCAACATTTATATTTTCTCTAAATGACTAGGGATATAGCAATAGGAGACCATTATCCTGTGACAATATTCTGTTTCATTGACATTATCTCACAAATGTAATTGGTCCATTACCAAATAGAGGTTTTGTTACTGATCAATTTCATGTGATTTCTAAAACCATTAAGATAATAAATATGCCATCATAGTAATTTCATTGACAGGATGTTCTTTTTTTCTTCATTTACATTTGTTAAAGGAGAAATATAGATTTAGACTGAACTTAAAAACTACAACTTATACCAGTTTTGACTACTTTTCCATTAAAAGAAACGGAATATTGTGCAGAGTAATCATATTTGCATTGAGCTGCCAAAGTGACGACCTTAAAATTTTTTCATGATTTTTTTTGTCTGCTACACTAAACCACATCAAATCATAATTGTTCCTAAGCAATTAGTTTATTACCTAAGTTTAATGATTTTATTTGAAATAAGTTCCAGATCATTTCCAGGACTTTCCTGGAAATCCACTAAAGTAACACATCAGTAAAATCAACCCTAACCATTACCAGCATGTATAATAACAGCATTAGTAACAACCTAAACCTTGAGATGTCTTGTAGCATAAATGTTGCTAAATGCATGGCTTTTCCCCAAATGTTCTCTAAAAAGTCATCTGTAATCTTGTTAAATTAGAACTCTTCCAGTATCTTTCTGACTTTTACAGTTAAGGTTACGGTATTGATTTTATTTTATAGTCCATGGCTCTCAGATGCTTAACACTAATAAGCCTCTATAGCCAAGAGGTTCTCCCCAGAGGCATGGCGAATAGCAGCTATTTACCTATGCCAATATTTAATAAGCATCTAAAATATACTCCACATCTTGCATAATTGTTTGGTGCTTTTCCTCCTTTCAAATTAGATTTTCTGACATTACTCAAGATACTTTATCATCGTCTGTCTGTTGAAATGAAATTGCTTAATGGACAAAAGTATTTTGAAGTGTTTTTTAAAAATAAGTTTTCATTTATTCAGTATTCACTCTTTTAGCGTTGTTCTTCATTATTCAAGGCTTTTTTTTTTTTTTTTTTTTTAATGTCTCAGGAAGGTGTTCGTGAGCTTCAAAGGGATTTGAACTTTAACTTGGTATTGGGTGTTGGTGTAGCCTGGAGACTTTTTTTTTTTAAATAGAGCTGTGATAAACAGAGACTTGTAGAAACATGCTACTTACAGGCTTGGGTTGGAATATACTATATGGAGAGACTTAAATTATCACAAAAGGTTTCAAATTGCTCAAGGATGTAGTAATATGCTTGTGTAGTTAAGATTAAATAACTCAAAGATTAAAGTAAGAATTTTCATATATTTAACACGAAGACTACCATATTTTCTGTTTTCTCCTTTGAAAAAGAACTGATTTCCTTAAAAGAAAAAAAGATTGAGAAATCTAATTGAAGATGATATCTTCTCTCTTCTTAATGTAGCTTGCCGATTTTCTGAAGTTATTTTAGAGTGTGATACATATATATATATGGAGATACTTTCTTAACATGGCAGCTAATTATTTTTTGAATCATCTGGCATCATCATCAAACTACTGTAGTGGGATTAAGTCCATATGTCTTGTCATACCATTCAGAGCTTTTTGTTAACTTGGAGCGTGTAGGAAGGACTTATTCACATTTGCCACAGAATCATAAAATTTTACATCTAGAAGAGTCCTTAGAAACAGATATTCAGATATTTCTTTCCAATTGTATTCTCAAAAATATTGTTTTGCCTTTAGCCAACTAAATGGCAAACGTTACGTTAAAGCGTTTCATTTTACATTTTTGTAGCATCCAGTATCTAAGACCAGTGAGGCATTTCCTTCTTAAAGCATAATGTCTGGCACAGTATCAAGATCCTGTGTTGTCCACCCATCACTGGGAACTATTTATAATACTCTGTGGACCTACAGGCAGTATTTTTTTCTCCAAATATATATTTTACCATTTTTTATTATAAAAGTGAAAATTATTTGTGGGGGATTTGAAAAACAAATTGTCAAATATAAACAAGAAAATTAAAGTCACCTGTAATTCTGTCACATGGAGATAACTCATGTTAATATTTGGATATATTATATGCCACTCTATTTTCTATGTATTTTTTTCTATGCATATTCTATGTATTCTATGTCAAGTAAAATTTTTGCCCTAAATTGGGCTTATACAATATATGCTATTTTGTAAATTCTTTTCTGTTTGGTTTTTTTTTTGGTCTTTTATTTATAATATAATAGCATGTTACAATGTCATTCAGTTTCCACTTTGTAATGCTGCATAGTATGCCACCCTTTGGCTATACTATACAGTTTTGAAGGTCTGATTTACTTGTGGATGTTTAGATAGTTTCCAAATTTTTGTATAGTTAATAAAGATACAGTGAACATCATTGCATACAAATCTTTGTACTTAAATCTGATCATTTTGTTCCTGTCTAGTTCTATTCATGGTCCCCGGTACCTGGCATACTGTCTGGCACTAAGTCACCAAATACATAGATGCTCAATGAAATTTTGTTAAAGGAATAAATGCATTCCTACTGTAGATTTCCTGAGTTAAATATTATGTCCATTTCTAAGGCTTTTGATAAATATTGGCACAAAATCTGGAAAGGTCTTATCAATTTATATTCTCACTAGCAGTGCCTGAGTGGTTTGTTTAACTCCACCATCATATCCATACTACTTAGACACAGCACATGGCTCTATAGGCAATTTTGAAGCATGTCCTCTGAAATATATTTAAAGAACAGTGAATCTATGGCCTTGTGACTCTACCCATGCACCTCTTTTCTGTCATTTATATTTCATTAAACCATTGGGCATCACAGTACCTCTTTTCTTGCCAGGAACTGAGAGAGCCCCATTTTATTGTGAAGGAAATGGGGAAATGGAGAGGGTACCTCAGGGAGTATGCAAAGCTTTCAAGTAAAGACACCTACTTGGTCTCTCTCCTTTCTTGTCCTACAGACTCACTCCCTCGGGGCACTTCCCCACATAGGTTCCTTTTTTTTTTTTTTTTTAACATCTTTATTGGAGTATAATTGCTTTACAATGGAGTGTTAGTTTCTGCTTTATAACAAAGTGAATCAGCTATACATATACATATATCCCCATATCTCCTCCCTCTTGCATCTCCCTCCCACCCTCCCTATCCCACCCTTCTAGGTGGTCACAAAGCACCAAGCTGATCTATCTGTGTTATGCAGCTGCTTCCCACTAGCTATCTATTTTACATTTGGTAGTGTATATGTCCATGCTACTCTCTGACTTCGTCCCAGCTTACCCTTCCCCCTCCCCATGTCCTCAAGTCCATTCTCTATGTCTGCATCTTTATTCCTGTCCTGCCCCTAGGTTCCTCAGAACCATTTTTTTTTCAGATACCATATATATGTGTTAGCATACGGTATTTGTTTTTCTCTTTCTGACTTACTTCACTCTCTACGACAGTCTCTAGGTCCCTCCACCTCACTACAAGTGACCCAATTTCATTTCTTTTTATGGCTGAGTAGTATTCCATTGTATATATGTGCCACATCTTCTTTATCCATTCATCTGGCGATGGACACTTAGGTTGCGTCCATGTCCTGGCTATTGTAAATAGAGCTGCAATGAACATTGTGGTCCATGACTCTTTTTCAATTATGGTTTTCTCAGGGTATATGCCCAGTAGTGGGATTGCTGGGTCATATGGTAGTTCTATTTTTAGTTTTTTAAGGAACCTCCATACTGTTCTCCACAGTGGCTGTATCCCCGCATGGGTCCTTTATCTACAGGTAAAACTTAGGAAAGTAAGGATCAGTATGGTTCTCCACAGGGAAACAATAGAAATAAATCCATCAAAGCTCTGGGCCGGGATCTTCTGCACTTGGTAATTGCAGTATTTTTCATAACACTTATACAGTTATAAATAGCCTCTCCTCTAAATTTTCCTCTCCTGCACACAATTTACCGCCAGGCAAAAGCAGAGGAGGAGAAGCCTGGGTCTCTTTCAGTGCTCAGTCGGCAGAGTCATCCTCCCTGCCTTCTCTTTGTCCTCCAGGCACAGGGCCCAAGCTGTTTCCCTGTCTCAGGACTGACTCCGGATTTATGGCCTGAAGTACAAGCATCAGATTTCCAGCTCCTGAACTCATCCCACACACCAGCTTTAGTAGCCTCTCATTTATTATCTCATGTATTATAAAGAGCATTATTATTTTATACAGATGGGTCATTCCTTTTTCATGTTGTCATCCAGCTTTCACCCCAACATTTTAATGGAAAGCAGAAATTCCCCAGTTTAGCTAACGTTCACTTGTCAGTCTGTTTTGTGTTGCTTGACAGAGTTTCAAGGGAGTAACGGGCGTGTTAACCACCTTTGCCTTCTTCCAATGAGTTTGGTCTCTGAAGAGCTTTTCTATTTCCAGAGTTTTTATAAATCTATAAAGCTCTTTAACATCTAGAGAAGCCTAAAACCTGTAAAAAATAAAGAAACTTGGAAAACTGTGAGGGGTATTAAGTTAGTAAGACTTGTCAATATAATAGAATCTTGTCAAATCCTAGTCACTGGACTCCCTAAGCTAAATGTTCCCACATATGCACTTTTCTTCTTTGATCTGTATCATGCTCATACCAAAGGACCGAAGTTTCATTGCACCTTGAGTTTTCTTCTGCAAAAAAAGAATCCTGTAACATCTGCTCAGCAGCTTGATAATGTGAAAAATAAGGAAGACATTTTTAACAATGATTATAGCTTTATAAGCACCTCATAATAAAATATACCTTAACATTAAATACTGGAAAATAAGAGAAGTCGGCAAGTGGTGATTTGTATCAAGAGGCTTCTTTTAGACTTGTTTACAAGTATGACATGTAAATAAGAAAGACAACTTAGGAAGATGTAAAAATATTGGAATTTTAAAAGATTTTGAGGCAATTTGCTTCTTTGTTAACTAGATAGAAATATGTTTTTCTAAATCATAGGAATGGCACAGTTAATATATTTTGTTAGTGTTATGCTATGCTGAAAAGAACAGCTTCATAGAAATTCAAGAATTCTTGTGTGCTCTTACATAATTGATTTCAAATAGTTGTAAACTGTAAGTGTCGTGTAGGGAAGAAGAAAAGGAATTTTTTTTTTTTAAAGAAAATGATGTGTTTTCTACGTAGGCGATAGACATTCGATTTGTAACCTTAATCCACTGAAGCATATTGGAAAAGCTAACATATTGCTCTCCTATATGTGAAAAAGGAGCAGGTGCCCCAGACAGGCAGGTGTTGAGGTAGCTGTTGGAGCTTGCCCTAGATCACTAGTTGACTTCAGTGAAGTTCTACTAACAGGTGGCTAACTGATTGGAGTGTCATGTGACATTTATCCCGGGAGCGACTTGGATGACAGGTTGCTACAGACTGAGGAAGGGGTCTTTGCTTTGATGAAGAAATTGCCAAAACTCATGTCTCATTAGTGTTTCCTAAGGTTCTTTGGAAGTGAACAACAGTTTAATTAAGGGCTGACGTAAACACGTTTCTGCACACTTTCCCTGCAGCCTTTTATCACATTAGAATTGATCAAAATTGTTGCCTTGGGCTGACTTGAACAGATATACATCTGGAGCGCCATTTGTGCAAGCTGCCGCCTAGTCGAGTACATACGCTGTGTTTCACAGCAATGCTCTTCCTTTGTGGATGAAATTACATTGTTGGGAGATGAGTTGATCTAACTCTTTATTTGCTTAAGCCTTTATCTCTTTGAAGTGTTGCGGTGGAATGAATGACACATCAGGGCTTAGGATGTGTGTATGTCAGAGTGCCAAAAAAACTTAAGAGTATGGCCAGTAAAAATTATGTGATAACTTGCTTTTGCAAAATACTTATTTAAAGGCATGCGTAAGTCTAAAGGAACTGACTTATATAAGTAACCTACATGAACTTTTTCTTACATGGTAGTTTTCTATTATGTATTTAACTACGCAATTGGTTTCTAAAGCCATAGCTAATTGTCGAATTATAAATCTAAACATGGGTGTAGACACTGAAGACGAGCACCATCAATGTGAATCTCCTTTAAAAAGACAGCGTCTCTAATTTTTGGCCATTAAGAAGAATCCTTTCTATAATCCAGTATTATCACACTTGCAATTATTTAATGAATTTTTGTATTTAATGTCTGTCCTCTCTGTTGAACCGTAAGCATCACCAGGACACGGAGCAGGTTGTCTTGTTTAACATCTTGAACTTGATGCCTTTCCTTAGTTTCTCACACTTATTAGAAGCTCAGTGACTGATTTTGTATTCTCTCTTTGCTTTACATTCAGTTCCTTCTCATCTGGTGGTATCTATTCATGCATCATACATTTTAAGATAGACTGACTGTGGTTATTTCACTCATCCTACGCTACTGGTTATCATTCCCCCAGATAGCTTCTTTCACATGCAAGAGATTCTAAAATAAACTGCCTAGACACAGTGTCTGCTCCACTTCTTCTACCTTCTTTTAATCCTAGATTTTAAAAAATTCTTTTCCTGAGTAGCATGATCTTGTCCTCCACATTTTTTTTTGTGCCCTTGATGAAATCATCTTCTGTAGGAGGTAAGCCATTAGTCAACTTTTTAAGCATACGTATAGACATGCTACGGATATAACAAGTACAAAATAATAATAAAAAAAATCAAATAATATAAGACACAATCATAGGATCATTAAGGAAATCTAGACCGCCAAAATTCTTTAAGAGGGATTACTTAAAGAGAAAGTAAGTCAAGTTGGTTCAGTGGATAAAATATTGTTCTATAAATGGAATAAGAGGGCAGAAAAACAATTTTCAAGCCCAAGAGACCGTCCTATGCTAGGAAAGGCACAGAGTTAGAAGCACATCCCTTCGGGCCCCCCTTCTCCTCCAGGAGGCCATAAACAAATGAGCTTAAAGTTTAAATAAAACAGAATGATAAGGAAAGATTAAAGTAAAAATGTGGTACCATGCTAGATGTTAGGATGAAGGAGGTATCATCTGAAGGAGATGATTCCAACTACTGTTTTTATGATGAACCACGACGAGGAATGTTTAAGAAAGAGAAGAGACAGGAAATTCTTGATGTAACCATTTAATCAAATGGGCCGAGTTGGGGAATGGAAAAAAATAGAGCTTTTGGAAAGTTTTCCCTTTGGGAGTCAATTCATTTATATAGTGCTGCTTTCCAAATCACATTTAAATTTCTTTGCCTGATTTCAAGCCTTCACTGTCCTCTGCTTCCCTCTCCTCCACCACCAGCAGCTCCTGCCTCCTTCCCACCAGTAAAAACACCAGCTAATCCTTTTCTTATCATCTGCCTTCTCTCTGCAACTTCTTTATTTCCTGTATTCCTCAACTTATGCATTGATAGTATGTATTATTATTCAACTTATTGTATATTTATATATTATTCAGCTTTATTATTATTCAACTTATTTTCAACGTAATCTTTTTATGTATGATTCTTCCTGCTTGAAGGACATTAGATTGTGAAAAGCATGACATTTGTTTTTCTCCACAGAAAGGTCACGTAAAAACATCTTTCCATCTATCCACTCCTCAAACATGTTTTTTTCTGTAGCATACTAGAGCATTAAAAATAGCAACGATATCATTTTTCAGTTTGGCATGAGGTCTATTGGACTTCAGACATTCAAAATAAAATTAAAATGAAAACAATGCGAGCTTGATTCATGCTTAAAATGCAATAGCTAGAAACTCTACCCTTATTTCTCCCAGATAATTGACCTTTTACTTTTATTCTCTCTTCAAGCCAGAGAGTTTTTTTTGTTTTCTTTGTGAGGGGGTAGGGGGCTCATTTTGTGTCACCTTAAGTACTTAGTGCCTTGTACAGGCTGTATAGCAGTATATTTTTATTGATTAATGAGCCCAAGGTTAATTTCATTTAGTGGGAAAACAAAGGCTGTTAAGCCTACTTTTTAATACTGCCATTCTTTATCTGTTTCTTAAAAAAACTGTTTCACTATGGACAGTGGACCTTCCCATTCTTATTTTTACTTACTTTAAGCTAATTTTGTTGTTTAAAAAGAAGGCAGTTTATGGTGCCTTTTACAATTTGAAGAGTGAATTTTATTTTGTTTCTGCAGTGTTGGCCTCTATAATTCCCCTGTGTGTTTTGAACATGAAGGTACCATTATTATTCAGTGTATGCCTAAAGAGAACTAGAAAATAAATGGACCTGTAATAATTACCCAGTAAAGCCAAGTGTATCATTTTGACTGAGAAAATGCAAAGGATTCGTTTCTCAAAAATTACATAATCATCTATATTGTTGAATTTCTCTGTACAAACACCCCTGATTTATATGCCCTTTATGAAAAGAGGCTCATGTGAATTCGCCTGGGTTTAATGAAAATTCTGAAATAGTTGTAGTAGTTGCAATAGCCTTGGTTGATCTTCTCCAGAAATGACATAACTAGAATGACACTCATTCTGCTTCCCAAACTCTGGTCATATTTAATTGTTTTTAAATGATGTATAGTATATGCTTTATTACTTATACTGTGGAGTCTTTAGGAACTCGTTTACCCACGTTAATTTAATTCAAAATTTATATTGAAGCACAAGTAAAGCATAAGAGTGTCAATAGAAACTTACCAGTTTCTTTTTCTAAGAGTTAATTTTAAATTAAAAATTTGGAATGGAAACTTATTACATCATCTATAAAGTGAGGGACGTTATAGAGGTTCTTTCCACCTCTGACAATCTATATGTCTGTGATTAACTTGCAGCAGGCCAAAACCTATATTTGTGTATTACCTTTTTTTAAAAAAAATTTATTTATTTATTTTATTTGTTGCTGCACATGGGCTTTCTCTAGTTGTGTCGTGTGGGCTTCTCATGGCGGTGGCTTCTCTTGTTGCTATGGGCTCTAGGCGCACGGGCTTCAGTAGTTGTGGCTCAGTGGATTAGTTGCTCCGCTGCATGTGGGATTTTCCCGCACCGGTGCTCGAACCCGTGTGCCCTGCATTGGCAGGTGGATTTCTTAACCACTGCACCACCATGGAAGGCCCTGTGCATTACCTTTTAAAATCACATAGCTCTTAAGTGGAGTCAAATATTATTTTTGGCATTTTTAAGGTAACTTAGCTGAAATGAACTTCCTTTGTCTATTTTTTAAATGGTTTAAAAAGTTTCTTTTTTTTTTATGTAGCAGCATTAGTTGCTGTGGTTCTGTTAGTAAACATTTCTTTCCTTTTTTTTTTTTCTTTTTGAGAAAGATATAAGGAAATGGTACATTCATCAAAGTTCTGATAGGTTAGTGACAGCCAGTTAGTCACAAATTGTAGCTTACAGCTACAAGTACGCCTGTCATTTTTTTGTAGACTGTGATGTCTACTGTAGTTACAGTAGCATATGTATTCTTTACATGCTAGTGTGCTGAAAACATATTTAATTTTATTGGATGCCTTTACCAGAGCTTAGGTAATTTTTTAAATGGTAAAACAGTGATAACTAGTTTCTTATCTTAATAGCACCATGAAGTTTTTTTTCTCATGTCAAAAAAAAGTTCTTAATTAAAAATGCAAATTATATATATATATTTTATGTGTGATAAAGTCTTGGGTTTTTTTTCTTTTAATAAAATTTTCTCCTTTTATGAGGAGAAATATGAAAATATTTCTTAAACTGAAATATTTATAGGTGAAATTATATGATGCCTGGGATTTGCTTCAAAGTAATGCAGGGGGAGGGAGTATAGATGGGGTAAAGATGAAATAACTGAATAATTGAAGAAGCTGAGTGATGAGTACTGGAGAAGAATCCATTATTATTCTGTCTACCTGTGTATATATTTAAAGTTTCTGATAATAGAAATCTAAACTTCATGGCTCATGTGATTTTTGGAACATTTTACTATACATTTATAAACCTCTGTAAAAATCAGCATTACTCTAGGTGTTGGAAAAAGGGCACATCTCTCCTTACCAACTGGAGTTCCCTCCTGAATTCCGTATTCCAACTAGCTGTATGGTACAGTCTCGTGGTCACCCAAGATGATGACTTTCTAAATTAGTTATTTATGGAATTGGGTTAATTCTGTTGAAATATCTATTATTGCATTAGCTCTATCTCTACTCTTATTTCAAGTCTCATATCTGTCTTTTGGCAGTATTAAATATTTGTGGGATGAATGAGTGAATGAAGCCCTGAATACTTCTCCTGTCACAGCTCTTTTTATAATTCCTTTTTAACTTGTCTGTATCCCGTCTAGATTTCAGGTTTTATAGGGGCTGAAGCCAAATCTAGGTCACAGTTGTGTCCCCAGTATCTGGCGCAGAGTCTGGCTACACTAGACCTTCAGTAAATATCTATGGAATGAATGTAGTAATTAATCTATCTTCTTAAGTAGTATCCAGGATTACTGTCTTTATTTCAGCTAATTCATCCTCCATGTAGTTTCTGGAGGGATTGCTCTACACAGCAAATATGATCCTATTTTGCCCATCAATAGTGTTTTCTTATCAGGGTAAGCATTAAGACACTTATACATGAAATCTGAGACCCCTCATTGTGTGGGTCCTGCCAGCTGTTCGCTCCCTCTCTCATCTTTGTACTTCACCACTCCACAGACTATGTGTAGTACTTACATATTTTATGCCCCCCTCCTTTGGAACATTTCCTCCTTCTGGGAATGTCACCCCCATCCATGTTTTATTTATTTTTTTATTTTTTATTTTTTATTTTTTTCGTGTTTTAAACATGGTGTCACTGGGGGTACCATCCTTAACCTGGGGAAGCTGAGGTGATCACTGCCCCTGTGCAGTGAGGCTGGAGAAGTAGCAGCAAACACCACAGCACCTCTGCTCTCAACACACTTTCTCCTTCTCAACTGTTGACAACCATTTTCTTCTTACCATTTTTCTCTTCGCTGACCGTGAATATCCCTACAGCAGCAATTACTTTTTTATTTTTTGTAACATCCTCCCTTTACCTGGCAAATAGAGGAACCCAATAAATATTTGCAGAATGAACATATTAAGGAATGTCTTTTTTGCCAAACAAGTAATGAGTTTTCCATAAAAGATGTTAAATCAGTGATAGATTATACTTACCAGCATACTCAAGGCTTGTTTTTCACATTTGCACCAGGTTTTCTCTATTTTTTAGGTCGGTCAAAAGACAAACCCCTGAATTGTATACATTTAAGAATGAAATGCTGAGGTTAAAAAAGACCTTGATGTGAACCAAGGGACCGAGGGAAACGTGATGCTTAGTTGTTCAGAAGTTCAAAGTTTATTTAGTGGTCAGAATAATTCCGATGGTACTGTTAATGAAGCCTTGGGTTAGCTTCAGTGGAGATTGTTTCTGACAGATATTTCAAAGCTCCAACGTAGCTGGGTCTTTGACCCTCATTTTGTATTTTGTAAAAGAGCAAAAAGTACAAAAATCATAAAATGTTGGAAAATGAGATCTCTTACTAGGTTGATGTGAATCTTGTAGCTTAAGAAAGTTAAGTAAAGCTTGGGCTTTCCTCTCTTTCTCGGCAGATATGTCTTCTCCGACTACTATGAAGAAGCCTGAAAAGCCATTGTTCAGCTCTACATCTCCACAAGATTCCTCCCCAAGATTGAGCACTTTCCCCCAGCACCACCATCCCGGAATACCTGGAGTTGCACACAGTGGTAAGGAGTTTCAAGCGTAGAAGAGAAACCTCCCTCTTGTTCGCAGAGCCTAAACCCTCAAGGATGGATCAAAACTCTATCCTTATAGCTAAGGTGACCTATTTTCTCAACCAAAGAGGGAGGGTCGTAATCTGATCCAAAAAATTTTTATTAATATTTGAGGAAAGATTTTAAAGCCATGCAATTAAATAGCATCTACATAATGTATTTTTAAATTGCCTGTATTGGAAGGATTACAATCACAAAAGATAAGAAAATATATAGTTATCTTAACAGTAGTTTCCAGGTTGGTCCTAATTTTATATATTTTACTAAAGAGAAAGATGGAGTTTCAAGTATGCTGCTGAGTTAGAGTATTTCCAGCAGCATTGATATATAGACACTATTTCCATAGATACTATTTTCTCTACAGAAATCAATATTTTAGCTACTTATTTGGGAGGAAAATTAATCAGAAAAATAAAAGAAGTACTTTTCTTTGACAATTATTTCATATACATAAATCCTTCCTGTGGGCTAGTACATTTGATATTATGTTTAATGTCATAATTTAAATAGGAAAAAGAATCCGATATTTCACATTTATACTTTGAGGAACAATTAATGTTAAATCCTCTTTTAAAATTGAAAATGAGATATAATTCATAAGCAATACTCCATACTTTTTACCTATTGCTCTTAAACCCTAGAAAGGAGTAGTCTGAATTTTAGGTGGAGAAAGTTTATTATGTAAAAAAAATATATGTTTATAGTGATACTCTTATTGCTTTAGATTTATGGTGAGACAACTCTTTATTCTTCAAAAAAACTGAATCTAGTTTTTAAACCTTTATTCAAGGGATATGACATCTGTTTATAATAAAGTTCTTAGCTTTGGTCTATAAATATATATTGATATGTATTGTCCCTATACTTAAAAATGCATGGCCTTCAATGCTACCATTAAGACAATTATAAAATTAAGAGAAGAATATACAAGTCAGCTGTGGTATATAAAATTTTTTACATTTATTTATTGTACTGCTAAGATAGATGAAAAAAGTCAGTAACTATTTCATACATTTGTAATGTTGAGTATCTGGGCAAAATTAACTTAGAAGTCAAATCACCCATATCTGATTAAAGTGTTCATATTTCTAATATTTGGAAAAAATTCAAGAGTACATTTTTACATAATAAACTATGAGAGATCTAGATAAGCCTTCCACCTTTGTCCTTTACCATATATATGTTCAATATGTAATATATTAGGGCCTGTGGCAGACACCTTATCATGAGAAACAGTTTCTCTCCTTAAAGAGCTCATGGCATAGTGGGGAGAGAGAGGGACCCTATCATCAGCCAGGCATCGAGTATGACAGGATTACATCCTTGGAGGAGGATTAGATGCCTGGAAGAGGTGTGTTCTCAACTGAAGTTTGAAGAGTGGGTTCACCACAAGAAGGAACAAGAGGGGGGGGCGGTCATTTCAGGCAGAGTGGACAGCTTGTATCAATGCAGTAGAGGTCATTGCAGCAAGGAACTGCCCTATGTTGAAGGATCCGCAAGTGTTGAAATGTGCCCTGAATAGGAGAGAGTGGCCAGAGATGAGGCCAAAGAAGTGGAGCAAGTCTGGGTCTTAAAGCACTTGAGGTCTGTACAAACCTGTGAAATTGTTGGGATTTTATTATTGAAGCAGTAGGGAGCCGTTGAAAGATTCTTAGCAGAGAAGTTCCATGATTTAAATGATACTTTAAAAAAAAATTATTAATTTGAGACTATACAGGATATATCGGAAGGAGCAAGACTGGAGGAAAGAAGGCAATTAGGAAGACTTTGTAATATCTAGGCAAGGAATACATAAACGTACATGTATGCATGCATGTATGTATGAATTCTTTCATAATGAAGGGAAACATTTTTTGCCTTGTAGTTTGCTTTTCTTTCTTTAAAGGACTAGAATGACTTTTATTGAGAAAGTAGCCATTTTTACTTTCATTGGGAATTCTGCATTCTATCTAGTTTGTATCAGGCCAGCCAGAGCTTATTTGAGCATAAGTACTTGGGAGCCCAGAGATTTGAGCTCTGATTTGCTATGTGCCAGTTCAGATCAAGAGATCTCTTCCAAAACTACTGATGCCAAATGATCTTAAAGCCCAGAGGACCCATGATGGAGCTATGTATATATCCTCCAAGGGTTTGTGTACAGATATAAGTAAAGACCGTGGTTAAATTGAGCTGAGATTAAGAGCACTTCAACACTGAGTCAAAAGATGTGCAATTTAATTTAGGCGTTGGCATTTTCTTAAATTATACATTCAAGTGTGTATACTCCTTAAATAAAGTAGTATTTCAACAAGGAGTTTTGTTTTAAGAAATAGGTAATTGTTCTCTGAAATGCATCCCTTTGATGGAGGATGCTCAAACTTCAGTGTGTGCAAAGATTACGTGGGGCACTTGTTTAAAATGCACTTTCTGGTGCCTCACCCCTGGAGGTCCTCATCTAGTACGTCTGTGGTTAGGCCCAGGAACTGTAGCAACAATCCAGAGGATTCTGAGTTCCCTGGACATTCAGGGAACAGAGTTGTGACCATAAAACTGAGTTTATGATTCTTCTATGATGTACATTTTAAATTTCTTGTATCTTCTGAAAAAGCTTTCTTTGGGGAAGATAAGGAATATCCCTTAAGGGTAATTTTTTTGTACATAATTACAAAGCTGGAGATAAGTCATTCCAGATGATTTTCATTTATAGGTCATGGAAGGAATTTATTTTTCATATTGTTTGCTACATTGTCTCATAAAACACTAAACATTTATCATATAAATTTCCTATGATCTGGATCAAAATAGTAAACAGAAATAGAGAGTTAATCTTCCACTTCTATCTATACTGGTTGATACTCTTAAATTGTACTTATGTAAAGTACAAATTTAACATTATGGAGAGAATGATTGTGCAATTGTATTCTTTCCCCATTTTTAAACTTAAGCATCATATTTTAAAAACTAAATAATAAATTATGATCACACTAATTTTGAAAAATTACAGTAAAATTAAACATTATGTACATCACATATGTTTTGTACAGTATTTCTCTTTATAAAATATGTGATTTATGGGTAAGTTAATATGCCTATATGAAAGTTAAAATTTGCATTTCTGAGGGTTTTGTTCTTGGTCTTATCTCAATAATGTCTTTTGAGCTACATGTAGTAAAAGTTAGAGTAGGAAGAAAATAGAACTCTTTTGGTTTTAAAAGGAACCTTTTCATTTAAAAAAAGAGTTCCCAGGTTTATGTTCAAATATTCCAAAGCATTTATACAATGATCAGTTAATTATTCAGGACATTACTAATTATTGGCTTCCCTTCTAAATAATGCAAAATATTTACTTAAAATTGGAGTACACTTCTGTTTTGAATTTTGGTAGAAAATGTGTGGGTCCCCTGCCCTCTACTTAATGCTGTGACTTGGTCTGTACTTAGGAGACAAAGACTTTTTAATCAAAGAATGTGTTCTGATGGGAAATAACTTTGCTTAAAGAAATATTTTATGAATTATTGGCTTAACCTATAAAAGAGAACCTTCTTTTTTTAAAACCATTCATAGATCTAGAAAGCAAGATTGTTTGTTCCCTAGACTGGAGGTGATACCTGTGTGGGCTTAGCAGTCCTGGCATAGAGGATAATAGTAAAAGACTAGCTTATTTTAAGAGAGTTTGGTTAAATCAGAGGGAGGAAATGAAGAGCCTTCGGTTGTATAGTTTCCCAGGATTCTGTAGGATTGGGACGGAGCAGTATGGCCAACAGCTAATGAGTCCTCTTTTCTTTCCCGTCTCCTGCAGTCATCTCAACTCGGACTCCACCTCCACCCTCACCGTTGCCATTTCCAACACAAGCTATTCTCCCTCCAGCCCCATCGAGCTACTTCTCTCATCCAACAATCAGATATCCTCCCCACCTGAATCCTCAGGATACTCTGAAGAACTATGTACCTTCTTATGACCCATCCAGTCCGCAAACCAGCCAGGTAAAAATGAGAGAGAACATATAATTAAAGCACAGGTCTAACGGTAAGCCCTGAAGCTTACTTAGACAGTGTGTCTGGCAGAACAGCAAGCTTTTGAAATCCATCTTCAGGAAGTTTCTTGGTGACTCACTAAGTTTTTATTGAAAGGTGGCTGAATGACAGGTAGGAAGTGTGTTGCCCCAAAGGAAGGGGCACATTTGTGAAGATGTTCTTGGTTTGATGTTTTGGGATTTTCATTGAGTGAAGAGAAAGTTAATGCAGAAGGTCCACTGACAAAAATGTTCTGAGCTGGAGTTCACACCTCTGAAATACCTGGTTTGACACAGAGACAAAGTGCTTATTTCAGGCAGAAGCGAAGTATGAGCTAAAATAAACACACACAAAAGACCTTACAGTTGTATTTATAGACCAACTATTAGGTATTAAAATAAGCTTTGGTAATGTAAACATTTTCAGTGTTTGATGACTACTTGAATATTCTTTGCTCAGACATGACTATGTTTCATAATGAGTGACATTACCAGAAGTCTTTTTTTTTTTTTTTAATTTTTATAGTGGTAAACACTGTGCAGTGGCTTTAAGGATTCTTTGTATAAGTGTAGTGACTCATGTGCCTTCCTCATTCCCTAAACATGTGGTTTCTCCTTTGGAGAGGTCACTTCATGGAGATTTGGTATAAGAGGATTTTCCACAATCAAGTAGACAGTCTGCCAAAGCTGGCTCTATCAGTCATCGTAATATCAAAAATCTGTACTGTAATTTCGATCTTATGGTCTGGTATTTGGCTCTGCTGTTTTACCTCCAAGACTCCTGTCCATTTCTTCTCACATTTTTTAACGTTCTGCGGGATTTTCATAAGTGTTCTGTCATTAATGCTGTTCATTTACTAAAATGCCAGTAAACGGTATGTGCATATTAATTTAGAATTAACAAAGAAAGATCTGAAAAAAAAATTCCCTTTGGTCTTAATTTAATTGTTAACACGGAGCAAAATGGTCCCTTCTGGGTTTTTTTTTGTTTTTTTTTTTGTGAGTAACAACATGTCCAGCACTATTTGGGTTACTTAACATTAAGTTATCTGTACTTTTAGCTCCATTGACTAGTAATGCTAAACTAAGTATACTGTTCTTGAATTTTGAATTTAAAGTTAAATGATTTGTGTTTTAGAAGAAAATGTTCAAATGGTGTAGCACTTTTAATGACTGTAATAATAATTACTAAGTAAAACAGTAGGATCTTGGTATATCAATTTAGAAGTAAAATTTGCTGTCAGAGCATGGATTCAAAAGTCTCAGTTCCATAGAGCATTTTGCTAGACTCAGCTGGGAACAGTGCACACAAGGTCTGATTTTAATTTGTGTAGAATTTCCATGAATAACAAAGTCTAATTAAGACATCCATTAAAAGTCCTTAACGTTAATTCAGTGTGGAAAATCTTAGAGTTCCATTGGATTTTTTTTTTTTAACTGATGTCTTAATTAGGCGCTGTTAGGGGAAAAATTATGCAAATTAAAATCAGGGCCTTAGTGTTCTGCATTTCTTTAATTATTCAGTGCTTGTTTTACGTATATTTCAATTTCTTTATAAGTTAAGAGGGCATGTTAGGTGATAATCTGCCTATATTGTTCTCAGTTTTTCTTCATATTTTCAAGGTAAAGACCGAGCTTCTGAGAAGCATCTTACTCTCATCTCAATTAAAAAAAAAAATTCCCTCTCAGGATTTTGTATAATAGGAGCAATGTACTATAAGTAGGATAATCCTTTCCTAATGCTGTTCATCTTCAGCTAAGATGTCTCTCTTTTCATATCTACAATATGAAAGTTCATCTATTAGCAACCTTAAAAGACAAGCTTTATAGTGTAGCTTCATCTGTTTTGAACCAACAGAAAACTGAAAAGAAATAACCTTTCCATTCTTCTGACCCTGAGTTTCAGGAAAGTTGTCTCTATTGGCTTGGGAGTTCTTTCTTTGTCACTTTCACTTTTTTTAAATGAGAGAAACATCTGTTTGTTGCTTTATGTCGATTCAATTCCAGTAGACAAGGCTTGCAGGGTGGGCAAGGTAATATATTTGGTGGCAGCATTTTCTTGACAATATTGTTATTTTTCTCTTCTATGCTCTCAGGTAGGTACTGTCAAACTGTTTTGGTGAACACAATATACAGAAGGGCTTTTTACCATCGAATGTACCACCGATGATAAAACATGATCACTCTTTTTTTCTTGGGGGAGATACATAAAGCAGTCTTTTGCAGTGGTCGCATAACCAAAAGTTGATGGTCTTCTTTAGAAACAAATTGCTTTTTCCCTTTGAAAGGAAAAGTGGGTCTTTATTATAAACTGCAGAGTTGTTTTTGCAGGAACATTATATCTGCTTTGATGTTTAACTTCAACTCAAAACCAGGTAATTTGCACTTCAAAATAGGGCTCTTGATATTCACCTTTTTAGCTCTAAAAATCGGGAAAAAATGAGCACTTGTTGACCTGTTGTCAACTGTTCCTTTCCAGTATCCCCCAGGGCTGCGCTGATTTTGACTGTTAAGTCGAGCAACTGAGATGCTTTGTCCTCCCCACAGCAGTTTGGAGATTAATTGCATTGCTGCTACACCGATTAGAGTGAGACAGTCATGCTATTTAATGGAATATTTTAAATAAAATTAGTCTAAGATATAACTCTCTCCTAGGTCTCCATAGGGGGAAAAAATCTGGTCAGTTTTCCTGACTTAAATACTTAATTTACTCATGATGAATATGTAGGATATTCAAAAGTTCATTTTCTTTATAGAATAAATAATGTGGCCTCTGAGGCACCCAACTAAGACTTACTTCACGTCTCTAAGTTCTAATAGTGAAGTGTTCTTAGCTGTTTATCTTTTTCTTTAAAGAAACGTCTACTTGTAATTTATGTGCAGGCATTTAGATAAATATTCTGTTTCATTGCTTTTTTGACTTTAAAAGTGGTACAGATTATAAAGACTAAACATTTGTGGAGAACACCCTCATAGCAAATTGTTGTGTACGTTATGTACTGGTGAATTCCAACATGAGCATAATTAAAAATACCATTCTCTGTCTAGAAAAATACATTCCAGTATTTCTTCAAACAGTGTTCCCTTAGAATTTTGTCTCCCACTATGGACACTAGGCTACAACTCAGATAATAATATCTTTTCTATCACTGCCTAGCGGATTTTCTCTTTAATTCTCACAGATGTCAACAATCAGTGTTTTGTGTGACTCTCCATGCCCAGCAATGGAAGAGTAACTCAAAAAGCAGAGTATATTTGATTGCCCTCTGCTTCACTTCAGCACATTTTAATTTACGTTGGAAATCTTTTATTTGTAGGTGTAGGGTTGGACCTAGTTCAGCGTTTTATATCATTGTGTGGACGCTGGAATTTTAAATATTTAAAATATCATTCTACCTGCTTATATTAGTAAATCGTCACAAGTCGAGTGGAGATTCTAAGATCAAAATTGCCTGATGTGTGTTTCTGAGTGCACCTGTGTGTGAGCAAGGGCTAGCATTTTTGTATGCCAAAGAATGGGCCTTGACTATAAATGATGGGAATTGTTGAGTTTGACTCCTTTGGTCTCCTAGAAATTCTTGTCTTCCTTGTCTCAGTGATATCATCATTTAGGTAAATTTTGTGTTCTGAAAGCCAAAAGTGACCACGAAGAGCAGATAAGAAGGTAGCACTGATTCTCATTCTCACTAGCTCAGTAAGGACTTCTGTTTTAGCCTCGGGCTCAGCATTGAAGTCTCCACTTGAGTTTTCTGTCCAACTCAGTGGAGGGATCAGTTCTACCTGGCTCTCGGGGTGTTGTAAAGATGACTAAACCTATATAAAGTGCTTTGAAGCTGAAGACTTTCTTTAAATGCTGCTGCTTCTTATGACTACTAACCACTGACGAGCCTCTCTGACTCAGATCTGAGAGAGCTTGTGTGGCGGTTGCACACAGCACGCGGGGTCCACTCAGCTGTGTGTGCTGAGTGGAGTTGTTGGACGAGACGACTGCCTTTTGGAGTGTTTCACCCGGCATTCTGTTTTTGTTTTGTAGCCTAACAGCAGTGGTCAAGTAGTAGGGAAAGTGCCTGGCCATTTCACTCCTGTCTTGGCACCCTCTCCCCATCCCAGTGCAGTGCGACCTGTGACCCTGACCATGACAGATACTAAACCCATCACTACATCCACTGAAGGTGAGGCAGCTTCACCTACAGCAACCAGTAAGTATTTCTGTAGGAAATGAGAAATGTCCATCAAAGGCACCGTTGGATATCTGATCCAAGGTGGAAAACACGGCAACTTTTCCAGCTACCCGACCCGATGGAGATTTCTCATTTATGTGGAACTAGCAGGCATGAATGTGACCTGGCTCTCGCAAGCTCTCTCTTATCAAATTTCACTCAGTGCATCCTATTTGAAAAGGGAGAAGCTTATTTGTTTGAGTAAATAGCTATAACATAAATAATAAGTCATGCCTGCTTGTTCAAGGTATACATTGAAAATGCACTGAATAACATAACAGTGTACAAGGTTTTTATATCACCCGAAGAGAGATTAGGTAATTGTTAGTTATTGGAGCGTTCCTATAGAAATTAAGCCCCTTCACAAGGCAGGCTGAACCAGTACCTCTGTAAGATAATTGCATGTTTACATCACTGCAGGTTATGTCATTGTGAGAAAACAGTCACACAATGTTGGGTGGAGAAAACATTTCAGAGCTGAGTATTAGGCACATGTAAGCTACCTGCACTTTCATTGTCTGCAACTTTAAAAAAAATTTTTTTGATTATTTAGCCTATTATGGTGCATCAGGTATTATGATTTTTAGCATGGCCATAACATTTTAAATGTCAGAGATTTAGCCAGTGAATTTACATAGCACATACCAATAACCCAAATGATTCCTTTGCTTCTTTGTATAGAGTACTCATAAGTACACAGGAGTTATTACCCAGTTTTTCAATTGGCTTCATCCAAACTGCCAGCTTTTTAGAACTGGAGCTGGTGTGCACAGATTGGTAAAGTGGAATGATAAAATTCCAGTCGGGAGGAATTAGCATGCTTCTCGTCAATTATACGTTAAATCCAGAGCTTCTATTTTCATTTTTAGAACAAGAAAATCCCTATGCTCTGGAAATTCCTGTGTGAAATCACAGAGATTTAGAAGTACCACTGGCTCTTTCTTTCTTGGCCATTGGAAAGTGCTCTTTTTTTGTGGCCTCTGAAAGACTAGGAAGGAACCCTACAAGAAAAACGGACAATACTTGGAGTGTACAGTGAACTCAGCATTTCTTTCTCAAAGTTCATGAGGCCCCATCAAATAATAAAACCACACAAGCTTGTAATTCCCATCAGTAATCATTAATTCTCAGTAACTGGTTTGTTGACAGAGGGTCCTACACTAGTGAACACTTCCCTGAATGCACAGATGGATGAGACCCAGTCAAGGAAGAATAAGAATCCTTTGTGCTACAGGTTAGCTATGTACATTACAGTCACTAAAATGCTACATCCAAATTTTAAAAGTGGATGCCTTGGGCATCTTTGAGCAAACAATGTCAACACTTTAAATAAAAGCAAATAGAAAGCAAAGCTTTTTAAGTAGTTGAAAGTTGCAGAAACTTCTGGTACCTACTCTTATACTGACATTAATAGATTACATTCAAGGGAAGATCAGACCGAAACGATCACAGCTCACCTGTGGGAGTACTGGCAGCCTGTTTGTTAATGAATTGTTCTTATACTCACATACAGGTTGATCAAAAAGAGATCTTATTTGACTTATAAAATCATAAAATATTCAAAGGAATGTTTTGGTTGTATAAAGATGGCTGCATCAGTCCATTTTCCACTCCTGCACAAAAGCGATATAGTGAGTCGTTTTTCTTTCCTAGAAACAAAGTTGTCGCTGCACCTCCCCAGGCGCCACTGATGAGAAATTAGCCATTGAATTCATAAATCAGAAAAATTAAGGAAAACACAGAGGCCAAGGAAACCTCTTTCTCGTGGTTGAAAAGAAAGAATAGCACAGACTTGGTGCCCACTCTCTAAGGGTGAGGCTCTTCTTCAATGGTGTGTGTTGAATTCCAGAGGTCTGGAGATTGAATAGGGGACACTGGCTGCTTAGGGCTGCTCTTGAGTGAGCCCTTCATTCAGGAATAACTAAAAGGTGAATTGTGAGCATCTTCACCGTTTTAAAAAGTTGACCTAAAAAAGCCTCAATGGGCCAAATGAACATGGCAGAATTAATGTATTCGTTTTAAAAACGCCTTTTAAGAATTAACGTCTGGATTCCTCATTAATCTGATGGTTTTAAACCAAATATTATAGCTTTCTTCAGACCTATAGATGTAACATAAATGATGAAAATTTACTTTTTCTGTTTATTCTGACATGGAACAATGGGATTGCTTAGCGCTGGGAAGATACATTAGTCCTTTCCTTTGTGAAAAAGAACAAACATCTTAGGACTAGGGAGATGTTTTCTTTGAAAAATTCACTGCACCAAAAAGTACCTGTACAAAAAGTACTTGCAAGGTGAGACCGTAATAATTTAAGGAGTATCCACCATATGTCAACTCCCTCTCTGGACCAATCACAAAAAATTGACTTTTTGTGCTTCTGGAAAAGAAATGATTTTTTTCAGAAACATTTCTATCAAACTTAAGGGCATTTTCACATTAAATAAAATACTGAGCTAATTCATTCTATATGCTATAATAAAATAGCCTTCTCCTTTATGTTAATAATGTTAGATATTCTTTTTAGTAAGACTTTTCAGTAAGACATTTTTCATCCTATATCATCAAGCACATCTGCTTAAATCCCATCATTTAAACCTTTCACTTTTTCCTGACAGACTTTCAGTCTGCTTTTACATTTAGAATCACAGACCATCATTGATTATCCCATTATTAGACAACCAGTATCTTGTAAAAAGGTACATCTAGGAAAGGGACCCTTCTATTTAGCCAGTCCTTGGTACTCCTGCAAGACTGTAACCAGAGCATGTGTGAGATGCCCACACCAAAGGATGGGATATGGTTACTGGATAGATTTTTTGGGAGGGGGATAAACCAGTCAACTTGAGGTCAACTGTCATTTATATCAGTGGTATTCACTCACATGAAAGAGAAGAGAAAGACATTGTGTTTTGTTTTTGTTTTTTTTTTTTTTGGTTGCAAGTCCCACTTCTCTGGGTTTCTTTTGCGTGGACAGGGTGTTCATTTGATAGTTCGCAATTTTTATCTTTGTTTTTGTTCTTCCTTAATCAGCCTACACAGCCTCAGGCACATCTCAAGCCAATCGATATGTGGGACTAAGCCCAAGAGACCCATCCTTCCTACATCAGCAACAGGTGGGCAAGTTTCACCCAGGTGTGATGGTGTAGCCACGCTTTTGCATTGGTGCTTTTTCTCCATGCTGCCTCTCAGATCTTGACTCAGAACGGGGCTCACGGGGCTTCTGAGAAAGAAATTGATCATTTCATTTTCCAAAATATCTTCTCATTTATCCATTGTTTCTCGCCTCTCTAAACAGGGTGTCTCAAATTGGCTCAAGACCTTTTCCTTCTCTGTAGCATATTTCATAACATCCATGAATAAACAGTGTTTCAGCCAGAGTATTTTTCTGTTTTACTGGCTGTTGAGAGCTCACCAGCCTATACCTTCCAAAGACAAAAATTGTCAATTGATTTAAAAGCCGATTAAAGTAGGAGCACTACACAATTCACAATTTGTGTTTTTTTTTTTTGAGCTCTTTCATATTTTCCAGATGTTTTACTCCTCATTTTGGTATTTTAGTCCCAGAAGATGAGTTTTGAAGCTAAAATCTCAGGCGACGCATCCTTCCTATTTTAATAGGTTTAAATCGGTTTACTGATTTCGGATGTGATAAAACACTTTTTTTTGGTTCTGCTTTCTTACCTCATTTATGTTTCAAGTAGCATTTTAAATTTCACATCTCATTAATGCTGTAAATTTAATGCAAATGAAGTGTTTACCCAAACTGTGAAAATATTACAGCCAGGATTAATGGTAGCTTATAAACAAATTAGCCATAGTCAAAAGCGTGGACCATACAAATACAGAAATCCCACGATTCTAGTTACGGGATGACAGAAATCATTCTAAACGCTTCCAAATTTAAATATATTTTATGACGCATATGTTTGCTGCTCTCAAGTTTTGATAGCAGAGCAGTTTGAAATTAACAGTGTGCAAGATATTGCATAGGGAAAAATGTCTATAATGAATCAGAAAGAGCTGGTATTAATGAGCTTGCTCTTCATTTATAATATAAGTTGTATGTGCAACTGAGTTTTTACAGATGTAGCGAGCCTGCGCAGGTACTCATGCCAGCTTCTTTTGTTCTAGACTTGTCCACCTAGTTTATGCTTATCATGCCTATCTGTGCCTCATGTGGAACTTTCAAGTCCTGCCCAGTTGCAGGCCAGGTGGCAGACTGCTTATATTAAAGGTCACCACATGCAGAGTTCAGAGAAAATCGTAAAGATGATAGCTTATTCAAGATACTTGATGTTTTGCCAGGTTTAAAAAAAAGCAAAACAAAACAAAACAAAAGAGTGAGAGCTAACTGAAAACATCTGTACACAGTTATGAAAATACCAAATAATAATTAGTGGTTTTGCCAGCCATTGGCTTTTCAACATAATTTTCTGAAATGTTGCTTTTTTTCACCTCTAAAATTGCTATAATATGAAATATGCTATAATTACTGTAATATGGTTCTATTTGACAAATGTATATGTTCCTTGTGTTTTTTAGAAACATATGCAGGATTCATAGGTTTAGAAACTTATTCTCTTACAACTCATTTCACATATTTTCAGAAATATTCTTGTCATGAGACTTGCATTCTTAATGACATGTCTCCAGTTTTCGGTTAACTTTTAATTCATAGAATCGTGCCTCTGTTATTTAAACCTTTAGCCCAAACACATTTAGAATATTATAACCACTTTCATGTATTTAGAAGCAATCTTCCCATCCTCCTGTCCTAACCTAAGGCAGCTTTAAGTTTTTAATTTATAACTTATGACTGTCATTAGAGCCTCATGTAATTATGATCACAAAAATTGATTATATAAAAGTTATTTCTTCTTTCACATGTCCAAGGATAAATCAAGAAAACTTAACAAGCATCAGGAAAATACTAGTCTTAACACAGATAGAGTTCTGAGCACATTTTAATTGGAAAAAAAAATATATATATATATATATGAGTTCTAGAACTCCAAACTTTTTTCATCAAAGGCTGCCACTTGTTATTTAAGTAGACAATGTCAAGTGAAGACCTCTTACAATATAAATATGATTAGATGGGTCAAATATGGTGTACACTTATGGAATATATAATGTGTATTGATCTTTGAAAGAAAAATTATATAAGCTTCATAATGAAAAATATAATGTTCAGTTTTAAGTGCCATACAGACAGATAATTTGTCCTCTGTATAGTGAAAGAATTAGTGCTACTTTTTGAATTGAAGAAGCCCTATATGCCAATTCATAATAAGCTACAATTTGAGGCATGCAGAAAATGAGTGTATATGCGTATCATACTATACACGTAGATTACTAAACTAAGGCTCTAGTTAAAAGCTTTCAATTACTTTAATCCTTTCAAATTTTAACAGAATCCTAGAGATGAAGTTTTATGTTTACTGTCCAGGAACAGAGGGACAGGAACAGTTTAAATGACTTCAGTAGAGTAAAGGTTATTCTTTCGTACAGCAGAAATGAGATTGATTTACTGTGTCCTTTCATTACTTTCCAAAGATTTAAAAGAGACCACTCTTCTAGCAGCAGGTTTTAAATGCATTTGGTTTAAAGTACTCAGTGATGAATGGAAAGAAAACTCAAGGGGTACATGAAATAAAGGTAATCAATCATTTTATATTAGCTGGGAGAAATTCAAAATTAGAAAGGCAATGGTTTTAGTCTGAGAGAGTTCTTTTAAACATTCCCCTTAGCTTTTAATATACATGACCCCTTAAGAATAAATATTGTCACCAGGTACATTCTTCAGTTTATTGGCGACTGCTTTATAAAGATTTATCCTTTTAGGTTATGAAAAGTATTGATGTGCATTGTTGAGTGCTATTTTTTTTCTTAGAAAAGAACTTTAATATAGCCTACATAAATTAGAGATAACAATAAATTTAAAATTGTTGAATAATTTTGACTGTCGTATAAATAATCCTTCCACACAATGACACTAAAGCAGAGCTTTCAATATAATTATTCCTAACACACAAGGACACTGACTTCTTAAATTAAGATGGGAAATATTAAAATTAACCCTGTACTCCACTGGTAAGAGTAATACATTCATTTTGGCAAATCTGAATACTAAAAGCATAAGCTTTTATAACCATTAACTTGGAATACATGCAGTTGTTATTAGTAATTATACATCACTGTGCTCCTTTTTATAATGGTTATTACTGATCATTACTGGTTGCTAACTGCCTTGAAATATAGTTTTTCTGACACAGGAATTCCACTACCATTCTAAATGTGATATCTCATCTGAATCTGAAAAATAAAATCACATAATCTTGAAGAATATTTCAAAAAAGATTTCTTTAAAACAATTGATTATTTTCCATTAAAAACAGTCCTCTAATTAGTCATAATAATCAGCTCATGCCAGCTGATCAGAACTTTAAAGTTTCCCTTTATCTCTTAACTCAATCCTGAGTGTTTTTCAAGGTCTGGAACTAGACTGTCTTTGAAATGATTGGCTTATTTAATGCATTCACTATTGGCATGGGGGAAATCTTAAAATCAGAACTTCAATTGGAACTTCATTCTTTAACTTTTCTGTTGGACGATGGTGTGGTGGCTTGAAGGACTTGTGGGTTTTTGGCAAACCGAACTCTTTAGTCTCTGCTGAGAAATGTCTTTTTATGATTTGGAACTTTTTCAGAAGTGTCAAGGACCTCCTCTCTGGCTTGACTTCACAGAAGTTTAGTAAAATGCGGTGTTTCCTTTCCTCCTTATACTTCCTGAACACACTGTGCACATTCATTATGATAGGAGTGAAGAAACCACACTTCCTAAATTTCATCTCCCCAAGAATATGGGAATTATATAGCAGAGTAGTGGGTATTGCTTAGAAAATACAGAAATTTTTGTATAATCCAGTCTAACAATTTTAGTATAAATGGCAAATATGAGACAGCTTACTTGAATTAGCACCAATTTCATATTGATCAGCCTCATAATGAATTTGCTAAATTGCAGGCCTTCTTTCTTTGTAGTCATAGAAAGTTTGGTAATATAAAAAGGTCTAGTTAATTTGATCACCGTTATACTAGAGTGTAAGGCCATAATAAAAGTATAAATCCTTACTGTTATACATCAGTACAACATATTTACAAAACCCTTATTGCAAGTTGGAAAAAAAGTTTGTAGCTAAGAAGCTTCTTGTTTGGAAATAAAAGATTAGTATTCGAAGTAATTCGATTACTATTCATATCAATTACTATTGATTACTACTCAAATACTATTACTATTTGAGTGTCGTGTAGGCAAGGATAATGATCCAGATCTTAGGTGTTTCCCCTTGGGCAGATTTTTGAGGGAAACTAGATGTTCCCCATGCTTGTTTTTCTGAAACTCATTGAGTTGGGCTAAGGTACATATTAACCTTTGATATGGATTTGAGATGGAGCAAATGGGAGGTCACTTTTGCCTTCCCTGAGACAACAAAGTCAAGCCAGCTCTAGTTTATAAAATACAAGGCTTGTTTTCATAATCTCAAAATTATAATCTCCTGACTATATATGCTACTTATCATTAGAGCTAATGAATCAGTGGGCTGATCAACTCAAGTCCTTGCATCACTTCTCACAGTTGCATGGATTTTACTGGTGCCCGGGCTTCCGCATGTTACATCTCTTGCATGATTGTATGATGCTCTTATTTCAATTTCAGTCACTGGGCTACTTTCTATGAAAATGTTTTCAACACTTTTCTTGATAAAAATTTGAAACTAGAATTTGAAAGGACTTTTCATGACACTAAAAATTTCTGTTACACCCAATGGCCTTTTTAAGACGTTGCCTCTGTACGATTTTATGTTTGTTTATCTAAGATATTCATTGAAATCCCTTTATAATATTTGTCCTGACAAATGGCAAAGCCAAAGCTAGGTACGTTAAAACCACTGGCAAGGTATCTTTTATTAAAGGCAAGCAATTGAAAGGCCACAAGTAGACTATCAACAAACTTTTCAATAAAGTCAGGAAGCAGGCTATCAACACTTGGGCTGTTCTTATTGTGTCTGTTATCATAATTGACAGCTTGACGTAAAACCCTATCACATGACTTCTGGGTAGGTATGTAAATGGATAAGAGGTCACCTTTCACATATGCTAGCTGGAAAGGAAACACATTTAAAGGAAGTTTCACTCAAAATAATGGCTATGCAAATGTTTAGCTTTTTGGCTAGTTCTTAAAATAAAAAAAAAATAAAATAAAAAACCTTCCAAAGTCTGTCTTTTATCATTCATTCATTCACTTACTTTTATTGGGTATCAAAGGCTAATATCCAGATAAATTATTCTAGAGAACATAAAAATAAAATCGTTTGCTCTAACCTTAAATTTCAGTCAATGCAATCACAAGGGAGACAATTTTCTTTTCTGAAATTTTTAACTTCAGAAGGTCTAAGCAGAATCAGGGAAATAAAGGAAATTATGAAGAGTTATAATTATAGACATTTTAGCCTTAAATATTCTTGAGCTGCACATGAAAAGTAGGGTAGGAAAAGAATAATGACAGGCAAACTTGTGTCGTGGCAGACAAACAGGGATTAGGAGTCAGAAGGTGTGGTTTTAGTGACATGACAGGACATGTCTAACCTTGGACAGGCCTTTAAACCTTTCTGTCCTGTTCTTATCTTGGAAAATGAAGAGGTTGAACTACATGATCTCCAAGTTCCCCTGAAATCTTAAATTTTACAGATGAAAGTAGCCTCCATTTAAAAATTAAAAAAAAAAAAAACTTTTCATTTTCTAGTTCTTATGATTTATGGTCAGTAGTGTTTATTTAGTTTCATGAACTATGCATACCCATTTAACTTAATCCTACCGTGTTTATTAAATATCAAGAAGCACGGTTTTCAGAAATTGATATTAGATGTAACTTTAAGGTACCAGGATGACCTTGAATATCTTTTTCATTTTTATATGTTTACATGCTCCACCTGTATCACAATTTTATCTTGACCATTTTGTTTGTTCAGTAAAGCTACATCCTTTTCATTCAGAGGCCATTTTATTTGCTCTCTGGTAGGTGATTAATAAAATAAAAATCAACTAATCTAAGAGTTAAGAGGAAAATATGAATCCTGAAGGATTAATCGTTTTAATCACCCCACCCCCAAAAGCACCCCCACCCCCAAAAAATCTGTTTCTTTGGGGGCTATCTGGAGAAATGAAGAAACCTAGAAGAACATAAAACACACCTTTCAAGATATTCCCTTGAGGGTCCCTGTAAGCTTAAAAAAAAGAAAAGCAAAAAGATAAATTTACCTGTGTTGATTATTCTGTTTACAGTTTAATGGTTTATTGGTTCAACGGAAAGCTGTTGTCATCATAAGGGACTGTTAGTACTGTTTGCTGAGTCCAGCAAAGTAGAACATTTTCTTACCTTCTTTCTTTTGTTCCCAAAGCTAATTGTGAGGCATTTAACAAAAGCCCGTGTTAATAACAATGGAGGGCCGTCATGTGAATAAACAAACTCTTATTCTGAACTCACAGGCAATGTTGATTCTACCTGCATGAATATTTGAGTGTCCTGTAGGCAAGGATAATGATCCAGATCTTAGGTGTTTCCCCTTGGGCAGATTTTTGAGGGGAACTAGGTGGTCCCCATGCTTGTTTTTCTGAAACTCATTGAGTTGGGCTAAGAACAAGGTTCTCATTCCAGAGATTTTAGGGACATCATCTTAAGAACATATGCAGTGAAAACTTTACCTTCACTTCTTTCTTAGTTTGGATTTTTTCAACCCCATCCCTTCACTCATAGCTTTTTTGAAGGAGAATCTTAAACTTCCTTACCTCACCTTCTGTTTGCTTTTGGAAATCTGGGCATAATTGTTTTAATATAAAATTTACCTTAATTTTCTAGACAATCTTATGTCATGTTTGTGGATGCATATAAATTAAAGAATTAAAATTATTTATATGTGTGCATTTCTGTGAGGATGTGCATATGATCAGATCTGTCAAAGAGTGTGTATTGTTACAAATGTACGAGTTGCTACAAACACAACTTTAACAAACTAAATTTCTAAACTACTTTGCCCCTGGTGTTTTAAACTTGATTACTATAGGGGGAAAAAGTATCTCCCTATTTTTTGAGGAAAAATACTTGGAAAAATCACTAGGGCGTTGTTGAAGCTTTGCAGAAAATTTTTATGTTAATGAAAGGCATGTATTTATGTACCACTTAAAATTAAAGATTTAAAATTTAATTTAAAAAAAGAATTGATAGCTAAATTACATAACACCTACCCTCTCACAGGACAGAAATCGAGGAATCACTACCCTAAACTTAAATAAGATTATCACCTATTATTTTAAACATTTAAAGTCTAAACTAAAATCCATTTTGGTTAGGAATTCTGAATTATGCTAATACCAAGAATATTTAACATGTTCCAAAAAGAAGCTTAAAATACACTTAACCTTTCATCACCTGAGAATCTGTTCAAAATTTGCTGAGTCAGGACTATCTTATTCAAACAAGATTCTTAGGAATTGATTTCATTAGGAATTAGTATCATGGAAATTTTCAGTGAATATACAGTTTCTATTTTAATTGTTTATTGTTTCCCCTGTCCACACGATCACCTTTAAAATTTTGCTTAATCAAGAGGTTAATTATTAATTCAAAGGCTCTTGGTCAAGTAACCTGGTTAAGTAAGTTATAACATATAAGCAGGTATAAGTACTTCTCCTCAGAAACTTTTGGAAATGTTGATAATGCCAGTCCACAATCTAAATAGCTAAATAAATTTAAATTTTATTTTATATTTTCAGTAACTGAAAGGAAATTAATTCAATACTAATTGATATCCTGCCCATTTCTTTGGCATGTAGATTGTTAAATATACTCAGTGATCATTTTTTCTGTATTTAAGCATAATTATCTGTTTGGGAGAAGATATTTTGATCATATGTACCTTAAGTATGGTTGAAAATGAATAGTTGTAGTCAGGTTTCATCCCTTTGAGACTACTGTTAGGAGAGAAAGTCCAAAAGTATGTTGATTTTAAGTGTTCAACGGGTGGCCAAAGACAGCCCTCTTGACATTTTGGAGGGATGATTAACAAAGAAACAAACAAAAAATTAGCAACATGAACAACAAAAAACAAACTGATTTACATATGCATTCTTCCAAGGAGACAACAGTGCCTCCAGTTGTCTGGGAGACAACAAGCCAATCAGTGAGTGACATTTAGGTCACCTGGCTTTGTGAAAATAGCTTTTCTTTATGAAAATTTCTCCAATATAACCTGAGAGGCTCACAGAAACTAACCTGAAATTAATTATTAGCAGAATTAACATGTGCTCTGCCTAGAGCTCTGCTCTACTCTGCCTCCCTTCTTCAGAATGTTTACTTGACTCAAATCTAGGACTAGAGCAGAATCTATGAGTGGTCCTTAAGGTAATCTTTATACGAAGCCAAGCTTCTTGAACTGTTTTTAGATTGTTTGCGTAGTATTGCTTGAAAAGAATATACTTTGAAGGAGCCAACTGACTACTGTTACTGAAGAAATAATTTTTCAAATTGCCCCATCACATTGCATTTCTGATGAGATGCTCCATTTTGAGCACTTTTTTAAAATCTTGCCATAAAATTTTCTCCTTTATGCAAGCATTAAGGTCCATTTTAAGAATATTTTTCATTCTAATTTAATTTCTTTACTGACATATGGCTTATTTATGACATATATTCTAAGCAAAATCTACATATCTTTCAACCTATCTATCTGTCTACATTAAGGGAATTTTTTCAGCTTTTTAATTAGTTAATTAATTGATTGGTTAGTTAATTTTCAGTTCTTTAATTTATAAAATTACTTTTACCTGAAATATCAGTATAATTAAAATACATGTTTGGGGAATTTTAGGTGGTGTTTTTGGAGCCTCATAGATCTGTAAAAAATGAGCAAAACCAAATATTCTGAAACTCCAGAATCACTATTACCTAGAGTGTATAGAAACTAGAGTCTAAAAGGAAAAGATTCTTAATAGCCAATTTTTTTTTAGCCATAATGTTATCAGAAAGGATTAAAATAACTTATCATGAGTTTAAAGGGACTTTGGCTCCAATCATCATCTTCTAGAAATTCTTACTGAAAAGCAGCAAACGAGGTTTAGTGGACTGCTTTGAATAAGTCATCTTTTCAATGCAAGATTCAGTTAATTTACAGCATAGCTCTCTACAGATTAAAACCCATGATTTTCTAGTGTGTTTTTTCCCCCCAAAGCCAGATAAGTTTACTTTCTTAAGGATAAAAATAAGCAATATATCTTTTCAATAAATCTGCTAGCACTGTAGGGCAGCTGTTAACCAAACAGAGCTGGATAGGGTTACTGGAACAACCTCTGAAGGGCAGAGCTGATGATTTGGAGATCTGGGAAGAATTTGTTTCAGCTTGTATTCAGCGCATTCCTCACTCTATTCAGATGTGGTAAAGTATTTCCAATGCCATTACTCCGAGTTTAAAATAAAAGTAGAAACTCTTATCAACTCTGTCTGAAAAAAAAAAAAAGCCACTTTGAATAAAACAAAATTAGTAAACATCTAAAACTGAATCCCTTGATGCTTCTAAACATAAGTTAGGGAGGATGTTCATAAGGTGGGACCCTTCTCCTCTAAACTGCATGTCTTCTGTGTTTTGCAAACTGCATGCTTAAAAGTTATTGATTATTTTACTCAGTGCAGATTATTTGGTATGTTACATATTTTTAAAAGCTTTTAAAAATTTTTTTTCTAAAATATATCTCTCTATTGAACATTAACGTTTGCTTTTATTTCAGCACATTTTGTACTCTAATTAATGTCTAATTGTTATGTTCTAAGCACTCATTTCTCTTGTATGCTTTAATTAATAGAGAAGCATATTGCAATAGCTTTTTCTGAAAAACAGTCTAGGAATTTTGCTTTTCAGAGTAAGGTTTTCTTTTGCTCTTTTTTTTTTTTTTTAAGTTGCCTCTTGGGAAAGTAAGGTTAATGCCATGTACAGTACTAGTTTGCATGTGTTCATTTAAATACTAAAAACTGTAGTACTGCTCGATCCATATCTGACTGCTAGGTTTCAATTGACAGCTGAGGATTTGTGACTGGACCATGAATCAAAACGGCAGGCATTTATACCCCAGTACCAGTGAGGATACATTGGGAATTACTTGGCAAAGGTAACATTTTAATTATTTCCAACCCTACACTTACACCTAAAATTACATGAGCTATAGTGTGTGTTTCTAACTAGCTTTACAGAAAGTATATATATGTTAAAATTTTAGTTGTTTTGGCTATATCATCCTTCTCTCCCTACCCTCTTCCTTTATTTCTCATTTAGATGCAACTTCAAATTAATTGGAGATTAGAGCATATGCTAATTGGTGACTGGAATTCCTAAGTGCTGTCAAATGTTGTAAACGATTTATAATACTGGGGGGAGGTGGGGAGGAGGGGATTTGACACTTAGATTTTAGGAACTGAAAAATGAAATCACAGTTTCAGGGAAGATTTTTTTTCAGCTGTCTGAGGAAAAAGCATGGGGTTTTCACATTATAGATTCTTCTCATTTCAGTTCTTTTTCTTTACTGTTAACTTTAAGCCATTTTACTATTCATTTACTCCCCTCTCAGAGGGAAAAAGCTAACTAAAAGAAAAATTTCAAATCAGTCAATTTAACTGTTATTAGCAACACTCATGAATTTTGGAGTGGGGGGATTGTTGGAATCAATAGCTAGAGAAGGAATTTTGTTTAAGTAAAGTTTTAACTTCTTTTTATACATTGATGTGAATCACTGAGAGCTGACTTTATTTGGTTGGCTGAGAAAATCATTCTAAAACTTCATTTTCGAAACTAGTTTTGATATTGTCTCATGTACTGGTTTTAGAAAGTAAGTAGTGCTAATTCAGCTTCTTATGAATTATTTCAATAAAGAATAAATTGTGTCAAATTGACAAATTAAATGATTAAAATTCATGGTATAATCTTATGTAATGAGATAAAAATTTACAGAAGAGAGTGAGGTAATCCCATAAGGAGTTCAACAAAAGTAGAGCCAACATAATTTTCCAACTGTGTTATGACTGTCATCCTCTCTTTACTAAGCATCCCTGTGTTAGAAGTACATACTTGGGTATCAGTTGTAAACGTGCTGCGCATCTCCATATGCTTCATAGAAACTGCTGAAGAGTAAAGTTTCAAAGAATGAAATTAATGAAATGCCACTTTTTTCTCAGGTAAAAATTAAGAAAATTAGTTGGATTCTGTTTTAAAAGCCTGTTGACTTTTTATTAATTCACTACCTGAAATGAATACCATATGACTTTTCCTCTTTTTAAAGATTAGTATAACATCCTCTTTAAAATGTGTACATTTTTACCTATTTTGATTTTTTTCCACGAAGCTTATATTATTCCTCCATTTGGAAAAAATACAATATATACTTACAAAAAAGAAGATAAACTCAGTGAAAGAAGATAAACTATTTATTTAAATAGTCTTTATTAGTAAGTATTTTAAAATTTAATTTGATTCAACTTGATAACACAATGTTTGGATCTAATTTTATTTATCCTTATATTCCATGCTCTGTTGGTTGGCTAAATGGCCCATTTCTACATACAAGCCTTAACATATTTAGAAAAAATTGCAAGTCAGATGGAAAGAACTTGTGTTTTTAAATGTAGCTATAGCTGTGTGAACTTCCCAATCTGTGGATTACTGATTGACATTTACTTATCTAAAATTGGGTAGTATCGCTAAAGTACATTAAAGCGAAATAAGGATATAAATTATCGAAGACTTAAACTATAACTGTACCTAGTTTGTAGTGATGTTTCAACTCAAACATTGTTATCCCCAAAAGGAAAAGGTGAGTGGACAGTGAATCACCACAGAGCACAGGTATTGGAGTGAATTAATATGACGACTAAACTCAGTTCTTAGGAGAGCATTGTTCATCTTACAAATCATCTTCTTGGTGAAAAAGTGGTGTGGTCATCAGTTTCAGGTCATAATCAGAAAAAAAAATTGGAATTCATGTACTTAAGATTTCTTTTATTTTCTCTCTCAAAAATAATTTTTTTGGATTAGCAGATCATGATATGTAGAATGGCCTTAGTGCTTCAAAAAGCTTGACGAAGGTAGCTTTTGGTTTGTTTCTTCCCTTTTTATCATGATTCAGAGGGCACATAATTGATAACGGCAGGAATCACGTTCATACATTCAACAGGTATTTATTGAATCTCTGTGGTGGGCAGTCCCAGACACACTGTGACTGATACAGACCCTCACCGTTCTTAAAATCCAAGTATCATACAGTTCAGAGTAAACGTGCTCAGATGCGACAGGAATTTGCTTTGCTTTGCTATACTTATCAAAAATGGGCACACGTGGAGTCCATATTTGATCATAAAATAGGTCATGTCTGTGGCATAACATATTCGTAATTTATTCATGGTTTATAGTGTGTGTCTTATAGTTATTTAGGAAACTCAGTAGTTTTTTTTTTCCTAGAAAAGATATGGAAAAAAGAAATCACAAATGTCTGTAACACTACTACTTTTAAGGCAGATAACAGACATCTAAAATCTTCAGGGCACTGCTGCAACTTTAGAATGATCTGAATAAATTAAAAATACATGAGAAATGTCTATCTATTCAACCAGAGAATTAAATCATTTGCCTTTGTCCTAATGGAATAAAGAAAATATCACGTTATTTTGGTTGTGGTTGTTGCTTTTTGTTTTGAACAAAAGGCAATCCCCGGAGACTTTGTGGTAGCAAAGGACAAAGCAAAGAAGGTGTTTTGGTTTTGCTTTGTTTTGATTGTTGTTTGCTACCGTTACCTTCTTCGTATAATCACTTGTCCATGGTCGCCCCCTTTTCTGCCTTGTGCCCATCCTTCTGTAGAGGTGTTTCCATGTCAAAGCAGCTCCTTCTTCAGGGCTGAAAATGGCAGTGCTGAGGGAGCTGAGTGAGTATAATCAAAACTGGAAGACTTCCTCCACCCTCCTCCCTCTCCACGCGCCCCCCACCCCCAATGTATAAACATTCTCTTCGGAACCAAAGCTGACTCCGTTGGAAAGTTTTCACAGACTTATTAAGTTGCAACCCTGAAGGTGTTCTGTTGTTTTGACCTTAGAATTTTGTGAGCCATTTGTGTGTGTGTGTGTGTGTGTGTGTGTGTGTGTGTGTGTGTTGCTTGCGTCTTGAAAATGTGAATTTTTTTCTAACCGAAAGGTCACGTACTGCAGTCAACCCAGAGTGAAATCCCTTGGTGGAGGGCTTACTTCTGCTTGAGGCTGGAGGGGCTCAGCTCTTAGCCGGGTAATAGGTGATGATGAGTTGCTTATGTTGTTCATAAGGGTACCGTTGTGTCTGTGCTTTGTCCTCTGATGTGGACAAATTACACTGCTACATATGTGAGTTACGTGGGTATAAACAAATACAGCAGTTAACTCCCTAACTGGCTTTCTTTCTTGAAACTATAGCCAGAACATAGCTTGTACTAGCAAATATGAAAGAGCAATATAATTGAATGAACAAGAAAGCCAAAGGACAATCCAAGAATAACATAAACAGAAGTTATTTAAAAACGTTGGAGGTAGTGCTTTATGCAAAAGAGAAACTGGATTTATTGTTTCATTCCCTCTTCTCCCTCTTCACCCCTTTCAAGAAAAGGCAAAGCCACAAGTGAGTGGCTGTATGTGTCTGATGGCTTCTATAAACATAGCAGCAGCCTTCAGATGGCTAAAATAAACATGTGTGTGTTACTGAAGGATATGTTTACACAAACCATTTGCTCAGCCTCTGAAATAATGAATAAATGAAGATTTTACTGAAATAATTGGAGGGATTTTTGTGTTTCTGCTGATGCCATAATTGAATGGCACCGAAGAGACTTTTATCAGCCATTTTCCATGTTACATGTGTTAGCAGTTCCTTTCTATGAGTTGAATACTTCATTCTGTAGTTACTTTACACGTGTTTTTGTAAGAAATTGTCGTTTATTACTGCAATTCTAGAGAGTTGCTTGATTTCCCAGGAGAAATTTAGCAGCCAGTAAAGATTATTTGAATCTGGTTGGTCAGGAGAAGGAGGGCAAAAAAGAAGGAGTAATAGCGTTCATTTCATACATCTAAGCCTGTTTGCATAACCCTGTCCTCAACCATGTACCATTTTCACTGCTTTGTCCATAAAATTTTCTTTGTAAGATACATGTCCTCAACGACTCAAGAATGAATATTTAAACACAATAATTTTCAATATTGTGGTGCAAACTGTGTTTGTATGTAAATATATGTATATGTGTGCCGTGTATGTGTGTACATGCATGTACACATGTGCATATGTGTGTATACATGCGGCACATGTATGATAAGGGTAATATGTAATTAAAGGGCTTTACGTAATGCTAATAGTTAACCTGTATTTCAACATTATACCTAGACCATCCCTACAAATTCACTAGGTTAGCATTTCCTGCTTTCAGTTTGTTATCTTGACACATAACTACAGTACAACAGCTGGGTTGTTCCTGGAGTTCCTGGGGGGAACTTTCTTCTCAGAGTGCTGAATTTCCTTTTCAGCTGTCAGCTCTAAAGTGTGTTCAAAATGTTCAACTTTTTACACACCATTCTGGGCCCCTAGAACCACTCTGGGACTATGATAGAAATGCTGATAAGGTAGATGAACGGAAGAATCCCGTTCAAGGAGGGGAGTTGCAAAAGCCAAAATTGCACATGACCGTTGTTTGGGAACCAGGGCTGCTAAGTAGTGTTGTTCTTTGTACTTGGATATTCTATTTAAAAGAATTACTTCTCCATTTACCTAAAAATTATTTGTACCTGTTATGAAATCAAAAATTTTAATGTGATCGTTCTTAACACTGATCTTTATCTGGTGTTTACACACACGCAGTACCTGTCATCTGGCTGTTGAAAAATACATTGGGATTTGTTGCAGTTTTGCCTAACTTTCTCCGTTTGTAAAGAAAGATTTGCACAACACAGCGTTTCCTTTTTATCTAGGAAACTCTTCAGAAGACTTCCTAAGAAATTAATTGTATTCCAGCCAGACTTGCATGCTGCCATCCCACAGGAAATGGGTCAGCAATCCATTAAGATGCCATTAGATAATCTAATTTGGAGCTTAATCTCTAAATTAACCATGCTCCATACTTGAAGCATACTTGAGAGAAAGAAAAAAAGTTTACGTTTGAATCGATAGGGGAGCCGAAGCGTGAAGAAGGCTGTTTGTTTTTTCTGTAGCCGTGGTCACGTCTCAAGCCGTCTGGTAACCAGGAGAAACCAGACATGATGTAATTCCAGATTGAACTTGAACTTCAGGGACTTAGGCTAGGGGAACAATGGACCATAGGAATCAATAATGTCCATTTTCCACATGATTATGTTTGGAGCTTTAAGTTAACCTTTATGGGAGAAGCAGCAGGATCTGCAGTGGGACCAAAATGGGATGACCCAGAGACAAGATGTTAGAGGAGAGAAAACAACTTTTTCCGCGATATTTTCTGAGCAGCGCTGCAGATTCCAGCAGGATTAGAAAAGTTCCCGCTCTGCCTGTTCAGAGCACTCTTTGTTCGCTTAGGTAGGACAAACTTAATCTTACGTTTCCTGTCAGATGATTTTTGGCTGTACTGCGGGAGAAGGAGGAACATGATGCCGAAAATTCCCAAATGTAAACCTTGCTGATTAACCCTTTGCCATGAAAGAAGTATATTAAACACCTCCTTGATTTGAAGATGTTTCATGGAAAGTACCATATTTACATATGTATTAGTTCCCTGAGAAATCAGCTCTGTCAGTGGCCAGCGCACCCTTTACTAACTTACTTTTTGATTCTCATGTTTGCTAGTGCTGTTAGGAGGTATATAGTGAATTTTCAGTCATATTTACTGAGATAACAAAGCATATGAATGAGTAAACGTGATAATAAACGTAATGACAAATTACAAAAGGAGAAAAAGTTCAAGAAATTGAAGAACACAAATTTTGAATATTCAGAAATTGCAGACAGCTACAATTATTCTCTCCTTTGTTAATTTTTGTTTTATGAGAAGGAAGGTTTTTTTGCACATGTGAACAGAGTAGCAGGCATAACATAAAAACATGTTCAGTTCCTTAATCACTTTTGATTTTATGCTTAGGAATTCTGAGACAGAAAAGTTCTGTCCTTTAGAGGTGAAATTGTGCAAATAACACTGATTTTTGCTTTTCAATGAAAATCATTTGGGAAAGAATCACATTTTGCTTTTGTATAAAACTTACATTTCTATTTAATTTGGTATGCCTTGGGTGATTTTCTCTAGTGAAAGGCACTATTTGGAAGCACTATTTTTGTAGGGAATTTTGTCTGCTGTTGAAGACTCACATATGCTAATAAGGGGAGCTGTAGCACTTGTAACAATAGCACTGAAAAGGAGCCCGGGGATAGAAAGGAATACAGACTAGAGAAAGAGGATGGAAATCCACACGTAGGATTCTCCGCTGTGGTGCAGTCTGTGGGAGGAGATCAAATCGCTACTTTGAGCCTCATAATTCTATATTTTTAATTGGCTAAAACCTCACACAGCTACATAGCTTGTTAGATACATAAGCGTCTGTGTACCGTAATTTATTTACAATTAGGCATCTTCATAGTAAATCTCTATCTTCCACTTTCAGTTCTAAAACATGAAAAATATGGAACACAGTTTTTAGGTTTTTTTTTTTTTAATTTGGTCTGTTTAGGGGAAGAGTATTTTTCCTACTTATGTCTAAAGTAAACATTTTAAGGAAATAAGTTTGTATTACTTTCAAGTATATAGATTGCCTTGTTGAAGGGTCTTCTAGGATTTTGTAAGGGCTGTTTACTAAAAGTGTACAGACATTATAATGTACACATTAGGTAATTAGCTGCAGTGGCCCCATACATAAAGGCTCTTCTTGTCCTGTGCTTTTCATTGGATGACATATTTCACTGGCATATGCCATTATTTTATTTAGAAAATGCTAGTACTCACACATAGTAAAGTTAACAGGCAATCCAGCATGCCCTGATAACAAAACCCACCTGAAACAACTGAATATAAATTAATGATCTTTGATAGCCTACCGATTGGATATGTTATTTTCAAAATCGTTGGGCCCCAAGGAGTAGCTAGCAATAAAGCAGGCTATTTACCTACTTAGTTAAGAAACAGTTATGTTTCTCGTTCATTACTATGAAGTGCTGTTGCTTGCAGTTAGAATAATTCCATTGAGACACCTGCAGTTTATGATATTTGGTGTTTCTCAGAGAGCCCGCAAGAGTACTTTGCAGTTAGGTAAGAGCCGGCCAGGGAGCTTTCCAATACAGATTGTTACAAATAGTAATAATCATTAGAAATCATCTTGCATGCAAATAGGATCATTCCGATGGCAAGAATGATACTTAAAAATGGGGGAGATAAATTGAAGAAACCCAAGACCTGTGTAAAGCACTTTCACTTCTAGTCTAGCTGCATCAGAAGTGGAATGCAACAAGCAAGTTACTGACATCCAGCCACATCTGTATGTACATCAAAAAAGGTAAATATTGCCTTCAGCTGAAAAGGATCTGGAATTGGATAAATAAAATACAGGTATTTGTGTTGAAATTTGGACTCAAAAGTTATATTCTTTGGGAATTTCAGTGTGCCTAAATGATTTGGGCCTCAATTCATAGACTCTCTTGTATAATTCAAGGATAATATGAATTCTTGCTTAGTAATATAAGTAGTGTGTTTCACAGAAGAGGGAGATTAGGTGAAGTGTAGTGGGTAAGAATGTAGGTTTTAGAACCACGCTGCTAGATTTCAAATCCTGGCTTCTACAATCTAACAGCAGCAGGGGTTGAGCAAGACACAACTTCCCAGCTTCAGTTTCCTCATCTGTAAAGTCAGAATAATAATGGTACTTTTCTCATAAGTGTGTTATGAGGATTGAAAGCTTTAAATTAGGTCTAGCACATAGATCAGTGCCTGGCAAATGCACACACTAGGTAGGTGCTAGCAACCAGTATATTTAATAAGTACCATTTTCTTTGTTCTAATACATTAATGAATTCTTAGATATATTCTTTATGTATAATAATTTATGTAATAATTCCTAAATATATGGGTACTTAAATACTACCCATATATTCCTTCCCCTGGTCTGATGGAGCATTTTTTCATAAGACACAGTCTGCAGCATTTGTGTTATATTGAAATAAGCCGCCAGTCCAAATGCACACATCCAGGACAGCATGGTTTCTAACTTAATACTTAATTAGCCTGCCCTTGATTGGTTTTTCCAGGTAGATTTTAGCTATTAATAGGGAAAATTTTTTATTGTGCATTTTGGGAGAGATACTAATACCTGTGTGTTCATATTATAGTAACAAAATTAGAAAGGTTTAGCCAAGGAAGTAATAAACTTTCCTTCTTGGGGGTATTTGAAACAGGTACAGTGGAATTAAGGGCAAATCCTGCTTTTAACTTAAGGTATTTATTGAATTTATTTTCCATGCTTTCTGGGCCATTGCTTACTTTTATTGCTGTCTATAAGTAATGTGGCTACTGGTACAGTTGAGGTACGTATGAATATATACAGTTCTTGGGGCTTCATTCCCGTAATATTTTTTTAAGCTTCTTAAAAGAGTACTTACTATCTTTAAAGCAAATATGGTAGTCTTATGATTAAATCAGTATGTAAAATCTGAATGGGTGATACGATTATTCCCCTGAAAAGTATTAGTACACTGGATACTTTGACATTTCATAAAATGTTTGACAAATGGGTTGCCCAACCCATTATCAGATGCACACAGACTAGTAATAAATGAATTTTGCCATTTTTCAATTAGCTTTTATTTCAGGACGAATAGTTGAAGGAAGCCTTTGACTTTGGTTCTTTACTAAACTTATGACTCCATATATGTTTATTTGGTACGCCATGGTTCTTGCGTGGGTACCAAGTTAAAAGCTAAGGACCCAACCCTTTTTGGCCTAGAATACACAGTCACAGAATGCATAATTTTTATAAAGCACAACCAAGTCAAATGTTGACTTGTCCAGAGGAGTTTTCTCAGTTTCTTTCTTTGAAAGGTACAGAGTCTCTTTACTCCTTGTAGATACAAAGACTAGCCATTTTATCCAATTTGTCCCGGATAAGAAATATATAAATAGTGTATCATTTTTAAAAAGAAGAAGGAGGTATCTTCTTCCTCCTTAATCCTCACCATAACGTCACTCTCAATTAGCTTTGTTTTCAAAGGAGATAGATATATCAAATTTCATATTTGCTAGATCACCCAGACCGATCACATGTTCTGTGCACAAGTCTGCTGCAGCACTAGCCAGCTGTGTGGGGCATGGGAAATTCATTGTCTCCTGAAGCAAATACATTTTGCCTTCAGAAAACTCTGTTCAAAAGTTCTTTTGAATGTTTGGTCAATGTCTAACTTCCCAGGGAAGCAGTATAATAGTTAAATGGCCATGGGAATCAGAACTGATTCATATCTGAGATCTAGGTGGGTAACTTTGGATGAGTTTAAGCCTCAACTTTCTCATCTGTGAAAAGGGGATAATGATGGCAATTTCAAGAGTTCATTGAGAAAATTAAGTGACATAGCATATGTAAAACACCCAAGATAGCACCTTGTTCATAGTAGGCCCTCAGCATGGTATCTTCTGGAAGTTTCTGCCTTTACGCTAATTCTGTCTACCTGAACCGTATGGAACAAGTCTATGTTTCTTTTCAACTCAACTATCATGTCTTCCCTGTTTCCGTTTAATGTTCCTCAAATGACATGATTTGGTGAGTTTCTTCACCAAAGAAATGCCGTAGAGTTTGTTTCTCTTGAAGAGCGATGCCTAGAAGAAACACAATGCTTCTGAGATAGTCTGATCAGTATAAAATGAAGCCGTACCATCACCTACCATTAATGCATCTTAAGGTCAAAGTAATTTGTTTGTTTCTTTCTTTCCTTTGGTGTGGGGGGGGGTGGCAGCCACATCATACATTTGATCAGAATCATATGAAAATATGATCCATGATATCAGATGTATTAATTTTTCCTGTAATTTTTATTTAACTTTATTTTATTTTTAATGAAATATCTCATTATATACTTAGAGCGTACATAGAGTAGAAGTCACTAGGGTGAATTCTGCTTTGTGTTAAAGTATTGTCAAAATATTTGGGGCTTTGTTTTGTGCCTGATTTTCCACAAAGTACTTGTATTCTTTTCTCTTTTTACTAGTATGGCAGTTATATATATATATATTTTTGTTTTGTTTTGTTTTTGTTGTTGTTGTTTTTGCGATACGCGGGCCTCTCACCGTTGTGGCCTCTCCCGTTGCGGAGCACAGGCTCCGGGCGCGCAGGCTCAGCGGCCATGGCTCACGGGCCCAGCCGCTCCGCGGCATGTGGGATCTTCCCGGACCGGGGCACGAACCCGTGTCCCCAGCATCGGCAGGCAGACTCTCAACCACTGCGACACCAGGGAAGCCCAATATTTTTTAAAGATGTGCTTTCAACTTTCAGTCATGCTCATCTTCTGTTTGCCTTAAAAAAAAAAAAGGTGATTTGGCAATGGAAAATGTAATGAAGACCAAGTAAATGAGTGTTTGAAGATATACTGCTGAAGTAGCTTAATTTGACTTTGAATATTTTCAAATCTTTCAATTGAGAGACTCTCATCTCTTAATAGACAGAGACACAGATTATTGGATTGAACATAAGGTTATCCATATAATTTTCATTCTATTAGAAATTAAAATGATTAAGCATTTTACATGTAACTAGTTGTATATGTACGTAAATATGAAAGTGTGTTTATTTTATCCATGCTGGCAATCATTGACATTGACTTATGTAGAGAGAGTTGATATGTAAAAAGCACTGTTAAATTTTTACCTGAAAAACTATGAGATTTGAGGCATTGTCTTTTAGAAATTAAATGATCTAAGTTATTTTGTTTGGTTAAACATTTTTCTTTGCACTGTTATCATAATCTTTGAATTAGTTTTACCAGATTTTTTTCAACGGGACTACCAAAAAGCTCTAAAAAATGTCTGTGCCTTACAGTTCTGTATTTAACCTCCAGATTGGCAATAAGAGACTTGTAAGCTCATATATGGGGTCTGCATAGTGTTAATGTCTGAGATTTATTTTCCCCCAAAGGTTCATAAACAGTATTGACAAATATATCACACACTACAATTTTGACGTGGTCATAATGTAGCATGGGAGGTTTGAAAGATTTAAATAAACATCTAAATTGAATTTGTTAGCTCTTCTGCAGTAAGAGTCCTGTTAGTCACTAGCATCTATGTATTTTTATCAAGGATTTTCCATAAACTAACAATACATGTCTCTTCTAAAGAACTGAGTAAGAAAGCTATTGCAAAATAAACCCTGAATTCCTGTCTTTTCTGCCATTGATCAGTAGACTTCTCCATTTAAGGAGTCACATCTATTTTCAAGCATTAAAATACACTTTATTTTCCTAAAATATGCAGTTTCTAAATGACTTCCTAGAGCCCATTTAATTTGGGACTCGTTAATTTTGCAAAGTTATTTACTTGTCGTTGACATTTTCTTTTACTGTCAAGGATTATCAATTTGAGCTAGTCTTTTTGTTTTGTATACATGCTTCCTGCTTTAGGTTAAAAATAATGGAGATCCAGTTTTGTCATTTATTTGTTGAGAAATAATTAGCATCAGCTATGGCCAGCAATAAGGATTGATAAGATAAGGTCATTTTCTTTAGAGATCTTACCTTTCAGTAAGTAAGATAATCATAGATACAGATAATTATGATATGAGGTAGTGCTATATAGAAGTACTATGTAATCAAGTGCAGTAGGACAGTGGAGGGAAAATGTTTCATGATGCATCATGTAACACTCTTCCCAATCAGTGGCCCAATCAGTGGTGCAAAATGCAGAAATAATTGTTGAAGATGTGTGTGGGAAGAGAGAAATATGTGAAAACAGTTAAGTCTCTTAGAAAAGGTTTCAGTAACAACTTTTTATTCTGTAGAATTATGATTTTTTATCCTATAATGACATATCTTTTTATTTGAATTTTTTGTTTCAACTATTATACGATTTTTCCTGCATAGTTAATTTTTGTTAATACTAAACATCTCTAATTTTAAGTTCAGAGATGCCTAGTTTCTTATTATAGGGGCCAAATTGCAATGTACTCGTGAAATTATGTGATTATGAGCAACAGTTTTAAAAAATATATAGTTGGGTGTGATTTGGAATATTTAATTGATTTGCCTATTAGTCCAAAAATTTACTGAGCACCTACCATGTACCAGTTACTATATTAGATGGAGAACAGAAAGAGAAATGGACTTTGTTATTATGGATCTCATACTCTAATCACAAAATCCCTTTAGCATAAAAGGTCATTGTGAATATTTTTCTGTTAAAATATTAACTCAGAAATATGTACCTAGACGTAATAATAAGCCTCTTTATTTGTTTAAAAGTGTCATGAGAGTAAAAAGTTACATATCAAGTTCTTTTTTTTTTTTAATCCAAGCTTTTTCTTTTTGGTGGGTAGAGGGAGTAGGTAGGAAAATTGTTCCTTCAAGGTAATATTCCATAAAGGTTTTTGTACCTTTGGAATTTAAATATGAAAAAATGAGGGTGTCTAGCTTGATACCTACCATAGTAGAATCCATCTCACCTCATGACTCCAAAAGTAAAGAAAAGGATATAAATTAAATTTAAAGGATAAATTAAATTTAAAACATTGAAGTTGTATTTCCATGCCAGACGATGACAAAACTGGGTATGGAATTGTCAGTTGGATGTTTTCTTGTTTCATGATTATTTATGCAGCTGTTACTTAGCTGACATTAGTTCCTAGTTGAATGTTGAAACAAATAATGCATCTGATTAGGTATACCCAGAATGTATGTTATGGGGTTGTTTTGTGACACGTAGGTGTCGTGTTATTTTCCTCTGTATGATACTTGTTTAATGAGAGATTATGCCAGTAGCAATTAGAGAACTGTTTCTTGAACTGTTTTTGTTTTATACAGCCCCAAATACAACATCGGTGAAATTAGAGTTGGTTGGAGAGGGGCAAGCCCCTCCTCTGCTTACTCCCTCCCTGTGGGGCTTCTCCCAGGCTGCTCTCCAGACTCCCAAACTCACAGCAGCTGGGCTGTGGAGACATGACTGATGCGGAGGGACAGGGGATGCCCTGGCTTCTGGTGTCAGCTTCCAACTACACATTATGCACTGGCCTTCCGAAAAATGTATTTTCTCTTATTGTGAAGGGAAAAAAAAATCTCTTTCATTATGGCTTTCAATTTTATTCAACCGATAGGCAGGTAAAAAATTGAAATACATCACAATTGCTGGTGAATTAAAACAAGATCAGAGTATTGCTTGCAAAGTATGTTGGCACTGTTGTAGATTTGCTCTTTTCTTTCTCTTTTTTTTTTTTTTGACAAAAAATCATATTATATTTACATCAAAGTAGACCAAGTATTTTAGGAAGAGTATCCTCAATCAGAGTTTAATAACTATGGATGAGTCTTACTCGAGTTTTTTTCACAATTAGTCTTACCATCCGTGAAAGAAATAGACCATGTAGCTTACATACGTATAATGTTTATAATTTAGCACATGTATCTCATATTAAACTGCAATTTGGAAAAAAGCTATTGTAGTAATTTGATGCCTATGGAATTTATATTTCTAATATTGCTGTAGAGTAACGTTGTATTTTTTCTTTTTCTCTTCCTTCCCTCCTGCCCCTCTCCTGCCAACAGTCCTGGTACCTGGGCTAGCTTGGTTCCTTTCCAAGTATCAAATAGGACACCCATCCTACCGGCAAATGTCCAAAATTACGGTTTGAACATAATCGGAGAACCTTTCCTTCAAGCAGAAACAAGCAACTGAGGGAAACATGAAATACAACACTAGTTTAAGAAATTAAAAAAAAAAAAAGGAAAAGAGAAGACTGGACAAAACAAAACAAACAAAAAGGGAGAAAGGAAAGAAACTGAAGAAAGAAGATAATAGACCAGCAATCGCAGCACTTACAATCACTAATTCCCTTAAGGTTGAAACTGTAATGACATAAAAAGGGTCGATGATATTTCACTGATGGTAGATCGCAGCCCCTGCAAAGTAGCCTTTGTTACATGAAGTCCGCTGGGAAATAGATGTTCTGTCTCTATGACAATATATTTTAACTGACTTTCTAGATGCCTTAATATTTGCATGATAAGCTAGTTTTATTGGTTTAGTATTCTTGTTGTTTACGCATGGAATCACTATTCCTGGTTATCTCACCAACTAAGGCTAGGAGGCGGCATCAGAAGTGCTGGGTGACAGAGCCATGAGCCAGCCATTTTATAAGCACTCTGATTTCTAAAAGTTAAAAAAAATATATATGAAATCTCTGTAGCCTTTAGTTATCAGTACAGATTTATTAAATTTTGGCCCTTAACCCAGCCTTTTCCAGTGTGTAACCCAGTTTGAAATCTTAAAAAAAAAAAGAAAAAAAAAAAGAAAAAAAGAAAAAAAAAGAAAAAGAAAAAAGGAAAAAAAAACAGTTTGAACACAAAGGCTCTATGGAAGAAATGCCTCTATGTAGGTGAAGTGTTATCTCTGCATGCAACAGTAAAAATTAATATAATAGTTTCCCCACAAAAGAAACACTTAACAGAGGCAAGTGCAATTTATAAATTTATATCTAAAGGGGAATCATGATTATAAGTCCTTCAGCCCTTGGACTCTAAATTGAGGGGATTAAAAAGAATTTAAAATAATTTTGAACGAATTTATTTTCCCCTCAGTTTTTGAGGGCAGTAAAAAGGCATTAAATCAAGACAAATCATGTGCTTGAGGGAAAAAAAAATTAATGAAAACACAGCACTTATGTTGGTTTAGCTGCAGCCTCCTTGGAGGTAGAATTTATTTATTTAAAATTACTGGTTGCATCAAGAACCCATAGGGTGTACAAAAGGTTCTATAAAATCTGCATTCTAGAGACAAAGAGGCAGGCAAATCCATGTCACAAGGGTAAAGCTTACAGTTTACAAACTGGGAACGCCAGGGTGTAGGATATAAAAATGCACTCTTGAGAAAACAAATGTAATCAGGGTGCTGAATACTTGCATGGTGCTTTCAGACATTAGCCTTGTTCAACAAATTTCTTGTATTGACAGATCTGTGGTGTGCATGGGCAGACACATTTTTGCCTCTATGTCTCTTAAAATTTTAATTAAAAATACTCTTTCCAGTAATCCTAATTTGCACGAAGATATAATGTCCACATTACGTGCCTTGCCTTGAAATCTAAAAAACAAAAAAAACACAAAAAAACACAAAAAAGTGACATCACTACACTTGTTTTGCTGCATTTATTATCATTTTAAATCTTTACCATTTTTATGACAAAATATTTTGTACTCCAGACGAAGAAAAATGTGTGACATCATGGATTTTTTAGACAGTTATACCTTTATCTCACATTTATAAAGCATATCATGGCTGTGTATAGTTGCCGCTTAAAAATTGTAATCGACCAGCAATATTTTCAGTATTTTGGTGTTTTTTCTATTAACCTTTCATGTTTTTCATCTTCCAATTAATATTTGGGGGGGAGGGATTTCAAATTTATACGAATTATGCAATACCAAGTTTTGCCTATGTAGGTAGTGCTTTTAGCTGTATTGGTTATTATAGGTAAGTACACAGATTTAAAAAAAAAAATAATGTATGCTTTTTTTTTGTTTGTTTGTTTTAATTGACCAAAGTGGGTACTGCTATTTTTGCAGTGTGATGAGGTCCTTTTGTGTACTGAGAGATGGACAGGGGATTTTTTTTAATATACATATATATATATTCTGGGGTGGGTGGGAGGATTTTTAACACTTTACAGTGTAGCTGTGAAGCAGTGCACCCTGAGATGGGCCTGGGCTGCACAGCGACTGTTCTGCCTACTGTGAGAAACTTCAACTTCACAGGTTTCCCTCTCAAACTCCCCACCTGGGGTGCAAGCGGAACTCCTTTCTGCTTTTCATAGCAACAGAGTAAGAGCAAGCAAACACAACCAATTCACCTGGAGGCAGACTTGGCTTAAAACAAACGGTCTTATCTTTTTTAGGGGGGGCGTGGTCGTTTTTCTTGAAAGTTCCGGATCCACAGTGGAGAGTGAGCCTGTCTCATAGTTAGCAAAGATAGTCGTTGAAAAGTACATCTAGCAGATGTTTCAACTTCGGGGCTGAGCATACTTTCTCCTCTAAACTATGCCATCCTGCTGGAGGGGGTGCTCCCGCATCCTTTCCCCACCACTTTCCTTCCCCATTTCTTCATTTCATGAATGTTAGTCTGTGATTTACCTGGGACTCACTACTTCAAACGGACGGTAGTGCGCTTACAAATTTTTTTTAATATCCAGGAGATTGAACAGAGGGCTATTACATGTATTAGGACTTCTAGATTAAAATCAAAGTTCAGTTTTTAAGGAACAAAAATAATAAGTCTTGTTAAGTTTTCATTCTACCTGCCCTTTTTAAACAGAGAACCAGACTAGAAGGGAAATAGAGAATTTTTAGAAATGAATTTTCCTGTGGATGAATTAAGCCCATTAGATGCTGATGGGATTTCTTTTTTGAGGGATGGTACCTCAAGTATATATTGGATTTAATTTCCCCGGAGGGCTAGAGGGTGAATGGAGGCTGGTTCTACTTTACTCTGCCCCACTGCCCTCGCCCCCCCCCCCCGCCCCACCCAGTCCCATTGAGGGAATTCATTACCAGGGGGAAAATCTTTTAGAATTAGTGACACACGGTGGGCTGTCCTGAGGAGCCCCCGACCCCCTTCCCCCAGGCCATGGCCTAATAAAATAAACTGTCTATTGTTCTCACAGCATATCATTTAATAATGAATACTTCAGAACAATGCTTATGGGCCTGAGAATTGTGTTTGATTAGCCCATTCAGTTTGATAGCCCCAATGCTGAAAAGCACAGCAGGAGCGCAAGTTCAAAAGGAAGTCCAGTCATTTCTGTGATGACTTGCCCTGGTGGAAAACAGATCATCTCAGCCAAGCTCTTCAACCTAGTAGGTGAACAAATCAACCTCACAGGACACGCAGTATTTTTTTAAGAGCAGAGTCGCTCTCTTTTTTTTTGCCAGTGAATGAGCAGCTCTAGCTAAATAAGTTACACACTGTGGGTATTCCTGCCTGCCTCTTGAATACAAAGGCCTAGTTCAAGTGTTGCTTTTTTTTTTTTTTAATCATTTTTTTTTCTCCTTTCCTTTTGAGATAAAACTCTTAAAAAGATACTACTCTCTATATAATCTCAAATCCATTTCGGCCTCCTCCTCTTTTTACCAGGAAGTATCTTGTGACTAAGGGCCCCCCCCCCTTGCAGGTCTTGCACGCCCCTCCCCTCCCCAGAACTGCAGAGCTACAGGATGGTGAAGGTCACCCAAGGGCATCAGTAGGGGGTGGCGTCTCCAGCCCCGGCTCCGCGGCACTGTTCAGCTTTCCCTGCGTTGCTTTGCAGCCCACCCCTCACAGTGCCTCTGAAGTGTTTCCTCTGGAGTGACATGAGCGTTTGAGGCTTGTCTAAGGAGAAAAAAGAAAAAGGCAGTGAAGGAGACTGTACATAAAGACATGGCAAAAATCTTAATTATAGCAATATAGTTATGGGGTAATGTTCGGGTGGGCAGCTCCATTAAAAAAAAATATGTGAATGAATCTGTGAAGCTGCGAGTAGCAAGAAGAGCGAAAGGTCTTCTTCATGAACCGCCTACCTTGTAGACAGTAATTTGTACACTGTATAGTTTTGTTAAGAATTTTTTTTTAAATTAAAATTCCCATGTTTGTAAAGCTAACTTTTTAACAATTATAATGGAACTATATGTTGTTTCCATTTTTAAAGTAAACAAGAATATTCCTTGTTTGGAGACTGGACTTGAGTTAAAACTCTCCAGGCTCTTAAGTTATGTATTAAAAAAAAAAAAAAATCTGTCCATGTTAGGAGTTATTTCACAGATTCCTGTGCTTGAAAAGCATAGGATACTAATCCTTTAAAAAAGTGTAAATGGAGAAAAGTTATATTTTATGAAGGTTATTTTGTTGTATTTAGTATTGGAAAAGTTGGTTTTCAGAGCATTTCAGAATGTCGGAAGCACCACTGTCTTTTTATTAGTATATACGGCCTTTAGCAAAAGTTTTTGTGATTGTTACGTGATGGTATTTAAGGTTGTTTCACAGAGCATTCAGGATAGGCAGAAAATGACAAAACCGTGCTATGTCTCACATAACGTGTCCTCAGGGAGCAGAATCTTGGATTTGTGACTTGTAGCTTCATAAGGACTCAACAAAAGAGATTGCACAGGGACATCTTCAGCGGTGTGACACCAGGACATGTGTTCTTTACCTAGATTCAAACTCTATGTACCGTGTGAAACGAAGGCTGCAGAAAGTTATCCCATATTCAGTGTACAGTATTCATTTGTAATGAAACAACTCTACAATATTGCTGGCAGATAGGCCCCAAGCATGACATTCAGTATAGTTTACATGTTCCTGTCAAGGTCTTTGGTTAACATTAACCAGCTGCATGCTTCCTGGACTTTAAAAAATTGGGTTTCTATTGCAAACTTTTTTTTTCTTAAATGTGCAGGCTATTCAAGTCCAACTGTAAAAGCTCAAAATTGAATGTTCTACTCCATGCTGAAGGAGCTGAAAGCTGCCTTCTTCATATTTTGCACTTTCTGGTAGTTCCCCTGTTTTTTTCTAATTCCTTAAAAATTGTGTGGGTGGGGTGGAGCACTGCAGTTGGGGGGTAACATGGACCACTGATTTTTGCCCTTTGACCCTGCACAATGACCTTTGCATCAGCCAAACTCATTGCCATGACAACTCTTTGTACTGTGTCCGTGCCACAGATCTGTTGGTGACATTGTTCATATAGTCAAAGGGGACAAGTTGGAGACGGTCAATTTTTACATTTTTTTGTTGTTGTTGCAATTCTTTCTTCGATGGTTGTAAGTAGTTTTGTTTTTTTTGTTTTTTTTTTAATAATAAAAGGGTTCACTAGTTAAGACTCTTTAGAAATATCTGTGTGTTGCAATTCAAATTGTTGAGATTGTGAAAACGCTTCAGTGCCACTAGCCTATGAGCACGCCAGCCCCAGCCTCTGATAACTTTTATTGCATGATACAGTACCAGTAACAAATGGTGGCCTACGTACACACAAGGCAGTGTGAGCTGGTGACACTAAAGCCAGTCTTGTATTACTGTATTTTTGACAGAATGGTTTTGAAAACTGTGCTACAGGGACTGATGTGGCAAATATATCTCTTTATGCAGAAGGAAGTCTTTTTTTTTTTTTTTAAGAAGTATGGCTTATTATGCATTCTTCATCGAGGGCATTGAAGTTGCATGGACTGAAAAAAAGTTGATGCAAAACGAGAAAGAAACAAACAAAAAAAAAAACCAGCAAAATGTTTACCAAAAAACTCAAACAAATGAGCAGTGCCTGTTCAATTTCACAGTCTCTGTTGAGTTCAGTTGTAAATATGTTTCAAATGACATTTTCTTGGAAAAAAAAAAAAATCTCTACAACATTGTAGAATGTGAGGGGTAACTCCATCCCAGGCATAGGCTTCTCAAAGCTGCATTAGATTATGTCTTCATCAAGCTGTTAATTTGTGCTTATATCACATAGAACTTTTAGCATCCTGGGAAGAGGTGCCCTCACCTCAATGATATTTCTCTGAGAACAACTTTTGTAGGACTGTGTGTTTCTTTAGATACATTTAGTACAACTGTAGGTGACGAGTAGTCAGTTATTGCTTGCTAGCTACACACCAGGGTTGATCCATTTTAAAACTTTTGGCATTTTTGTCCTCATGGGCCATAAATACAGAACCTTGTATTTTAATTAAATTTTTTCAAAAAGGAGGCACATGCACAATCTCCGTGTAACAAACCTTTAGCAGTAGGATGTATTATATGACAGTTACTTAATTTCTGGCGTTCAGACCTCTGGGATCAGCCCCAGACTGGGCCAGAATGTTAGCGAAGGTTTTATTGTGCCCGGTTGGAGGATAATGTTCTTTGGGTACTTTTTGTGGGTTGCAAATGAACTCAATTGCCACAAGTTTTAAACTGGTGTAAATCAAGCTTGACTTAATGTGATTGTTACTGTTATATCCAGCCTATACTGCTAGCAGCTGCTCATACTGCAGTCAATTACTGGAAGCAGATATATTTCCTATGCAAAAACTGTTTAAACAATAAAATGAGCTATGCTACAGACTCTGGCCTCATGTTTTATTTTCCTCCTCCACCTCTTCCCGCCGCTCTTCCTACGTTAGCGTTGGGGTCAGTATATCTTGGAAGTGGATCTTGGTCCTTCCATCTGGGAATTTTGTAGCATGGGTTTAATTTCTTAGCATCTGGGATGGTTACTATTTCAGTTCGGTACTTCCAATTGCACTGGGCACGTGTGTATGTTTAAACCCTTCTTGCAGTTCCTACTACGTATCGTCCTCCCAAACTCTCTAAACAATGACAGTAGAAATGCAAGTGCAGATCTAGAATTTCAGCCCCCCACTCTCTGAGAAAGGCCTTTCAGCAATGAGGTGAAGATGTAACGTGTGCTCGGGATGACTGGACTGTGGTCTCCTCGACTGAAAAACCACAAGGGCCTCAAACACACACACTCAACAGAAAAGGTAAGTCCTGGGGCCACCCTGTGGCTGTGGGTTTAGTGGTTTTGTGAGTACTGGAGGAGAAGAATTTCTTTCTCCCGATGCCTGAAAAGGAGAAGCATCTTAGGTTTCCCAGAAGCGGTGCTACTTTTCAGTGCGAGCAGGGTCGATGTTCCTTATGCACAGGGAGGTGGGACGCGAGCTGAAACTGAGGATGGGGTCCCAAATCCAGACTCCTTGAATACAGCAATTCTGAACGGAGTCAGCTGGAGTTCAAAAATAGCTAATTGAAAAGGAATGAGCTTAAAGGGTTTTGCGATCCATCTGAGTGATGTGCACAAATGAAGCAAAACTAATGCAAGCTTCATTGAAAAGAGATAAAAATGCCTGGAATTTGACCATCCCAATCAAAGACTTGCTGAAACGGATCCAACTGCCTGATCCCACCACCTCTTAATTCATGACTCGGGTCCCTTTCACCTCCCCAAACCGCCCTGATACAGTGGGTTTACAATGCTGTGTGTAGAGTTGCATGCAAATCAGTTGACCGCTATCTACTGAAAAAAAAAATGGAGAATCCTGGACGGCTCCAAGACGAGATGGTAATTGGATTTTTTAGAAGATTAAGAAATGTCCTGGGAAGTAGTTTTAAGAATATTATAATTGAAATAAAATTTTTACGTATAGAGCGACTTTTTGCCCTGATAAAAATGTTTGGCTTTGTTGGCATCGATCAAGATTTGGGGATAGAAGAGAGACAGCAGTGAGGAAGTGTACACAACAGTTACTTCAAGTCCCTGCTCTAGAGTTAAACTGGCTGCTTCCAAATGCTGGGACTGGCCAGCTGTATAGACAGTTACATAAACTTTCTTTGCCTCAGTTCCCTTGTCTGTAAAATTAGTGAGAGTGTCTCATTAGGCTGTTGAGAGAATGAATGAGATTGTGCGTGTAAAGCTCTTTCAGTGCTGGAAATGTGTTACTTATTATTACTATTATCATTACTATTATTGGCTTCATCATTGGGCAGTGTGACACATTAGTCAGAAATGAATGGATTCGTTTCTTTTAGAGTGAGGACATGAAGATGTGAATTATTTTCATTAGCAATTGGTTTTGCATGTGTGTGTGTGTGTTTGTGTTGTGTGTTATTGAAATAATTGAATTGCTACTGGTTGGAGAACATTACTTCTTTCCCTTTTAGTTTTAATTCTGTGGCAGCCAGCAAGTCTCTACTGATACATATTCCAACAGAGTCCTTCCAAGAGACCATTTCTTGAATGGAAACTGCGCGTCTGTAAATGACCTGACCTTAGCTTCTAGAAGTTCCCTTCAGGTGATGTCAATACTTTCCTTTCTTTGTGAGGGAAGAAAAGCATTGATTTCTTAAGTCTGTTAATTTTCTAAGTAGCTTTATTTTATAGGAGACACAAGAATTTGCAAGGAATAGAAGTTTTCTCAAATAGAGAAAAGTCACGAGAACTGAACGGAGGACCTTGTGGGCTGAGGAAGCCCCAGGCAAGAGTGCAGCATCTGACTCTCTTCCCTCCTTGGACAAGCTCACAGCTGGCATCTGTGCTCCGCTCACATGACACTCCATTCTTTCCTCTTAAGGTGGGGACTGGATAAGGAGGTGAAATCTGCAATGGGCTGGGAGAGATTGGATAAGCCTGAGATATGCAGCTTTCCAGACTTCATACAGAGGAGCCCCACAAAGTCTTTACAGGACAGCGTAGCTGCTCCCACAGGAAAGGAAGCAAACGTTCTGTTCTTTGCTTCCAGGCCACCTCCCTCTGTGGAATTCCCCTCTTCTTCGTTCTCCCTTCACTCCCTGCTCACCCAGTCCCAAATGCCCCCAAACTATCCTTGGGTTGTCCAAAATTGCTCTTTCTGTTCAGGGTTGGAAACTTCAGTGATCCTCATGGTGTCTCTTATTCTAAAATGGTCCTTTCCTCCATGTCAACAAAATGCGCCCCTCTGGGGTACTCTGGGCTACTGGATTTTAATGTGACCAAAGTAGTCCACATAAGGGCCTGAAGGATAGATGGAGGGCAGAGTAGAGGTGGGAAACTTGCATTTTCCAAGAAGTTCTCACCACTGTTATTTTTTAACAATAAATGATTCCTCTCTGGGTGGATTATACGAAGAAGTCTTTGCGGCGTGCAATTTATTGCTGCGGGGGTCAAAAATGCACATGGTCACAGCTTGAGGGCAGGGGGGCAGGGCAGGTAGCATAACTGGGTTAACAGGCAGAGTTAACAAATGGGGACCGTGGGGATTGGCAACCTGAAGGGTGTGTCCACATTTAACAACAATAGCTGGGGGCTGTTCTGTCTCCCAGAAGCCCCCTCAGCGCTTTCCCCACCCCCTTTAGTGTGACCGTGGATGTAAATGAGCCCAGGGCTGCCCTGGATCCATGCCCAGCACCCTCCAGCAGCCGCCCAGTACCTTTCATGGTACACAGGGAAAAGACACTTTCCTCAGAAAGAGAGACTTAGAAGGTGAGTCAAATCCACCCTGTCCTGATCATATATGTTTTTCCCAATTACTGTTTCTCACATTTTTACTATTCCAGAATCAAAATTCTCTTTGTTAGTACAAAAATAAAGTGGCTTTACACCTATCCAGAGAAACATATAAGAGGAGGGGCACTGATGGAACTTCATTATGATGAGAAATTCAAATGAAAATATTTTAAAAGAAATTTCAGCCCCAAATCCATTTATACTGCGGTTCCTTGTCTAATTTGTAAAAACACAAATACACGAACAACCTAATGTTTGCAATACTAAACCAAAATGTCCAGAATACTTAAATAATATTCCAGGCAAAACTAAATGTAAACTGGAATTTCAAGAATGTGCAGAAGTAGGAGTACGCGGGCATATATGTGGCTTGCCCGTTAATTTCACTGTGAACTTTTATTTGTGAAATATTGTTTGGGTTGTTTCATAATCTAGCAAAGCAATCAGTTCCAAATTAGTGTTCAGATTAAATAAAAATAACATAGATTAAAAAATATCCCGGCCTATTTGTACACATAAACATTGTTTTCCATTTCAGAGAAGCTTTCAGAAAAACACACATAGTGAGAAGTCAAGGGTTAAGCCTAATTAATTTTTCTTCATATCTTATAGCTGACACAGGCAGAGGAAAGGAAAGGAAATCATAGTGTCCTTTGCTTCCTTCATTTGGAAGAAAGTCCATACACAAACTAGAATATAATTAATGACTTTGAATGAATGCAAATATTTTAATGTATGAGGCACAGCCTAGGAAAAGCAAGAATCAAATTAAGGAAAAAATAAAGATATAAACAAACAAATGTAAATATCACTTGTAGGTCATAAGAAAGGATTAAGATCACAGAAAATTTTTTGTACATGTTCCATTTTAGATCCAGCTCCATGAGAGTCAAGGTTATAGCTAGCCTTTAACTGATTAACTAATTAGAGTAGATGGAATACAGTAGAGATGAAAGAAAGGATTCTTAAATATTCTTGACTTTTTCGGATATATTTGTGGGTTCTTCATAAATACGACATATATGTACCTTCAGTTTTTCAGAGAAGTTCTGATTTTATCTACTCTTATTTTGATTAGTCAGCTAAACATATAGCTACATTTAACTTTTATCTCCTTGTAAAACTGCATATAAATTCCTTAAGCAGAAAAGACCCAGATTTATTTTAAGGCTTGGGGTAAAAGGTGTAGCACTGGAATGATCTCTCCTCCATGAGAAGAGAAACCCGTCAGGTCTGGCAGAGATTGTATTAATTTTCTCCTTGACCTCTTGCCTGAGTAGCTTGAAATCAAAACTGGGTTCTGCTCTAGCTTATGTCCTCACTGGGAGTACTTATTAAATTGTGAGTATGTTACCTGGTGCTAATGAAAGCCACATGGGTTGCTCCAGGTTCAGTGATTTCCCCTTCTGATTTTCTGGTTCTGGAGCCCTGTTTCCACTGGCTGCCCCTCCAGTGAGAACTCTCAGGGCACATTCTCCATCCAGTTTTTTGGTTTTTTTTTTAGATGTTAGGGGTAGGAATTTATTAATTTATTTATTTATTTTTGCTGTGTTGGCTCTTCGTTTCTGTGCGAGGGCTTTCTCTAATTGCGGCAAGCGGGGGCCACCCTTCGTCGCGGTGCGCGGGCCTCGCACTATCGCGGCCTCTCTTGTTGCGGAGCACAGGCTCCGGACGCGCAGGCTCAGTAGTTGCGGCTTACGGGCCTCGTTGCTCCGCGGCATGTGGGATCCTCCCAGAGCAGCCCTCGAACCCGTGTCCTCTGCATTAGCAGGCAGATTTTCAATCACTGCGCCACCAGGGAAGCCCCTCCATCCAGTTTTAAGGAGGTTTGTGTGGAGAAATAAGTCTGATAGCACATGTTACAAATCATCACCAAATCAACAATATCAAGATTTACCCCGAACAGTGACAGAGGTACATAACAGGATGACAGAGTGCAGGAAACTTTCAAATAAGAGGGAAAGAGCTTTGTTGGCAGTAACACAAGAGTGGGCATAGTTTACATTTGTTGAATGATTATTGAGTCAGGTCCTGGGCCAAGTATTTTACTTCTATTATCTTGTTTAATCCTATTCCTGTTTTACCAATGAGAAAACTGAGGCACAGAGGTGAGGTGACTTGTTCAAACAAACAGTGGAAATGATAGATTTAAATATCCTCCAACGAGCAGCCCTAAATTGCTTAACATGTGCCTTACAATTTGGTCTGATGAAATCGTTTGGTTATCTTTTTTTGAATAGTATAGAACTTGAAGATCTTAGAATTCTCTTACCCTCAAATAGGAACTAAAGCAACTTTAATCGGATTAAAGCAATCATTGACCTTCTCTGTTTTCCAGGATTTATGTGAGGATAGTTTGTCATCAATTTTAATTGCAAAATTATAAACCTCATTAAGTTTTGGTGAAGGTGGACATTGGAAACTCAGTGTCATTCAAAATGTTATTCTACCATCATATTCTTTACTAATTAATCATATATTAAAACAATAGAGTAATAGTGATCATTTATTAAGGACCTATTACTGTGGTTCAGGGCCTGTGCTAAATATTTTACATACTATATTTAATTTAATTCTCAGTAATATTCTAGCTGTCAATATCCCCATTTTTCAGATGAAAAAAAGAGGAATTCAGAGATTAAGCAATTTACTCCAAATTCACGCATCCTTGATGTGGTGGACCCAAGATTAGAACCCAGGTATGCCTGACTGCAAAAGCCATGATCGTTACCTTTGCGTTATGTCTTTTACATTCAAATAAACCAACAAATCATTAAAAGATATTGAACGAGTAAAACATTTTCAAGGTGAATAATTTTTATTGTCATAAGTAAACATTTTTAAATTGAACCATATTTATTGTCATAATAGCACTATCACCTCCTCAGAGAAGACTTTTTGTAGCGTGGAATACAGTGTTTTGCAGCTCCAGCTAAGATCTGGTCCAGGTTATGTGTTATGGGGTCCCACTCTTGATGAGCTCACAGACCTGAGGATGGCTTAAAGATGCATGTACCCTTGTGAAAACCAAACCAAACTGGAAGTCAGAGGCAGAGTTAGGGCGCCTGGTAGTGTTCCTCAGTCTTCACTCCTAACATTCATTCAGAGGCAAGAGGAGAGAGCTCAAGTCCCATGCTAACACTGTCTTGGCCCATAGCTTTGCAGGTACCTAAAATTGGGAAGTAGTTTCTTGCGTTCACCTGGAGATGTCGGTGGTTTACTGTTGGCCAAGCAGTCTAATTATGATGCAAGTGGGCTTCCAGGCCTCCCTCAGCAAGTTTTCTTTCACGCTGGGTGCCCTGAGGAGAGAGGAGGGGCTTATGGTATGGCCTCATTGTTTGAGGCTGCCATGCAGGTGCCCCGCTGGGAAACAGTGGATTCCATTGATGGTGCGTGGCCCTGCACAGGCCCGCACATAGTGCTGCGGGCAGGTCCGGAAGTCAACGGTGAGGCAAAGCCAGGTGGAGGGTTCAAGAATGAAAATGGCCGCCTTTTCCAGAATTCATCACAGCCACGCTGGAGACTACCTCAATATTTTGCAATACCAGTCTGTGAGTTTGGACAGACGCTTCAGCTCTAAAGCCCTGATATTGTGGCAGATGCTTCTATTTTCAGAATCTTCCACAAATAGAGAACTCTAAGTCTTGAATGTGGTCAATTATATGCACTTTATTTTTAAAGAAAGTATGTCTGAAGAACTGTCTTTCCTGCAAAAGGGGAAGAAGAATCTAGAAGCTTCCTTGGGTTTGTTTAAATTTTTTTGTTTACTGGAAGAAATAAATATAGATAAGAGGGTAAAATATATCATGGGATTAAAAAAAATCATTACTGTGATTTTTCAATAAGGCATGGCTAAGAGCCTTAATTTCACATTGCTAAGCTTTGTCTTCCGGCCTGATTTTCCTAAGCCAAATGCTTCTAAGCAGAGAGGCACACAGACACGGCAATACATACATGGAAAACTACGAACATGGAAAATCAGGTAGGAATGGGTATAGGAATGTAGCCCAGCCTTGCCCTGCCACACTTTTGAGTGCGAAATCATTCATTTATTCATCCACTCATTTATGAAACACTTATTAATCTCATATAACCTGGCACTAGATACATGCTTTTGATCCTTGGGCATCCGTTTTGCAGGCTTCTTGGTTTCCAAGTTGTGGAATAAAATTCACCTTTAAGCTGGGGCCCAGGTGATCATTTTCATTCTCTTCAAAAAGAGATTGGCCACAACCAGGTGCCAGCACCATGATTTGCACCTGGAGGCACAAGAGGACGCAAAACCGGCTTACTCCTTCCTACAGGTTCTCCTTCCTGGGCGCAGGGCGGGGCTTCTAGTGCCTTTGCAGCATTTCCTGTTTAACTGGAATCTGAGGGCAACTCCAGTTCAACAGAAGTAAACGAGGTAAGGTATGACAAGTGCCTGGCACAGAGCGTAAGTTTGTGGGGGAATTACTAAAAGTCTTGAGGCCTCAGTTTCCCCATTTAAAATTTACCCTCAGTAAAATGGGAACAATAAGACCTACCTTTAATGGTTGCTGTGGAGGATTAAACAAGATCATGCTTGAGCAGCACCCGTCACAGTGCCTGATACGTAACACATGGACCAGAAAGGGTGCTAGCCATTGTTGTTAGCAGTTTTGGATAGCTTGTTTCTCTCAGTCTTTCTATAGCTGAATTTATGGATGACCCTGTGGACTGAGGCCATCCTCAGTGCTCCCAAAAGACTTGTCATGTGGAGTTTCAAAGTGCATGAAGTAGACTTCGGTTACTTAAAAATCTCAGACTCCTGTCTGATTAGCACCATATTCCAGCTTTACTCCTCCAGTGCTCCTTCCTCAGGCATCATTTTTACCTCATAGTATATTCTTTTTCCCCTCTTTGTCCGACAGGGACAGGGAGGGTGTCAAGGAAGAGGTTTCCCCTTCCCTGATTCCCACAGTTACCCTCACTCTGAGTCTCTGCTGGGGGAACCAGCCTGTCTACCTTCGGGAAGATTAGAAAACCAACCCCCGGCCTTGACTCAACAGCATGGATGTGTGGGCAGCAGCTAAGCTGAGAAACCCGTCTGGACATCAGTCCCCCAGGGAAAATGTGTCTGGCTCTGTTTTTATTGGCTTCCAGGGCAACCTTCTGACCTGACGTCATGCTAACTGAGGATTGTGGGAAAATCCATCTGACCACCAGTTTCCTGCAGGTGGCTTTTGATTAAGCCGAAGGAGGGGCCTGAGAACGCAGCGTGCAGCCTGGGTCTCCAGGGAGGTCCTGTGTCAGCACCATCTCCCCTGGCCTGGAGAAGAGAGGAGGAGAGCAGGGAAGGACCAACCCGATCTCAGGAACCAACGTCGCATGCACAAACCAACAGATTTTTCACCGCTTGGCTTACTTTGAACGGTAGCAGCTGGCCCTACACTTGGCTGCCATGGGACAAAGGGCTTTTCTCCAGCTAGGGTCACAAGAGTGGAATCCAGGTCAGCACAGAGTAAAATTTAACTTCTGTTTATTTTTTTTTCCCCTTACTTACAACACTTTTGGTCCCCAAACGCGCTCCCACATTCCTCCCTACCCATTCCCCCTCACCATGTTCTGACCAGGTTTCTGACGTGGATATTCTCAAACCAGACATCAGTTCACTGCCTTTGACTTACTGGCCTTCCCAAGATTTGGCTAAATCTGATAAGAGTTAAGTGAGTTTTGCTTGGCAGGTGCCAAAGAAGGAGCAGGTCCTAAGGGGAGAAAACAAAGTGCAGTTTATACATGTTAACGTACCTTGGCATCATCTGGCCTCTTGAGACGGGCCCTCTCTCTTCCCCTCTCCTTCCCTCCTCAGCGGCTGGTGCCCTGCAGCTTCTGCTTCTCACAAGTGTCCCAGCTCATCCCTCCCTCTGCCCTCGTCCTGTCCCTTCCTCCTTTCCTTGTCACCGTCAATAGTGCCTGCTTTCCACAGGCACTGAGTCTTCACCGCTCTCTCTGCCCCACAGTCTCCACTTTCCCAGAGGCCTTTTCGTTTTCTTACGGGTTGGACTTCATGTAATTTGAGGATGCGGATAAGAAACTGCAGGGGGCAAGATTTAAAGATGGGCAGCGTGTCCTGGAAAGAGCCAGGTAGATTTGAGTCCCAGCCGTGTGTGTTTGGGTCAAGTTGCCTAATCACTCTGAACATCAATATCCCCATCTACAGAGTGAAGATAGTATCTTTTTTCAGAAATGATATATGGAAAGCTTCTAGCTCGGTGCCGCCTAGCAGATACTTCATAAATCATCAGTGTGATTGCTATTATCAGGCTGCTCTATCTACACCTGAGACCAGTCCTAGGCGAGGGATGATTGTGAAGGAGGTCTGTGATGGTGGGAGGCCTTATTACCACAGCTGCCTGTGTCTCCCCATTAGCGTTGTGTCCTACGGCTGCCTCTGGGGAAATCTAGAAGCCAAGGAAGGATGCAGGAGAAACAAGCAGAGAGAATGATGTTGCCCTGCTTGGAGTCCATACCAAGTGGTGACAAGCATGGTCACCTGGGGCCACCAGGGTTTCATTCACCTGAGGAGACAAGAGGCTCAGGGGACCAAGACACTTGGATAATGGGCAGAATTAGTTGCTCTCTGCCGAGACTGGTGACCCTACCTCTGAGGGGTTCCCAAGTCCCCTGGTGACCCCAGCATTCACAGGCCACCATTTTCCTTTTAGGCCAGTGATTTTCCACCCTAAATGCACATTAGAATCTCATGTGGGAGTGGGCCTGGCTAGTTTTAAAAGCTCCTCAGGTGAATCCACTGTAATCAGAGTTGAGAATCCCTGTTCCAGACTCAGCCTGAGCCTGTTAGGGCTTCTTCTGTGGAGGGAAGCTCCTTTCCTCTGTCATTTTCCCCAGATGGATCCCAAATGATGATGAAAGCTTGATGGTAATTATTCACATTGCTTAATTTGTGTCATGCTTTAAAACCATTTATTTCCTTTAAAATGTATATGCTTCTTATTCCAGCCAGCATAGTCTAATTTGGTATGGTTATATCTTGCTCAAGCAATAGATCCCAGTCTTCCAATTAAAAAACACAAGCAAGGAAGGGAGAATCATTCCTTAGGTTCCTTTCTGGAGTAACATCAAGAGTCGTTTAGGGGATGTTAAACTTATCCTTATCAGGATAGGTTGAGGAAACCTTCTGGGGTGACTCCTTCATTTCTCTGAACTGGTTGACTAGCTGAAACAAAAAGCCTCACGCACACTGATGGACACCTCATCTCCCAGGAAGCCTACTCCATCACCTGAGCTGCTTTTTTTTTTTTTTTTTTTGAAAAGGCAAAATTGCACACATGTGTTACAAGAAGCCTGCACACTAATGGTTGACCAAGTTTCTACTCTCATTGCTGAGATGTAGCTGTGTGTCATCCTTGAGTTTTTAGAAAACCATACTTCATTCTAAAGAGTTACTATGAAACAGTGTAGGCATAATAATCATCAAGGAAAACTGAGGTGGATGGCACTGCTATTTTATCTGGAAGGATTACCTGGAAGCACCGGGTCACTCTCCACTGTCAAATATTGACGTTCAGTCACGTGGAAGAGTGACATGACCACTTATGTTAGGTTCAGATGAGCACAACGAGGACTAAAAGTTAGAAGTTACAAGGAGACACATTTGTACTAAGGATGATGGAGACTTTTTTTTTTTTTTTTTTGGCGGTACGCGGGCCTCTCACTGCCGTGGCCCCTCCCATTGTGGAGCACAGGCTCCGGACGCGCAGGCTCAGCGGCCATGCCTCACGGGCCCAGCAGCTCCGCGGCACGCGGGATCCTCCCGGGCCGGGGCACGAACCCGCGTCCCCCACATCGGCAGGCGGACCCCCCAACCACTGCGCCACCAGGGAAGCCTCAATGGAGACCCTTTTGATGGAATAAATGAGCCTCACACCAGAGTATCTCTTGACCAGTCAGTTCAAACGCCTGAAGGTCAGAGTTGTATTTGAAGAGGAGTAGCTAAATTATTGTTTACACCAAAGATCTTCAGCTGGCCAGGCAGACGTGCCCCATACGCTGAAACCAACGCGGGCTGAAAAAGGTAAGAGGATAAATTCAATCCGCATCTAAAAGTACCTTACATACCCATGAGAACTTTAGAAGTTCTCATTACGCTCATTACGTAAGTTCTCTCACGCTCAGGAAACAGACTCAAGGAAGGTAAGTCACTTTCCCAGAGCTTCTCCGTAACTGAACGGCAACATTTAAGTCGAGGTCTGCCTGACCCTATTTTACTATAACTCTATCCTGATTGTAGGGTTTCTGCTTTGCTCCTTTTTTTTTTTCAGTTCGTTCCTTATGTAACATTTGTACTGTATCTTCAGAAACTCATTGGCATTAAGTCAAATCTATATTCAGTACATATTTGGGGCAGTGATTTACCCAATATTTGGTCTGGGCATCAGGCAGATTTTTCGATTTGCTGGTAGATATCGTATACCAGGGAGGGCCATCCAGGAGATGTGTTTTCCAAGTGAGTTCATTAAACAGTAAACTCAATAATAGAAAGACTAACTTAGGACTGATTTCAATCTGCCAGGCCTGCTTTCATATTAGCTGTTTGTTGAGTCGAGATTCAATTCTCACCCTCTGTGAGCCGAAATCATCTTTGCACTCAACAGGTGTGTCTGGAGTGCTGTGGCGGCACATACCTGTGTTCTCAGTCCTGCCAAGCAGATCCAGGTCATTTCCAAATCCTGGTCCTGCTACTTCTCAGCTCATGACCTAGAGCGAGGCATGTATATATCTTTTCTAATGGCTGTTTTTCTCATGGGGTGGTTGGAATTAAATGAAATAAGATAGTAAATGACATATGAAGTGCCTTCTGTGGTGCTAGTATGGTTTTCTTCCCTTCCTTCCTTCCTTCTTTCCTTCCCCAATACTAACTTAGCTCCCACTCAGCAGAGGCCTTGGGCTAGATGCTGAGTATTTAGTAGTAAATTAGAGCTGTTTCTCTTTCTGAACTTAAAGCTCAGTGAGAGACAGACTAAAATCAAGTAAACAAAATAATTACACCTTATGAAGACTGCTGTAGGAGAAACAGAAGGTGCAGAGACAGACGATCAGGGTAGGGCACCAACCTTAGAGTGGCCAGGTACTATTAATTGCATTATTGTAATGATTATAGTTCAAGTGAGTTCTTCTTTAAAAAAAAGACTCTTTATAATGGAATTTTTCAATATATGCAAAACTAAAGAGTGGTACATATACCATCACTCAGCTATAACCAGTATCAACTGATGACTGCTCATGTTGATATTGTTTTCTATTTCCATATCCCCCAGCAACTGCATTATTTTGCCAGAAACCTCAGCTATCATATCATAATCTGTAAATATTTCAGTACCTCTTTATAAGTGATAAACATAATACATAAAGAATTCAGATAATCTTACTATTACAACAGAATTTTTGAGGGCCTTGGAGCTGAAACTCTTGGCTACGTCTTTTTTTTTTTTTGCAGTATTTTTTTTTAACATCTTTATTGGAGTATAATTGCTTTACAATGGTGTGTTAGTTTCTGCTGTCTAACAAAGTGAATCAGCTATACATATACATACATCCCCATATCTCCTCCCTCTTGCGTCTCCCTCCCACCCTCCGTATCCCACCCCTCTAAGTGGACACAAAGCACAGAGCTGATCTCCCTGTGCTATGCAGCTGCTTCCCACTAGCTATCTATTTTACATTTGGTAGTGTATATATGTCCATGCCACTCTCTCACTTCGTTCCAGCTTACCCTTCCCCCACACTGTGTCCTCAAGTCCATTCTCTATGTCTGCGTCTTTATTACTGTCCTTCCCCGAGGTTCTTCAGAACCATTTTGTTTTGTTTTGTTTTTTTAGATTCCATATATGTGTGTTAGCATATGGTATTTGCTTTTCTCTTTCTCACTTATTTCACTCTGTATGACAGTCTCTAGATCTATCCACCTCACTGCAAATAACTCAATTTTGTTTCTTTTTATGGCTGAGTAATATTCCATTGTATATATGTGCCACACCTTCTTTATCCATTCACCTGTTGATGGACACTTAGGTTGCTTCCATGTTCTGGCTATTGTAAATAGAGCTGCAATGAACATTATGGTACATGCTTTTTTTTTTATACTTTAACTTTTTAATTTTTTTTTTACATCTTTATTGGAGTATAATTGCTTTACAGTGGTGTGTTAGTTTCTGCTTTGTAACAAAGTGAATCAGTTATACATATACATATGTCCCCATATCTCTTCCCTCTTGCATCTCCCTCCCTCCCACCCTCCCTATCCCACCCCTCCAGGTGGTCACAAAGCACTGAGCTGATCTCCCTGTGCTATGCGGCTTCTTCCCACTAGCTATCTACCTTATGTTTGGGAGTGTATATATGTCCATGCCTTTCTCTCGCTTTGTCACAGCTTACCCTTCCCCCTCCCCATATCCTCAGGTCCATTCTCTAGTAGGTCTGTGTCTTTATTCCTGTCTTACCCCTAGGTTCTTCATAACATTTTTTTTCTTAAATTCCATATATTTGTGTTAGCATATGGTATTTGTCTTTCTCTTTCTGACTTACTTCACTCTGTATGACAGACTCTAAGTCCATCCATCTCATTACAGATAGCTCAATTTCGTTTCTTTTTATGGCTGAGTAATATTCCATTGTATATATGTGCCACATCTTCTTTATCCATTCATCCGAAGATGGACACTTAGGTTGTTTCCATCTCCGGGCTATTGTAAATAGAGCTGCAATGAACATTTTGATACATGACTCTTTTTGAATTATGGTTTTCTCACAGTATATGCCCAGTAGTGGGATTGCTGGGTCGTATGGTAGTTCTATTTTTAGTTTTTTGAGGAACCTCCATACTGTTCTCCATAGTGGCTGTATCAATTTACATTCCCACCAACAGTGCAAGAGGGTTCCCTTTTCCCCACATCATCTCCAGCATTTATTGTTTGTAGATTTTTTGATGATGGCCATTCTGACTGGTGTGAGGTGATACCTCATTATAGTTTTGATTTGCATTTCTCTAATGATTAGTGATGTTGAGCATCCTTTCATGTGTTTGTTGGCAATCTGTATATCTTCTTTGCAGAAATGTCTTTTTAGGTCTTCTGCCCATTTTTGGATTGGGTTGTTTGTTTTTTTGTAATTGAGCTGCATGTGCTACTTGTATATTTTGGAGATTAATCCTTTGTCAGTTGCTTCCTTTGCAAATATTTTCTCCCATTCTGAGGGTTCTCTTTTCATCTTGTTTATGGTTTCCTTTGCTGTGCAAAAGCTTTTAAGTTTCATTAGGTCCCATTTGTTTATTTTAGTTTTTATTTTCATTTCTCTAGGAGGTGGGTCAAAAAGGATCTTGCTGTGATTTATGTCATGGAGAGTTCTGCCTATGTTTTCCTCTAAGAGTTTTATAGTGTCTGGCCTTACATTTAGATCTTTAATCCATTCTGAGTTTATTTTTGTGTATGGTGTTAGGGAGTGTTCTAATTTCATTCTTTTACATGTAGCTGTCCAGTTTTCCTAGCAACACTTATTGAAGAGGCTGTCTTTTCTCCATTGTGTATTCTTACCTCCTTTAGCAAAGATAAGGTGACCATATGTGCATGGGTTGATCTCTGGGCTTTCTATCCTGTTTCATTGATCTATATTTCTGTTTTTGTTCTAGTACCATACTGTCTTGATTATTGTAGCTTTGTAGTATAGTCTGAAGCCAGGGAGCCTGAGTCCTCCAGCTCCATTTTTCTCTCTCAAGATTGTTTTGGCTATTTGGGTTCTTTTGTGTTTCCATACAAATTGTGAAATATTTTGTTCTAGTTCTGTGAAAAATGCCATTGGTAGTTTGATAGGGATTTCACTGAATCTGTAGATTGCTATGGGTAGTATAGTCATTTTCACAATGTTGATTCTTCCAATCCAAGAACATGGTATATCTCTCCATCTGTTTGTATCATCTTTAATTTCTTTCATCAGTGTCTTAAAGTGTTCTGCATACAGGTCTTTTGTCTCCTTAGGTAGGTTTATTCCTAGGTATTTTATTCTTTTTGTTGTGATGGTAAATGGGAGTGTTTCCTTAATTTCTCTTTCAGATTTTTCATCATTAGTGTATAGGAATGAAAGAGATTTCGTGCATTAATTTTGTATCCTGCTACTGTACCAAATTCATTGATTAGCTCTAGTAGTTTTCTGGTAGCATCTTTAGGATTGTCTATGTATAGTATCATGTCATCTGCAAACAGTGACACTTTTACTTCTTCTTTTCCGATTTGGGTTCCTGTTATTTTTCTTCTTTGATTGCCATGGCTAGAAGTTCCAAAACTATGTTGGATAATAGTGGTGAAAGTGGGCAACCTTGTCTTGTTCCTGATCTTAGTGGAAATGCTTTCAGTTTTTCACCATTGAGAAGGATGTTGGCTGTGGGTTTGTCATATATGGCCTTTCTTATGTTGAGGTAAGTTCCCTCTATGCCTAATTTCTGGAGGGTTTTTATCATAAAAGGGTGTTGAATCTTGTCGAAAGCTTTCTCTGCATCTATTGAGATGATCATATGGTTTTTCTCCTTCAGTTTGTTAATATGGTTTATCACATTGATAGATTTGTGTATATTGAAGAATCCTTGCATTCATGGGATAAACCCCACTTGATCATGGTGTATGATCCTTTTAATGTGCTGTTGGATTCTGTTTGGTAGCATTTTGTTGAGGATTTTTGCATCTATGTTCATCAGTGATATTGGCCTGTAGTTTTCTTTCTTTGTGACATCTTTGTCTAGTTTTGGTATCAGAGTGATGGTGGCCTTGTAGAATGAGTTTGGGAGTGTTCCTCCCTCTGCTATATTTTGCAAGAGTTTGAGAAGGATAGGTGTTAGCTCTTCTCTAAATGTTTGATCGAATTTGCCTGTGAAGCCGTCTAGTCCTGAGCTTTTGTTTGTTGGAAGATTTTTAATCACAGTCTCAATTTCAGTGCTTGTGATTGGTCTGTTTATATTTTCTAATTCTTCCTGGTTCAGTCTCAGAAGGTTGTGCTTTTCTATGAAAATGTGCATTTTTTCCAGGTTATCTATTTTATTGGCATATAGTTGCATGTAGTAATCTCTCATGATCCTTTGTATTTCTGCAGTGTCAGTTGTTACTTCTCCTTTTTCATTTCTAATTCTGTTGATTTGAGTCTTCTCCCTTTTTTTCTCGATGAGTCTGGCTAATGGTTTATCA